>NC_042618.1:245154515-245524380 GCF_901001135.1 Rhinatrema bivittatum
CGGCCTACAGGCCTTCTGTACTGCTACCTTTGGGCCTTAGTCTTCTCTGTTCTGTGGTGTTCTTGTCTAGTACTTTCCAGTCCTGTCCTTGTCTGGTGTTGTAATATCTTTTCTAATCCCAGTCCCTGTTCAGTATCCTGCTCGTCTGTGTCTGTATCCAGTCCCAGTCCCTGCTCAGCATTCTGTCCAAACCTGTGTCAGTATCTAGTCCCAGTGCCTGCTCTGTGTCCGGCCCAGTCTGTGTCTATACCCAGCCCAGCCCTTGCTCAATATCCCACTAACCTTCTGCTCCAGTATCTAGTCCTCAGGTTTAATCTCATCCAGCCCACCCAGCCTGTCCAGCCCCGTCCTGCCTGTCCAGCCCACCAAGCCTGTCCATCCTCATCTAGCCTATCTAGTCTCATCCAACCTCTTCCAGCCTGTCCTGCCTTCCCAGTCTGTCCAGCCTCTTCCAGCTTATCCAGTTCTCACCAAGCCCAGCACCATACCAGCTTCCAGATATGATGTACTGCCACTTTAGCCAAACCTTACTGGCCCCCAGAACCCCAGCCTTGCAGTCCTGCACTGCACCTGCTGAGGTGTATCCAGTCTCCAGCCCAGTACCCCATAACAAAAGAGGATGCAAAAAATAACATGTGGTCTTTTATTTGTCGGCAGGTATGCTCTGATTTTGGCTCGGACTTGCTAGGGTCTTAATGTATAGCATGCTTTTAGCCTGTGTGCTAAATATCCATAGTGTGCAAGCTAATCTTTAGGGCTTAGGCCTCTTAGTGTGGCTCAGAAAATTTCAAAACCAAAATAAGTTGCTGTAGCTGATAGTAATATGTGGCTTTTCTGGAGCAAAGTCGTTTTGGAAAGATTCTACTAATTGTTTCATAAATAATTGAAGCGTTTATAATTTAAAAGCTGATATTAAAAAATAAAGCTGAGCATCTAAATTTAGAAACCTGATTTAGGCACCTATTTTTGGCAAAATTAGGGTCCTAAGTTCAGCTAAACATTGGCACCTAATTTTAGGGCCCTATGGTAACTTGAGCGATAGCGGCTTGGAAACAGCCAGAGGACAAAGGAGGCAGATTCTGGTTGTTCCTTAAGTGCAGTTTATTTTACAGTGAAAATAAAGCACAGTGCAAATTAAAATAAACAAATTAGGAAGCTCACTTTGAAGTTCAGTCATCTCACAAATACTGGGTATCACACATAGCAGGTCTTAGCATCTTCCTGGTTCCTGCCTGCTCCGTGGAGCCTCTCTAACCCTTTGGGCCTTGCCAAATTATGTTAGGCTGAAGGGATCCTCCCTGGGCTCAGAATCCTTAAGGGAGATCTGGCTAGATCTCTGTGACCAGTCCCTTAAAGTAGTTTGAAGGAGTTTCAAATAACCTCCGTGCATATTATAAAAGCTATATATAGGGATGGTAACTTTAATACTGTTGCACGGGCGTAAATGTGCGTGCATTTGTTGGCTCGCTTCCAGAGACACTTCCATTTTATAACATAATGTGCATATATGATATTATCCATTGTCCTCCACTGAATGACCAAATGAATGTGTAAGAGTTCAAAGCATTACTCACAACTTACATAAGTTTCTGCCAACAATCAGGACTGCAAACTTTAAAGTCTTTTTTGTTCTTTTTCTATTATTCAGCCCATGTCCATGTCACATAGCCACCAATTCACCGTGCTATCACTACAAATATAGGAACAGAGAATATGATGGCCACCATCTTGTTCTGCTACTTTTTGATCATTGGATATGATCACTTGGAGATCTCTTTTCTACTTGGTAGGGATCAATATCTCATCTCTCATCATTTACTGTAATGTTTGGCCTGTCGTAGGAAAGCCCCACAAGCAACCGCACTCATTCCGGATGCTGCCTGATGCTGCCTCCTCGTCTTGGAAAGAATGCCACCGTCACTGGCTCTCCTGGTCATATCATGCAATTCTCCTAAGGCATGCATGTGCATCTCAGCCCACCTTTCATAGGCCCCCGCAGTTGGAAATTGGCAGTGATGTAGGATGATGACATCGGTGTGGGCTGGAGATTTAAACCCCAGCCACACTTCTAGAAGCTGCTTCAATAACAGATCTTCCTGCCTAGCAGTGTGTGTTTGTTCTCATTGTTCCTGTGCTTGCTTCCTTGCCTTCCTGCTGTGCCTTGTTGTTTCCTTACCTCCTTTTTGCCCTGCTTTGATTGTCCTGTTTGTGTCTCGTCCCAGTACCTTGTCGTGCCTTATCTTTTTTTCTGCCTGACGCCTGGCTCTGACCCTTAGCTTTATCTGCCGTCTGATACTGACCTTTGCTACGGACACTGACTACTTATTTGCATTTCCGCCTACCCAACCTTGGCCTGGACCCAGATACTGATTCTCGCTGCCTGCCCCAACCTCGGCCTGGACTCGGACCCTGCCTACTTGCTGCTAGCCCTAATCTTGGTCTGACCACTCCTTACGGAACACTCACCTAGCCCTGCTGGGGCCTGAAATCCAAGGGCTCAACCTGCAGGGAACAGGGCTGGTATAGGTGATATCCCAGCTCCTGTCCCATTCGGGCATGACCACCAGCTGTCAATGTGAACCTAGTGGGTTTGCTTACTAGGCTGCATCAATAACACCATCACCCAAGGGCTCATATCTGTGATAATATCTTATCTGGCCCTATAGCTTTAATCACTTTTATTTCTGTTGTTCCACAATAAATGGTGTGTCATCTACTCTGCTGCCAACAATTGGTTATCTTTTCCCAATCCTTTCTTCAGTGAATGAGGCACAAAAGTGTTTGTTTACTAATTCTGCTGTTTCATTGTCACCTTCTACACATTCCTTCTTTTCTCTTCCATCTTATAACCCCAGCTCTGCCCTTCTTCCTTTCACTGTTATACCTGAAAAAAAATCTTGAGACCATATTTTACCACTCCAGCTATTTTTTCTTCTGGTAGCATCTTTGCTGTCCAGATTCAGTTTTACCAGATATTCTTTCTTGAGTTTTTTTTTTTGTTTTTTTTTTAAGATCTCTTGTACTTTTTGCATGCTAATCTTTTTTCCCTTATGTTTGTAGTTACCTCTTTTGAAAACAATAGTGTTAAAATGTTTGGGGTCAGTTGAAGTAAAAGTGTTTAGGGTTTGTTTTCCAAAAATGAGCAAGACAAATGTTTTTAAGTAATTCAACAAATTGCACACATGTCTCTACCATGGTTACACCTATGTTTTGATGTCTGGTTTATAAATATGGGTAGGTACTTACAATAGTAAAATTGTGAACTTATTAGAAAATAAGTGTAAATGGTAGACATGTATGTGTAACACCCAGCTGCTTGAACAATTTTTTTTCCTGTTTTATTAAATAATGAACACATGTGCCTATAAGTAAAAAGTTTAAATGTGCACCCCCCTTGCGTGCGCCGAGTGTGTGAACAAAAGTACGCGCTCGCGCTTTTTTATAAAATGTACCCCAGTGCGCGCAAGGTCCAGCCATATATGTAACCACCAAAATTTACACACGCAGCCCTTTTAAAATCGGTCCTTAAGTCAACTTGATTAATAGCAATTAATGGACTTCTCCGAGAACTTATCCAAACCTATTCTGAACCAAGCTATACTTACTGCACTAACCACATCTTCTGGCAAAAATTCCAGAGCTTAATTGTGCGTTGAGTGAAAAATAATTTTCTCCAATTTGAAAAGTGCTACTTGCTAACTTCATGGAGTGCCCCCTAGTCCTTTTGTTATCCAAAAGAGTAAATGACCAATTCACATTTACCTGTTCTAGTCCTCTCATGATTTTATAGACCTCCATCATATCCCCCCTCAGCTGTCTCTTCTCCAAGCTGAACAGCCCTATCCTCTTTAACCTTTCCTCAAAGGAGAGCCATTCCATCCCCTTTTTCATTTTGGTTGCCCTTCTCTGTACCTTCTCTAGTGCAATTATAACTTTTTTGAGATGTGGTGACCAAAATTATATACAGTTCTCAAGGTGCGGTCTCACCATGGAGCAATGCATAAGCATTATGACATTTTCCCTTTTATTCACCATTCTCTTCCTAATAATTCTTAACATTCTGTTTGCTGTTTTGACTGCTGCAGCACACTGAGTTGATGATTTCAATGTATTATCCACTATGACACCTAGAACCTTTTCCTGGGTGGTAGCTACTAATATGGAACCTAACATTGTGTAACTATAGCAAGGGTTATTTTTCCCTATATGCAACACCTTGCACTTCTGCACATTTAATTTCATCTACCATTTGGATGCTGAGTCTTCCAGTCTCACAAGGTCCTCCATGCAATTTATTACAATCTGCTTGTGATTTAAGTACTCTGAATAATATTTCATCATATGCAAATTTCTTTACCTCACTTGTCATATTCCTTTCCATATTATTTATAAATATATTGAAAAGCACCGGTCCAAGTACAGATCCCTAAGGCACTCCATTGTTTACCCTTTCCTCTGAGAAAACTGACCATTTAATCTTACTCTCTGTTTCCTGTCTATTAACCAGTTTGTAATCCACGAAAGGACATCGCCTCCTATCCCATGACTTTTTAGTTTTCTTAGAAGCCTCTCATGAGGGACTTTGTCACATGCTTTCTGAAAATCCAAATACACTACATTGGACTATTTTTCTGAGAGCCCAAGGCAGATACTTTCTTTGGCAGCCCCCCCCCCACCCCAAATATATAGTTTTAAAATTTCCTAAACATCGATAAAATATTTCAGAACAGCAGACACATCAAATAACACCCAATTATTAAAACTGACAAGGATTTTAAAAAGCTCCCGCACTCCATATTTGTCATCCTAAGATTGTCGTAGACTGGGAGCACGCATGCACACACACAATATGCCCCCCTCTCCCCCCTCTCACACACACACACATACATGCTTGGTGAAAGGCAGAGGAAGAATGTGTGTGTGTGAGAGAGACACAACGTACGCACACACAGACACTCTTTATCTGCACCGTTCTTTCTGTCTCTCACACACACACACACACACACACACACACACACACACTTTCTCTATCTCTTACACACACACACACACACACTTCCTCAGTCTCTATTTCTCACACGCTAACACATACACATGCTTCCTCTGTATCTCTTTCTCGTATACTAATACACACATATGCAGACAAAAACTGAACTGAAAACTACAAGTCAGATTCTGTATGTAGTGCAATAATGGAAAAGCAGAAAATCACTATTCCTCAAAATAATAAAATCAAGAAATATCAGAATAGTAAAACTATACTAACAATATAAATTTCAAAACAGATGATGCATAGAATAATATTCAATAATTAGAAGCTCCTGGACAAATTTTAAAAATTTCCTAAACATTGTTAAAATATTTCAAAACAGATCATCAAATAATACCCAGTAATTAAAAAAAATAAGTATTTTAAAAATCCCCCACTCTCCATACCTGTCACTCTGAGATTGTGGAAATACACACACATACACTCACACACAGACAAGCAAAATATGATCCCTCTGTCTCATACACACTTGGTGAGAGAATGAAGAGAGTTTGAGTGTGTACGCGTGAGACAGATGCACATAATTTTCCATCATCTCTTTCTCTCTCATACACACACACACACACACACACACACTTCCTCTGTATCTCTCACACATGCTTCCCCTGTTTCTTACCCTCACAGGCTCCCTTTCATGTATACACACACACAGATATCCTCTCATACACACACACACCCCCCTTTTATCCTGATATATACACCCACATACTCCCTCTCATACACTGGCAGTCACTTTCACAGGGCCTGTCTCTTGCTCTCTCACACACATTTTGGACTTCTTCTACAGTTCACTGCACAGCAAGGCCTCTTCTGCTGCTGATGGCACATCAGTGCCTCTTCTTCTGTCGCTGTCTTCAGGGAAACGACAGCAGCACTGTAGGGCCTTGTCTTCTTCCACCAACTCAGGGGAAATGCTGGCGGCACCGCTGGGCCTCTTTTTCATCTGCCACTGGCCTCTTCTTCCGCAGGACCTCGCTTTTGTTGGCAGGGAGTCGGAGCCCCGCCAGCATGAAACTTCTCCACTTCTGTGGGCCCTCTCTTTATGCTGGTAGCAATGGCACCCCTCCTCCTGTTGTTACTTGAGGCAGACCGCCCCCTCACCCCCTCCTTTAGTATGCCACTGGGTGAATGTAGTTCCTATTTACAAAAGTGGAAGTAAGGAAGAGGCTGGGAACTATATCCCGTTACTCTGACTTCTGTGGTGAGCAAATTACTGGAACTGACTATAATGGATTGCATGATCTGAGGTGGTATGTTTTTACCATAGTTAGACAAATTAGATCAATTTCTTTGATTGGTTGACCAGAGAGTTGAATCAGGGGAGATCAGTAGATGCAGTATACTTTGATTTCAGTAAGGTGTTTGATACTGTTCTTCAAAGGCAACTTCTAAATAAATTAAGCACTTTTGGTACGAGCCATAAAGTGACTGACTGGGTTAGGAACTAGTTGAATGGGAGGTAACAAAGTGTAGTGGTAAATGGATTTCATTCTGAGGAGGGGGGCATTTCTAGTGGTGTGCCACAGGGATCAATCCTAGGAAGGATTGTCAGGGAAAGGTTTGTCTTTTTGCTGGTGATAAAAAAAATTCTGCAACTAGGTAGACAGCCAGGAAGATGTGGAAAATATGAGGAGGGATCTAATGATGCTTGCGGAATGGTCTAGCAGCTAATATTTAATGTTAAAAAAAATGCAGTTATGTTTTTATGCTGTAAAAGCCCAAGGGAAAGGAACAGTATAGAGGGTGAAATTCTTCTAAGTATGAAAGAAGAGAGAGAATTGGAGGGAGATTGTATCTGATCATAATAAGGTGGTGAAACAGATGGGTAAGATGATGGCAAAAGCAAGAAAGATACTTGGCTGCATAGGGAGAGGAATGGTCAGAAAAAGAGAGGTGATATTGCCTCTATATATGCCTCTGGGAGACTTAATTTGGAATCTATGTACAATTCTGGAGACCACATCTTGAAAAGAATATAAAATGGTTAAGAACATAAGAACATGCCATACTGGGTCAGACCAAGGGTCCATCAAGCCCAGCATCCTGTTTCCAACAGTGGCCAATCCAGGCCATAAGAACCTGGCAAGTACCCAAAAACTAAGGGGTACTTTTGTTCGCGCATCAGGCGCGAACAAAAGTACGCTGGATTTTATAAGATACACGCGTAGCTGCGCATATCTTATAAAATCCGGGGTTGGCGCGTGTAAGGGGGTGCACATTTGTGCAACTTGCGCGCGCCGAACCCTGCGCGCGCTGCCTGTTCCCTCTGAGGCCGCTCCGAAATTGGAGCGGCCTCGGAGGGAACTTTCCTTCCACCCCCCCACACCTTCCCCTCCCTTCCCCTACCTAACCCACCCTCCCGGACTTTTCTAGACCCCCCCCCCCACCTTTATCTGAAAAGTTATTACTGCCTCCGGGCAGTAGTAACTTACGTGCGCCGGCCCGGCAGGCCCCGACACAAGCCGCTGTGTCGGGGCATTCGGCCACGCCCCGAACACGCCCCGATCCAAAACCACGCCCCCGACCGCCCCTTTTTGCAAGCCCCGGGGCTTGCGCGCGCCGCCGAGCCTATGCAAAATAGGCTCGGCGCGCGCAGGGGGGGTTTAAAAGAGTTACATGTGTACCTTATGCGCGTAACCCTTTTAAAATCCGGCCCTAAGTCTATTCCATGTTACCGTTGCTAGTAATAGCAGTGGCTATTTTCTAAGTCAACTTAATTAATAGCAGGTAATGGACTTCTCCTCCAAAAACTTATCCAATTCTTTTTTAAACACAGCTACACTAACTGCACTGACCACATCCTCTGGCAACAAATTCCAGAGTTTAATTGTGCGTTGAGTAAAAAAGAACTTTCTCCGATTAATTTTAATTGTGCCACATGCTAACTTCATGGAGTGCCCCCTAGTCTTTCTATTATCCGAAAGAGTAAATAACCAATTCACATCTACCCGTTCTAGACCTCTCATGATTTTAAACACCTCTATCATATCCCCCCTCAGCCGTCTGTTCTCCAAGCTGAAAAGTCCTAACCTCTTTAGTCTTTCCTCATAGGGGAGCTGTTCTACTCCCCTTATCATTTTGGTAGCCCTTCTCTGTACTTTCTCCATTGCAATTATATCTTTTTTGAGATGCAGCGACCAGAATTGTACACAGTATTCAAGGTGCAGTCTCACCATGGAGCGATACAGAGGCATTGTGACATTTTCCGTTTTATTCACCATTCCCTTTTTAATAATTCCCAACATTCTGTTGGAGTCTGTCCAGAGCTTGGAGTCTGTCCAGAGGGTGGCTACTAAAAGGATCATTCTAAAGCATCTGAGGACAAACTTAAAGATCTAAACATATATTTTAAGAAAAGGTGAGATAGGGGAGATATGATAGAGATATTTAAATATCTCTAAATTTCTATGCAAAGGAGACTGTAGAATGAGGGGTCATGGGATGAGGGTGAAAGGGTCTCAGGAGTAATGTAAGGAAATATTTCTTTACTGAGAGGGTAGCAGATGCATGGAACGGTCTCCATGTGAAGAGAGAGAGCCAAGAACAGTATTGGATTTCAAGAAAAACCTGGGATAAACACAGGGGATCTCTGAGGGAGTAGTAGGGATTGTAAAGCTGAATTAGATGGTGTGGATGGGCAAGCTATATAGGCCATATTGTCTTTTTTCTGCTGCCACATGTTTATGTTTCTATTGTAAAAAAAAACTCTGTTGTGCCTCAGATCTTTAACCTCACACAAAAAAAGACAGAATAAATCAAATGAATTAGGGGTAGTGTATCTAATCATCAGTATATACTGTATATTATGAATATTTGACAGGCTACAAAAAGCTTTGGAGTCAAAAATAGTATGGCAGTCCCTTAGCAACATAGTTAATAATAACTTTCAATAAAATCCTTTTTTTGTGTGTGTACATTTATTGTATCAATGTACAATAATGTTCCATCATTACATGGCACTGAATCCGTTATTTGTTTGGTGTCAAGCCCTTACTTCATGCTTGGATAAATTTGTGTTTTTTTAAAACATGGAAATAATTAGTACTGTAAGTTTGTCTTGGCAAAATGTGGAAATTTAGGATACATATGTTCACATACAGTATTTCAGACACATGGTAACAAATACACTAAGGAGCTGAATTAGCACCAGTTTGAAACTTGTGAACAGTAGCACGTATCTTCAAGGCTTCAACCCTAGCTACTGTCCATTTATGCATCTTTCATATACATGAAGAATTCATTTATCTTTAATAATTAAAAAAAAAAAAAAAAAAAAAAGCTATCCACATTGGAGAGTATAACAAAATGCTCACATTTGCTTATCTCCAGTTTGGATCAGAAATGACTGAGCAGCATGCAGGCTGATACTCTTAAGTAGTTACTATGGGAAATTTAAATATCAATAGGTCAACAGATTTGAGGTAGAGTGATTGTCCATGGATGGCTGGGTGGGGGAGAAAAAAGGGGCTGGGAGAGAAGCACATATTTTTTAAAGTAGCTGGGATGTTGTCCTGGGGATTGAGGTTAAAATCACAAAAAGTATAGCAAAAATCATACATTGTCACTTGTCTTGCCACAATCTTTATCCTCATATAAATTCCAAAGCTTATCTAGTTCTTTTTAGGTTTTTAGACTGTCCAATTTAATTAAAAGTACTGCTGGTGACAATTCAGCCCCACAGGGGATACTTTTCCTTGGATCTGTAAAGAAAGTATGCTTTGTATATAATATCCAAAATCCACCTAACTTGCCAATACACAGAAAAATATGTGCATATGTATTGGACACATATCATCAAACAGACATAGGGACCGAATTAGCACAAGTTTGAAACTTGTGAGCAGTAGCATCAATTGTCAAAGCTTCAGCCCTTTTTCATTCTTAGGGGCTGATGTAATAAGACCCGCAGCGAAACAGGTGCTAGTTATGAGAGCGGGTTTTGATCACCGTGTGCAGCTAAAGCTGACGCCTCTGCGAGATGTAAAAAAGAATAATTATTCAAATGATTTGCACGCATAAATCCACACATACATTCGTGCAGTAAAGACCTATGTAATAAGCGGTTGCATCCGTGCCAACATTCTGTGCCAAAAATATGTACAGAAAAGCAAATACAGTGAGTGATCGGGTCTCTATGTTTAGTGAAATTGTGACCTGGAATAGTAAGGCATATTTTTCTAATAACTGTGGGTTGCATAAATCATGGCAAATACAATGGGTGATAATTCACACTGCATGGCAGCGATAATAGCGGGTCTTTTAAGAGTGGAAAAAGCAGTGCCTGCTCTATTGGCTACATCAGTAGTATTGGCTAAATAGGGGAGAGTGGGAAATAATAGCACTTTTCATAGATTGTGTACAGTGGCATGGTCTTCAAAGAGTTGTGATTGCGGTACACACATGTCAATAATCACAGAACATTCCCATTTCATGCAAAAAAGCAGATCCTTACATTAGCCTTGTGTGGAGTTTGTGGGAATAGGAGGTGTCCAGAGACTAGCGGCAGGTTAGGAGCTAATTTTTACGATTGCTGATTGCTGTGTTTTTGTGCTAATTGTTTAATCATTGTTGTTTCCCTGTCCCTTGACTTTCCCTGTCGACCTTGGCAGTGCATTGCTTTGTTATTGTCGCTGAGTGCTTGTGCTTTCATCCTGTCCAGCAGATGGAGACAGACCAAAACTGAAAGGGTATCCTATATCAGGACAGAGCCTGCCCTGCAGCCCTTCAGTATTTGTATGTCTCCAGCAGATGGATCAGCTCATCCTGCGGTCCTCTTGTTTTACATTAAGACATTGTAACACTTTAGATTGAACTTTGTAACATTTTGTATATGGTACAAAATCAATGGCAGTTCCATAAAGAATGTCAATTTCATCGTTTGTCACTGCTGTATGCGGAGATGGTCAAAGAACCTCTGCACTTCCTTCTGGCAGACACCTCTCCCTCCCTGCCTCTGCCTGGCCTGTCTTCGATCGTCGCTGCTGTACACAGATATGGACATTGAGCCATTGCACCTCTATCCGGCACTACTGCTTATCTCATAAGCAAGTCTTGTCTCCTCATAGATGCCTCCGTTCTTCTATATCTTCATATGCCTGGTCAGCTGTACTCCGTCACACGTCTCTTCTGATCACGTGAGTAGCATCAATTTAAAAATCAAATGCTCTCAACCTTTCTGGAGTCTCTAGAGTCGGAAGTTCATTGTTAAGTCTGTTTTGCCTAATTTATTTTTCTATCTCTTTTTTTTTTTTTCTCTTATTCAGGTTTTATTAAACGTCGCTCGTTGCGGATATAGGCGGAGATGGTCTGAAAGCTTCTGCACTTCCTTCTGGCGCTGACAGATTTCACACCTGCAAGCCTAGTCTCTTCACATGCGCCTCTCCCTCCATGACTCTGCCTTTGCCTGGCCTATCCTTGATCATCGCTGCTGTATATGAGTAGTAGTAAACCCTCCCCCACCCCCTTCTTACCTTTCATTTCATTAGGTGCTCCGTCTTCCAACCCCTTTCCCCCTACCAACCCTTCCTTCCTCTCCTTTGCAAGACTTGCTTCTGTCAATTTTTTCAACCCCTCCCCCACTCCCTCCCGCCTACCCCTCCTTTTCTCTAGGTGCTCACTCTCCCAACCACTATTTCTTTTGTTTTCTCCCCCTCTTTCTTCTCCTGTGCAAGACTTGCTTCTCACAAATGTTCACCCCCTCCTTTCTCTTGGGACTCACTCTCCCTCCCACTCTTCTTTTGACTTCTCCACCCTTCCCTCCCCTGACACCCCCGTTTCTCTCCAACCCCCTCCATCCACCCCCTTCCTACCCCTCCTCTCATTAGGTTCTCACTCTTCCAACCCCCTTCTTTTGACTTCTCCCCCTCCCGTTCCCCCCACCAACCCCCCCATCTTTATGCAGACTTGTTCCTTACAATTTCTAAATGTTCTATTCATTAACCTCCTCTTTTCAGGTGAATGTCATTGTTGTCGCCTGTTGCTGCTATACGCGTAGGTGACGATTTGGGCTCCTTCACTTTCTTCTGGTGCCGATGCTTCTTAATCTTACAAACTTCATCTGTTTGCAGAGACCTCTCCATCCTTGCCCATCGTCACTTTACTTTACTGTTAAATAAACTATTCGCACAGTTTTCACCTGTTTTTTTTGTTTAAAGGGTCTGACCATCAATTTCTAATTATTTTATTCTCCTAAGGTACCCCTATTCCCTCCATCTCCTTCACTCTCCTCTCCATGGAAGACTGAATTCTCACATCTTCTCCGCCCACCAACTTCACCCCTATTCCCACTAGGTAATCTCTCTTCCAAACCCTCTTCCCTCCCCCTTCTCCTCTCCAGTCTCTCCCCTACTCCCTCCCTCCCCTTTCCCCTTTCTATACTATCCTCACAGTCTGACCTTTCTCTCTAATTACCTTTCTTCTGTCCTCTCCACCCCCTCCACCACTCACAAACCTCTACCCTTGTCACAAGAAAGTTGTGTTCATCACATCACCCCCCTGCTCTCTTAACTGCCTCTTTCTAAAACTGTTTCTAGGTTTAAAATCCTGAAACTTAGCCCCTTACTACTGTCGTCTCCCCCCCCCCCCCCTCCTCCTTGGGAAGACAAAATAAAGGACACACTCACTGTTGGAATTAAAAAAACATTTTTTTTTCAATTCTTTGAATTCTTTTACAAAAAATAATAAAGGGCATGGGTAGGATAAACTAAGGAGAAAAATTATTTACATGAAAAAATTGGGCTATGGACAGTAGAGAAGGAAGAAGAAACAGATTTAGGGGTCTGCTGTTGCTGAACATTACCATAAGCCTAGCTAAGGTCAGCAAAAGTCAGATGTGATTCTGCTGGACCTCAGCTAAGCACATGATAACCTCAGCAAGACCCCAGGGGCTGCCTGATTCACATCAGCTCCTCCCCCAACATCTGGATGATCTGAGCAAATTGCTGCTGAGTAACCGGCTCATCGCCTGCAGCGGTGCTCCAGGCAATGAGCTGGGTCTCCAACCAAGCTGCTAGATGTTGAGGGAAGAGCCGGGGGGTGAAGAGGGTCCTCTCTCGGGCAGCAAAGGCTGCCCAGTCTGTGCCTGCCCCTCCCTACTGCCGTGGTCAAAACGAGGAGGAGGCCCTGCAGGATGAGGGTGCAGTGGCTGTTTTGTGGGCGGGGGCCTGAGACTTGTGCAGCATCGCCGGCCTCTAGCTCTTCTTCCTTATCCTCCTCCTTTTTGGTCTGGCGATGGGATGATGTCTATGAAGAGAACAAAAATATCATGTCATGTCATATGCACCCAGTCTTTGAGAGAGAATAGAATTACCAGAAGAGATGTAGGGCAAGGAAAAACTATTAGGTCTAAGGAACCTAATCCATAGTGAAAACCTTTGACATTTAGATTACAAAAATTAAAGGGCTGCTGTTTGATGCTGCCTTGCATGTACACTGGTGGTGTTTTGCACTCGTTGTATAGTTTGAATGTTGGTGGTCTACATAGAAAACATTTAGGACTATGAGACTGTATATAATGTTGAGTATGGCACGTAAAAATTAATAAGGTGATGCAGAGCAGTGAACTGATGTGTGTATGCAGTTAGAAACTGGGCCTATACAGACCAATTATGGCCCTGATGACTAGAGATAAAAAACTTACCACCAGTCCTGGCCCACTGAATCCACATCCATTCAAGCCACAGTTATTTCTTCAGTCTCAATCGTCTGGCTGCCTTCTTGAGATCCTCAATCTATAAGATGAAAATGCACAAACCTAAAAGTAACACCAGATTAAAATCTATGCATGTATAATTGTATATAATTAAAATTATGGTATTTTGTATAAATTACATTTTAGCAGCAAAACTGTATCATAGCTCCCAGCCCAGGCAACCATTACCCAGCCCCCAGCCCTCTAGCCCTCTTCCTACACTAAGGACTCCCTCTGACAATCCCCCTTCTTATAACTGCCCCCCCCACCCCACCTTCTTCTCCTACATAAAAAATAATCCTTACATATTCCTCCTACCCCCACCCACCACTGACACTAATGACGCACCCCATGCATTATATCATATTCCTATCCTCAATTGCTACCACTAGGGATGCCAAACAGTTGACTACCCTGGTGGTGAAATTTGGCTGGCGCACTGATGGAGGCATTATGGCAATACTCCTGAGAAGAACAGAAGTTCTGTCCTCGCAGAAGTGAGTATGAACTCTGGAATTTGTTGCCAGAAGATGTGGTTAGTGCAGTTAGTGTAGCTGTGTTTAAAAAAGAATTGGATAATTTCTTGGAGGAGAAGTCCATTACCTGCTATTAATTAAGTTGACTTAGAAAATAGCCACTGCTATTACTAGCAATAGTAACATGGGATATACTTAGTTTTTGGGTTCTTGCCAGGTTCTTGTTGCCTGAATTCGCCACTGTTGGAAACAGGATGCTGGGCTTGATGGACCCTTGGTCTGACCCAGTATGGCATGTTCTTATGTTCTTAACACCTGCATGCTCATACGTATTAAGGCACTTATGTGCACATCTGTGTGCAAAACGAGACGTGCTAGCATGGATGTAGGCACCCAGCTGTGCGCAAAATGAGATTTGTGGGCCCACACAAAGGCACACTGCTTGGCATGAAACGAGTCACGCAAAACACACCGTTCCCACTATTAACTCCACCCACCCCTTATTTCCATCTCCCTCCCTCCTGGAGCTCCACTAACCCCACTAGTCTCCCCCCTCCTCACAAATA
This sequence comes from Rhinatrema bivittatum, assembly GCF_901001135.1. Lineage (NCBI taxonomy): Eukaryota > Metazoa > Chordata > Amphibia > Gymnophiona > Rhinatrematidae > Rhinatrema > Rhinatrema bivittatum. Next base: position 245,169,297 of record NC_042618.1, read on the forward strand.
AAGTTTGCTCCTAACATCTTCTCCTCCCCCTCCCCCAGTACCAACCTCCTTCCCACTATTACCTCTACCAACCTTTCTCCCAGCCTTATTTTCATCCCCATTTCCTATCCTCCATCTCCCCTCTAGAAATCCACCAAATCCACTACTACACCCCTCCCCCCCAGGAATGGGTTGCTCCTAACATCATCCTCATCCCCTCTCCACCACCCCCTCCCTCCACTCTCCCTTAGTTTCAAAAACAAATCTGGATTCTCAGCATCATCTCTACCCAGCATCCTCCCCCACCCAATCCTTTCCTATTTTCAATAGCTAAATCTAGATTAGGCAGGCAACATATGTGTATGACATACGTGTCTAACATCCCCGCCTACTATACACTCATGGGTAACTGTGTATGCTATGAGGAAGAGGGAAGCTGTGCATGGTTTGCTCCTAATATTTCCCCTTCCTCTCCCCCACTACCAATCCCCCTTCCCACTATTAATTCCACTAACCCCTCTCCTATCCCCCCTCTTCTAGTTACCATCCCCCTTTCCCATCCTCCCTCCCCTTCCCGGAACTCCACCAACCCCAACTACTCCCCCCCCCCCCCAAATAATGAGTTGCTCTAAAATCTTTCCCATCCCTCTGCCCCATTATCAACCCTCCTTCCCACAAATACCTCCACCAATCCCTACCCCCTTTTACTTCCTTCCCCATTCCAATCCCCCCTCCCACTCCCCCTCCTAGTCACCTAGGACAAGTACAATATGGAAATCTCCAATCTTAGGACACTAATATCATAGGATTGGCCCCCATGAGACTACCACCCCAGTGAGAAGGGAAATTAACTGCAGCCAGGTTGCTGAGTTTGGCAGATGTGTGCCTTGTATGTTGTCTGCCTAGCTCTGTAAGCCAATGGACCATGTACACTAGGCTGGTAAACCCCAATGACCACCCATACCAAGGACAGCATCCAATGCAGATATAGAACATTAAAACTAGAGATGTGAATCGGAACCGGAATCGGTTCGGATTCCGGTTCAGATTCACATGGTTTTTTTTTCATCGGGCCTGATCGCGGTTTTGTTTATCGGCTGCGCCTGAGCCGATAAACAAAAAACCCACCCTGACCCTTTAAAACTAATCCCTTTGCTTCCCCCACCCTCTCGACCCCCCAAAAACATTTTACAGGTTCCTGGTGGTCTAGTGGGGGTCCCGGGAGCGATCTACCGCTGTCAGGCCGTCGGCTGCCACTAATAAAAATGGAGCCGATGGCCTTTGTCCTTACCGTGTGACAGGATATCCGTGCCATTGGCCGGCCCCTGTCACATGGAGGGAGCACTGGATGGCCGGCGCCTCGGTTTTCTCTCGGCAAATGATCAACAAGCAGTCAGGATAAGTCATAAAACCTTTTTTTCATTCATTTAATATGATGAAGGAATAATGTTTTCCCTTTAAAAAAAAGTTTAAAAAAGAATTCAAAAAATGTTTTAAAATTCATTTATAAGTCGTGGCTATTGAGAAATGACATGATTAAATACCCTATGATTAAAACGCATTGAGCAAACACAAACTTATAAGTGTTTTGAACATTAAGACGCTTATTTAGCGTAAATGTATACTGTGCTCAAAAAAATGAGGGTTTAACATGTCAATCATCTCATATATATATGTGATCACTTTTTGCATTGTTATATTATCTATACATATACCATGACACACTAAACACATGACACTCACAAAGCTAACCCCACCCTCACCCCCAACCCTCAGTAATGGATAAAAAGCAAAACTAGAACCTTCCCTGTACAACTTACCATACAAAAAAGATATTCCGGTATTAGCTCAATAACCGCAAAGCAAACTCCCTCTATTTCCAGGCGCTCTAGCCCTACTTATAAAAAGATAGCAGTTCACCACCAATGGATGTCATATTGAGAAAACACAACAAATAAGCAGGCCGATACAGTACAGTGCGCTCCGACGGAGCACACTGTTAGCCTGCTCTTGGACGTGCGTTTTCCCTTACCCCTTATTCAGTAAGGGGAGGAAAACGTGCGTCCAACCCGCGGCACCTAATAGCGCCCTGCAAATGCATGTCCCTATGCCTACTGATCCAGCTGACATTCCTTCACCGGCTCTCTCACTCAGTCCGGGTTCACAAATAGCTTCGTCCTCCCCAAACTCCTCCATGGGAATGCCGTCTGACCCGCCAGAAGGTTTACCAGAACCTTATTCACTGCCAGAAGACCTCTCATATGCCATATTCATAGAGAAGGTGGAGACTCTTCTTCAGGTGGAAACAGGGAAAATTCCTGATCCTAGAGCTGAGATGATGGGAATTCTTAAAATCTTCGAGATGCCACCAGAACCAATGGTCTTACCCTCTCACTCAGTCCTGGAGGGCGTCCTCCATAAGATGTGGCAAAACCCTTTTTCCACAACCGCTGCGTCTCATAAAACAGATCTGAAGTACAGGATTTGAAATTCTACAATTTATGAATCCACTCAACTTTCACATAACTCCATCGTGATGGAATCAGCGCTAGCAAAAGCAAAACATTCTAAGTTGCATGCAAATGCTCCTCCTGGCCGAGATAACAAATGTTTGGACGATTTTGGCCGAAGAGTGTACCTCTCCACAATGTTGTCCACAAAAATACAACATCACCAATTTTACATGACACAATACCTGTATGAGTGTCTTCAGAAGTTGCGCCCCGTTTGCCTAGTGGAAGATAACACCCTCCCAAAGCCCTTCCTAGAATTGAAGAAGGTCTATGGCACTTGCTTAGATCAATTTATGAGGCTTTTGAATCCTCTGCAAGAGCTTCTTCTACAGCCATAGCAGCCAGGCGCTTTGCTTAGCTAAAAGCAAGTGCAATCCGTGATGATGTTCACGAAAAATTGGCAGACATCCCATGCATGGGCGATAATTTATTTGGTGACAAGTTTGGGGAAACAGTGTCCCATCTAAAAGAGCAGAGCACGGCGGTACTCTCTCTCACCCCTCTCCCCCCCACCTCCCAGACATTCACAAACCCCATCAAAAGTTATTTCCTTTCTTTCGCAGGAGGTCCTACCGACGGCTCTACTCCAGACCGTTTATACCTTACAGATCTCAGCAATATGGTCAACCAAGGCATTCTTCGCAACCCACTCAATCAAGGGGCAGGTCTCGTCAACAACACAACCAAAACAAGCAACTGCACCACCACAAAAGCAGCCGCCTGCTTTTTGAGTGCCATAGAGCCACCACCACCAGTGCCATAGAGCTACCACCACCAGCATTTATAGGAGGACATCTGCGCTTCTTTCTCAGCAATTGGGAGACCATCACCACAGATCAATGGGTGCTCAAACCTAATCAACCTGAACTTCTTGACCCTCCCATTCCTTCCCCACATCCCTCCTCTATGGACTACATCTTCCCACTCATAATCCCTCAATACAGAGGTAACGAATCTGCAGATTCAGCAATCTATTCAATCAGCCCCTCTTCAACAACAAAATCAAGGATTCTATTCCCAATACTTTCTCCTCCCAAAGAAGTTGGGGGGTCTCTGTCCCATTCTGGATTTATGAAACCTCAACAAACATATCCAGAAAGAGAAGTTCAAAATGACTTCGCTCAAGAACATTTTACCGCTGTTACAGCCCAACGATTGGCTATGCTCCATCAATCTGAAGGATGCGTACTCCCATATACCCATGCACCCATCTTCGTGGCACTACCTCTGATTTCAAGTTCAGAATGTGCACTACCAATACAAAGTTCTACCATTTGTCCTGTCCTCAGCCCCAAGAGTATTCACGAAATGCTTAGCAGTTGTGGTGGCTCATCTCAGACAACTATCGATCCAAATATTCCCTTACCTGGATGAATGATTGCTATGGCATCGGATCCATCTACGCTACAAGCACATACTCTACGCACGATCAACTGTCTCCAGACACTGGGATTTCTCATCACTTACAAGAAATTGCACCTACAACCTACACAAATTCTGCAATTCATATGCACTCTCATCAATACTGTAGAGGAGAAAGCCTACCTTCCCAGGGACAGAATGCAGACGCTTTCTGGCATAGCTCAGAACTTATTCAACCAAAATCAAGCATCAGCATGCCAGGTTCTTCAACGTCTAGGCCACATGGTGGCAGCCATCCATATAGTTCCCCACACGAGACTTCCACTTGCGCTGCTTACGATGGGGCCTCAAGACTCAATGGTCATAGTTCCAGCAGCCCCTACATTCTAAAGTTCAACTCACCAAACCAATGAAAGCAGACATTCAGTGGTGGCTCTCTCCCAGCAACCTATCCTCAGGAGCTCCCTTCAGGTTGCCCCCTCAATAGCTAACGCTCACAACGGATGCCTCCAAGAAAGGCTGGGGAGCCCATCTCGACGACTTAAAGACTCAGGGACTCTGGTCTCCACAAGAATCCATGTACCAAATCAATCTCCTAGAGTTATGCACAATCTGGAGAGCACTTCAGACCTTCTCTTCCCGCTTTCCATCTCAATCAAACCATCACTCTGCCCATTTTCATGCCAAAGCCTCATACCAATGATCGCGAAAAACGTCTGCATTCACTGGACTGTAAAAGAGTTCTAGCTTATTATAAACAAAGGACTCAATCTCCTATGAGACCTTCTCAGCTCTTCTTTTCCTTTAATCGAAATGATCCTGGTCAAACCGTTGCTAAGAGAACCATCGCCAGTTGGTTATCACAGTACATTCTTTTTTGTTACAACAAACGATCGATCAAACTTCACAAGAAGCCTCAGGCACACCAAATATGCGCCACTGCAGCATCAGTTGCCCATTTAAACAAGGTTCCATTACTGGACATCTGCAAAGCGGCAACTTGATCGTCCATTCATACCTTCACTGTTGTCTACAACACACTGTTGTAGACAACACACTGTTGTCTACAACAGCAAGCGGCCTCTGATACAGCGTTGGGCACAGCAGTCTTGTCAACTCTTCAAAACCAGTGAGACTGTTTACTACCATATGGGTTGCTGTCCTGCTCTTCAAAAAAAAAAGGGATACTAAAATGGACACAACCCGGGAGCTTGGGACTCCCAGACAGCATGGCTAATTCAGCCCTGATATCGACGGGAAAAAGCAATTTTGCTTACCGTAAACGGTGTTTCCACAGATAGCAGGATGAATTAGCCATGCAATCCCTCCCTCCTTCCTAGAGAGTCCAACAAAGGTCACCTTTTTATTACCTTACTTGGCTACAAAGAAACTGAGGAGAAGAGGGCAAACGCGCAGGAAGATCACCGCGCAGTCGCACAGAGTCAAAGCTCTGTGAGCCACTGAGGAAACTCCGCCTACTTGGGGTTGTGACGCTTTCCAGACACCATGGCTAATTCATCCTGCTATCTACTGAAACACCGTTTACAGTAAGCAAACTTGCTTTTACAGGGCAACAGTCTGCATCAACAACTATTCTCAATTTTTTGTTATTTAAACATCAATCACTTTATTTCTTTGGCAATAAAAACCTCTATCAGCTCACACTGTAATATTTAACAATACTTAAATTACTCATTCAATTTTTATGTAATATATGTGTACATTTTTTCCCCCCAAACCCTTTCTACTAGCTCACACTCATTTAGTACACACTCACACACATCTCACCACACCCATTCAAAAGTCACACTCAATCTACCAACATCCCTCCCACAATCCCAAAGCAGATTAAAACATTAAAACATTTGTATCCTTCACCATTTCCCATCTGGTCAATGTTTGATCTTTCTCCTCCCAATAATATTTAAAAACAGTCCAAGCGTTTATTTATCCACCTATATACCACACAATTTGTCAATTCTCACAACATCCGTGTTGTTCCACTTCAATCACTTCTTTTTTCTGAATGGAACAAACTGAAAATAGCCTCCTATTGAAATACCTGAAAATTTTTGCATATTTTCATATTTGTTGCATTTCAAAAAAAAGAAAAAATAGTGGGTCTCTGGCGGGACCAGTGGCTGGCGTCAATGCCTAGGCAGATTTCAGGAAAACGCTGAAATGAGCACATTTCACCAGGCCTGGCAATGAGGCTTAGTCTAAGTGCTGAGTCCTGGTGCTGAGGTAAGATGCCAAGGCCCGGACCTGGCCCCAAGACCTTAGCCAAATGCTGGGGCCCGGCCCTAACATTTAGGCCCTGTGCCAGGGCTCAGCCCTAAGGTCTGGTCACAGTACTGACACCTAGGCCCGGGCCTCCCCATGTCTTTTTCGTGTCCTGGTGCTTCAAAAATGGCACCACCAGAATGGACAATGGTGCATGAGTGACATCACAACAGCTCCTTCCTCCGGAGCGGACAGCATTTTTGAAACTTCGAGACAGGAAGAATACATGGAGAAACCCAGGTAAAGGCCTCGGCTCTGGGGCCAGGACTTGGGAACTGTGCTTGGCTCAGGCACTGGGCCTAGGCCTTGGCGGCAGGACTGGACTAAACTTCAGTATCTAGATCAAGCGTCAGGGCTTGACCCAGCACCTGGCCTAGGCCTCAGTGATGGAACCAGGCCTCAGGGCCAGGCCCTAGCTCAGTTCTTGGTTCTCGGCGATAGGTCCAGGCTTCAAGGCCTAGACCTTGATGAACTGGACCATACTCGGCAATGGGCATCAGTCCTGGGTCCGGGTGTTTTTTTGGTCCATGACAACCTAGCCAGGGCTGCCAGAGGCCCTTTTTCAGTGTTTTTTTGTTTTTATTTTTCCTAGTTTAAATTTTTTTTTTTCAGTTTGATAAACAAAACGAACTTAAAAAAAAGTTAAAGTGACCTAATCCAAATTTAAAAAAATAAAAAAATAAATAAAACGAGAATGAAACATATTTTGGGGCTGCACAACCATATCATACACAAGCTTCGCCTTCTCTCCTCCTAAGGTCATTTTGACTTCTGAAACATGGGACATAGAGTACTGTATGGGCAGCTCTCTCTTCTTCATCTCTGTTTTTGCACATATCTGGTTACTGGTGGACAGGCACTTGTCACTCACTTCTCGCTGTTTGTTTGAAGATCTTCATTCACCTTGACCTCTGAACATGGTTTTCTTTCCCTCATATATAGACAGGCCAAGAATGAACAGTTTATTTCACAGAACAAGGATACACCTTACCCCACTGATGAAAACAGAAGCAATTGCTTTTAGTAAAGTTTCAGAAGTAACACCACAGAGAACTATGTGACTCTTTTTATTAATAAATATTATGGAACAACCAGGTGAAAGTTAGGATATATCCCTTCCCTAACTTTAAACTTTTCCTTCTCCTGACCAGAATATTCTGGGGCTTGTCTGATTAAACTCTGAATTGCACCACTTCTAGAGGGAAGTGCCATAGCAAATAGTTTACCAATCTCAAAATGTCCTCCACAGGAGCATTGACCTAGTGAAGGGACCATAGGTGCCTTTACACTCATACCGTGGAATAAAGGCCCTGTTTTAGTACATGTGTGACTGCGTCTCTCAAGAAGGAGTTTTTCTAGGTTTGAAATTAAATTTCTTTATAGTGTTGTGAAGCAAGTATAGAGTGCCCAGTTGCCTTTTGTTAGGTGATAATCAGTTAGCATAGATCTTAAAATATTTTCTGCAAATGGGGAATTCTTTAAAGAAGTGCCATAATATAACTCATCACTGTACTGTTAAATAAACTTTTGGACTATTAAAAATTAGATTTTAATATTTGGACAACTCAGTGGAAGCTTCCTCCCACTTTCATCTGGTTTTACACTGTGCTGCATATTACACAATATTGTCATCCAGAATTGTTTGAATTTGCAAGATGCAGATGTAGAAATAGCTTTACTTACGGACTAGAGCATTTTAAATGCTTTTTTTAATCCATGGTTTTATTGATTTAAAATGTACACTTTATTTTCATTTCTGCTATGTATTTACCATATGGAACATGGTAAATATGATTACAAATAATACATTGAAACTGAAAAACTGAGACACCTGACACCAAAGAGGTAGATGATGTAAGAGGAGCATTACATGGAGCTACTGTATCCAAGAGATGTCAAGTTGAGTCTTAAAAGAAAGCGAATAGTTGTCCAAAGTAGATCTGCATGATTTTGTATTAGAGAAATGCCATTGCTAATGTATTTCTCTTCTGTGCTTTTTCTATTTCAGATGCCAATTTTGCTTTTTAACATTTTCTTTTTATTAATAGTTATTTTAAATACACCAAAATGAATAATTCCCAGAATGATATCAAAACATCATCAAATGCTAAAAGTAAGAAGATAGTAAATGGGATAATATAATAAAAGAAACACAATGCAAAATTTCAATTTACAATTGTTTTAGGGAGAGGGAGATACTATCACAAATCTTAATAAAAAAATATATAGCAAAAATAAAGTAATGCATAATATCTGGTTCAGCATAAAGTATATGAACTCAGTTATCAATGTACCTAATTCCTGTACATGACTAGGATACACTAATTGATCCACTTAAAATACAGGAGAAGCATTGGAAAGCATATCACCAGAAAATCTTTTAATTGAATTGGTTCAAAAAGATAAATTTATTTACATGATATATTGTAATGCATTTGCAGTAGAACTTAAGTCTGCTTAAGCTGAAACCACCAGCTGATGTAATTTTACACATTTCTACAATTTCTACAAATTTATATAAATTTCTTCCTGTTAATTTGAGTGAAATTAAAAATTTCTGGGAATATTTTTCTTGTGGCCATAGAATAATAAATCTTTATTCTTGAAATACTGACATATCTCCGTCCAGGTCTAAGACACAGAATACCAAAAGCGCTTCCCTAGACTCCACCTCTTCCCTAGACTTAAAATTTGAGAATTATTAGAAAGCTCTGTCTGTAGAGCAGTGTTTCCAAACCAGTGAGTGTGGAAGGCACACTGATACGCAACTGCCTGATGCTGAGGCCAGCACTTGATCTCTGCTCTCAGCCACTTGTACGAACAAGATCCAAAAGTAGAGGAGCTCCTTTTTGAGAGTGTGTAATCTTACGTGCCTCTTCTTCCTAGCTACAGCATGATTCCTGGAGTGTGGTAATTAATGAGCAGCATGCAGGGCACGGATAGCCGGGACCGACTTTGCATGCAGGACTTCCTCATCTTCACCAGCTTTGAGTGTTTCCAGCCTTTGTCTTATGAGTTAGATAGCGAGAGCAAATACAGAGCATTGGATGTGACTTACTTTGAGTGTGGGAAGCAGTAGTAGTGAAGGAGTTCTGGCAGCTGCATGTGGCAGCCAAATTAACTAATGGAGCTGTCCACCTGCACTATACCGGTTTCTCCCTTCTCTTGCACTTATATGGTCCATTGTGATGGATTCATAGAAGTCTTCATCCCCTCTCTACCTTTGTTTTAAAAATTTCAAGAGAGACTGGTGAGTGATTTCAGTGCTTTACTAGCTCTTCTTTTTGGCCATATGTCCTCTCCATGTCTGCACTGTCTGTTGTGTGCCGATTTATTTATTTAACCAAGCGTTTATCTTTTGCCTACATCAAAATCATGCTAGGCAAAGTACAATAAATAAAATTAAATAAATTAAAATAGAACATTTCAATAAAATCAATTCATATAAAATAAAAACAATATGGGGCGGATTTTAAAAGGAGCGCGAATAGCCTACTTTTGTTTGCGCTCCAGGCGCAGGCTAAAAACCTGGATCGGCGCGCGCAAGGCTATGGATTTTGTATAGCCGGCGCGCGCCGAGCCGCGCAGCCTACCCCCGTTCCCTCCAAGGCCGCTCCGAAATCGGAGCGGCCTCGGAGGGAATCCTCTAACGCCCTCCCCTCACCTTCCCCTCCCTTCCTCTACCTAACCCACCCGCCCGGCCCTGTCTACACCCCCCCCTTACCTTTGTTGGGGATTTACGCCTCCCTCCGGGAGGCGTAAATCCCCGCACGCCAGCGGGCCTCCTGCGCGCCGGGCCGCGACCTGGGGGCGGGTACGGAGGGCGCGGCCACGCCCCCGGACCGCCCCGGGCCGTAGCCACGCCCCGTACCCGCCCCCAAAACGCTGCCGACACGCCCCGAAAACGCCGTGACGACCCGGACCGCCCCCGACACGCCCCTGACACGCCCCCCTCGGAGAACCCCGGGACTTACGCGAGTCCCGGGGCTCTGCGCACGCCGGTAGGCCTATGTAAAATAGGCTTCCCGGCGCGCAGGGCCCTGCTCGCCTAAATCCGCCCGGTTTTGGGCGGATTTAGGCGAGCAGGGCTCTTAAAATCCGCCCCTATATGTGTAGTCTATTCCTCATTACAATTACACAAATGCTTCTTGAAATAAAAGGGTCTTAAGGTGTTTCCTTAATATCATAATGTCATCATTCTCTCATATAACTCTGCATAGAATTCCAACATTCTGGCCCAAAAATGGAAAACGCACAGCACCTTGTGTCAGAAAGATGGGCAGATTTCCCTGATTGCACAAAAAGTACAATTTTACCACTGGACCATAAAGTTCTTCCTGTGATTTAAGATATTTAGGTCCATCCAACTTTTAATAAGACTATAAGAGCTTTAAATCTTATTCATTCTTTTATAGGTAGCCAGTGTAGCTCTAACTCTGGTGAAATGTGCTCATTTTACTGTCTTCCTGAAATCAGGTGGGTGGTGTAATTTTGCAATATGCACTATGCGGTAGATTTTCAAAAAATACGCATGCGTGCTACCTGGCGCACACACGTGATCGCTCGATTTTATAACGTGCGCGCATGTTATAAAATTCCAAGTCAGCACGCGCAAGGGGGAGGGGGTTATAATTTAGCAAATTTGCACGGCGACGCATTGGGGCCTTCCCCAGTTCCCTTCCAGTCTGCTCCAAATAAGGAGTGGACTGGGAGGGAACTTCCCAACCCCCTACTCTAACCTCCCTTCCCCCTTCCCCTAACCTGCCCTCCCCCATTTCTTGAACTCACGTTTTGCTCCTGCAAAGGAGCAGGAGCAAATGGCCGCTGTACTGGGCACCTCTAGCCACGCTCTGCCCCACCCCTGGACCGCCCCACCCCCTTTTAAGGCCCCGGCACTTACACGCGTCCTGGAGTTTACTCGTGGCCGGGCCCATTTGAAAATTGGCCTGGCGCACGTAAGGCCCGGCCACATGTGTAAACCCTGGGATTTATGCATGCTGGGGTTTCAAAATCTGGCCTAATGATTTTAAAGATGAAGTTGGTAAACTAAAATATAATGAATTGCAGAAACCTACATAAGCCTGCAAAATAGTGTGAAAATCTCCTACTTCAAGTACATAATTTACGTCTTAACAGACATAATTTATAATAACCTCCATGGAGGACCTGTGAAAGACAGTATGGAATCAAATATAACACCAAGATTCCTTAACGAATCTTTAAATGGAATCAATTTGCCTAAAATTGAAACAATTATAAGATTATGATCTGACAAGAACATCTTAACCATGGAGAAACAAACAACCTCTGTCTTATTAGGATTTAACATCATTTTATTCTTACACACCCAGGGGCCAGTGCAATACAGTGCGCTCAGTCAAGCGCACTGTATAACCCGCAGTTGGAGTTAAATAAGCGCTAATCCATCTCCTAATGCAATAGGGGGATTAGCGCCTATTTAACGTGCGTCTGATGCGGAGTGAATGAGATAGCGCTCATCACATGCAAGTATACTCGGCATCGGGTTTCATAACCGGTGGACTGCAGTTATGAAAACCGACGCTGAGTTTATTGGCGTCTGTGTTAATAACTAGCAGACCGCCAGTAACCACGGGGTCGTGTTAGCAAGGAAGCGCTAAGGTTGCTCAAGCGACCCTAGCACCTCCTTGCTAGCGTGACCCCCTAATTTGCCTATAGCATGGCGCCTTCCTTGCGGGTGCCATGCGCGCGTTAAGAAAGCGGGCACTGACTTTTCAGCGCCCACTTTCCACATTTTTTATGGCATCGGCCCCCCCATTAATTAATTGATTTTATAATCTCTTGAGCTTTAACAATAGTGACAGATAGACTCTCTCTAATAGGAAAAAAATTGCTAAAAATCATCAGCATATTTTCGAAGTTCTACACCAAGGGAATCTAGAAGAAAACATAAAGGATAAAACCAACCCTTGAGCTATGCCGAAAGCATTTTGTACCAATCTGAAGAATAACTTTTAAAACAAACCTACTAGGAACAAGAATCTAAATATGAAGTGAACCAGACTAGCACATTACCTAGAATCCCTAACTGTCGCAAACAATACAAAAGAATTTTATGAGAAATGGTATCAAAAGCAAAGCTAACATCAAGGAAAATAGCAAGGATGGCAGACCCTGAGTCAAGTTCACACAACAAAAAATTCAATACAGAAAGCAAAGTAGTTTTAGTACTATGTGATTTGCAAAATCCTCCTTGGTAAGGATAAAAAATCTGCTTGTCAGTGAGGAAATCTTCCAATTGATCATATACTACTTTTTCCAATAATTTGCCCATGGTAGATACATTTGAAATAGTAGGGAAACTATATGGGTCCTCAAGTAAAACATTGCCTCTCTTGTAAATCAGTCACACATTTTTGTTCATGACTTGGGCATGAAAAGGTCAGGAAACACTGCTGTCGAGGTTGGTACATTTAAACCTCCTTCTGCCAAATTAATGTAATATTTTTATCTAGGTACTCAATACACCCTTGTAAATGTGGTAATTTCTTAGAGTGAATTTTGAGATTTGCCATGAAAAACATTCTCAAAATATCATGTATGGAGGTGATTCTCAGTCTTGTAATAACTTATGTTTCATTATTAATTTTCTAACAAACACAGTTTTATTATATAAGAAAGCACTGTATTTAAGCAGAGCAATATTTGAAGATAGATATTTTTCCTCAACAAACTTTTAATTTTGGAATCATCCTACGGTTTTTCAGATGACCATGACATTTGGCCACAGCATCCCCAGTGAAAGTACATGTTATGAAACACAACTTATAAGAATTCCTTCCAATCTGGCTACCATGCACTATAGCTACTCCAAATAAACATTAGGCGGTTCAGGAGGCACCACGTATAGAAGCCAGGGCCAGAAATGCCTTTGAAATGCAGGCATGCTGACCTCACAAAGCAGTTTTCTCTCCCATCAGGGTTAATGTTATCACAGAAAGTACCTGAAGACTTCCTGTGCTTACTCAGTGAACTTTCTCCATCGGCACAACACTCGTACATCCAGCTGTCGATCCTGTCTGTGTTCCAAGCCACGCCACTCTCTGACTGCCTACATTCAGCCCGATACTGTAAAACCGTGGGAGAGCGGACGAACGCCCGCTCTCCCGGCGCACGCACCGGCCCTTGGCCGGTGCGAGCGATCCAGTATGCAAATTAGGCGACGCGGTGCAAACGAGGAAAAGGAGGCGCTAGGGACACTAGCGCGTCCCTAGCGCCTCCTTTTGGCCTGGAGCGGCGGCTGTCAGCGGGTTTGACAGCCGACGCTCAATTTTGCCGGCGTCGGTTCTCGAGCCCGCTGACAGCCACGGGCTCGGAAACCGGACGCCGGCAAAATTGAGCATCCGGTTTTCGGCCCGACAGCCACGGGCCGAATTCAAATTTTTATTTTTATTTTTTTTTACTTTTTTTTTACTTTTCGGGACCTCCGACTTAATATCGCTATGATATTAAATCGGAGGGTGCACAGAAAAGCAGTTTTTACTGCTTTTCTGTGCACTTTCCTGGCGCTGGAAGAAATTAGCGCCGACCCAAAGGTCGGCGCTAATTTCTGAAAGTAAAATGTGCGGCTTGGCTGCACATTTTACTTACTGTATCTCGCGCGCATACCTAATAGGGCCATCAACTTGCATTTGCATGTTGAGGGCGCTATTAGGTGCCGCGGGTGGGCCGCGTGTTTTCCTCCCCTTACTGAATAAGGGGTAAGGGAAAACACGCGTCCAGAGCAGGCTGACAGTGCGCTCCGACGGAGCACACTGTACTGTATCGACCTGTTAGTTATCTAATAGGACTGGGGAAAGCAAAAGAGAAACAGCTGAATAGAAAGAGCCTTCTAATAATATTAGCAAAATTCAAGCATTGTGCCTGAAGGAAATATCCAAGCATTGGGGGGGGGGGATGCTGTAGCAGGAAACAGTAATTCCTCCAATTGCTGCTAATGTCAGATCTTACACAATTGGGGTGCTATTGAAAAGTCCATAAGATCTACAATTGGAGTTGGAGGATCAGAATGCTGGGATATGTCCTTCCTTTTCACTATGTTTAAGCAAAGTTTGTAGAGGAAATTTCAGTAAGAAATGTATTTGTATTAGTAATGATTATCTCAGATATACTGGTCTCTTCTGAAGTGAGTATGAGTAATGCAAAATTACTTAAGAACATAAGAACATAAGAAAATGCCATACTGGGTCAGACCAAGGGTCCATCAAGCCCAGCATCCTGTTTCCAACAGTGGCCAATCCAGGCCATAAGAACCTGGCAAGTACCCAAAAACTAAGTCTATTCTATGTAACCATTGCTAATGGCAGTGGCTATTCTCTAAGTGAACTTAATAGCAGGTAATGGACTTCTCCTCCAAGAACTTATCCAATCCTTTTTTAAACACAGCTATACTAACTGCACGAACCACATTCTCTGGCAACAAATTCCAGAGTTTAATTGTGCATTGAGTAAAAAAGAACTTTCTCCGATTAGTTTTAAATGTGCCCCATGCTAACTTCATGGAGTGTCCCCTAGTCCTTCTACTATCCGAAAGAGTAAATAACCGATTCACATCTACCCGTTCTAGACCTCTCATGATTTTAAACACCTCTATCATATCCCCCCTCAGTCGTCTCTTCTCCAAGCTGAAAAGTCCTAACCTCTTTAGTCTTTCCTCATAGGGGAGTTGTTCCATTCCCCTTATCATTTTGGTAGCCCTTCTCTGTACCTTCTCCATCGCAATTATATCTTTTTTGAGATGCGGCGACCAGAATTGTACACAGTATTCAAGGTGCAGTCTCACCATGGAGCGATACAGAGGCATTATGACATTTTCCGTTTTATTCATCATTCCTTTTCTAATAATTCCCAACATTCTGTTTGCTTTTTTGACTGCCGCAGCACACTGAACCGACGATTTCAATGTGTTATCCACTATGACACCTAGATCTCTTTCTTGGGTTGTAGCACCTAATATGGAACCCAACATCGTGTAATTATAGCATGGGCTATTTTTCCCTATATGCATCACCTTGCACTTATCCACATTAAATTTCATCTGCCATTTGGATGCCCAATTTTCCAGTCTCACAAGGTCTTCCTGCAATTTATCACAATCTGCTTGTGATTTAACTACTCTGCACAATTTTGTGTCATCTGCAAATTTGATTATCTCACTCGTC
The DNA here is from genome assembly GCF_901001135.1 of Rhinatrema bivittatum. NCBI lineage: Eukaryota > Metazoa > Chordata > Amphibia > Gymnophiona > Rhinatrematidae > Rhinatrema > Rhinatrema bivittatum. Next base: position 245,184,634 of record NC_042618.1, read on the forward strand.
GTATTTCTTTCCAGATCATTTATAAATATATTGAACAGTAAGGGTCCCAACACAGAACCCTGAGGTACTCCACTGTCCACTCCCTTCCACTGAGAAAATTGCCCATTAAATTGCCCATTTAATCCTACTCTCTGTTTCCTGTCTTGTGAATCTGTCAGTTTTTTCCCCTATTTTATTCCACCTCTTCATAACAAATTATACTCAAAGTGGATTACCAAATGTTTATCATAAAATTACAATATGTAAAGAGGACCAATCAACATAGAAAACAAAACCAATAAACTCAATTCATAAACAAGACCAATTTATCATAACCTGGCTTTTGTTTTATTTAGCTTTATATTTCATTCATAAAATATATTAACATGGTTCATGTTATCATAAACCTAGACCATGCTTTGTAATAGGACATTTGTAAATGTATTTATTTAAATCAAAAGTTCTTATAAAATCGCCTCATAAAAACTAACCTCACTATCATAAAATATACCAACCCACCCCCCACTCATAAAAACACTATACTCTTTCGAAAACCCTGCAATAAGGAAGACCTAATTCTTTCCCTCACAGAGGTCACTGATAAACTTGACCTCGCCAGTCCAGATTCAGCCCTTTCCTCCTGGAATAACATAACCAACAATATTGCTAATAATATCTGCCCCTTAAAGTCCCTTGAGCTAAACCCCACACACAATACAAAAAAAAAAACCCATGGTACACTGCTGAACTAAAAAAACTCAAACAGGAATTAAGATCAAAGGAAAATAAAGGCGCAAAAACCCATCCGCCCCTCTCCTAGCCGCCTACAAATCAACCCTCCACACCTATAGAATATCCTTACAAAAAACAAAAAGAGACTTTTACGCACAAAAAATACATAATTTTCAATTCAATGCAAAAGCCCTCTTTGCGCTAGTCTCCAGCCTCACGAAAACAGCCCCCCCCCTCTCATCCCAGATAACGAAGACAAAAGCAAAAGCGACAAATTAGCCCTCTTTTTCCAGGACAAAATTACCAACCTGCTCCTCAGATTCCCTCCTCAATCCCCGCTCCCCAACACCACCACCCTCAACCTCCTAACCAACCCTAAACTCAATCTCAAGTCCTTTGAAACCATTGTCCCCTCCGAAATCGAATCCCTACTTAAGAAAATGAAACCCTCCTCCCACCCCTCAGACACCATTCCCACAAAATCCCTACTAACCATCCCCAACATAATCTGCCCTCCCCTAGCAAATATCATCAAATGCTCCCTCTCACAAGGAATCGTCCCAGATGATCTGAAGCAAGCCACCCTCAAACCCATCCTGAAGAAACCCAACCTCAACCCCTCAAACCTAGCTAATTTCAGGCCAATCTCCAACCTCCCTTTTGTAGCTAAACTCATGGAAAGAGTGGTGAATCTCCAACTCACAGATCACCTTGAAAGAAACAATCTTCTTTTCCCTTCCCAGTTCAGCTTTTGTAAATTTTTCAATACCGAAACCTTACTTATTTCACTCACTGACACCCTCCTCAAAGGATTAGGCAAGGGCCAATCCTTCATTCTGGCTTTACTTGACATCTCATCAGCATTCAACACCATTAACCACAATATCTCACTAGATAGACTCTCAGAAATCGGCATCACAGGAACAGCCCTCAGTTGGTTCAAATCCTACCTCCACAACCACACATACAAAGTCAGAATTGGCAATAAAGAATCTAACCCTATCAACCTTACTCGAGGAATCCCCCAAGGCTCATCCCTTTCTCCCACACTATTCAATATCTACCTCCTCCCCCTTTGCAAACTCCTCGCTGACCTAGGCCTTACTAATTATATCTATGCAGACTGGGGTAGATTTACAAAAAATGCACGTTCGCGTACTTTTGTTGGCGCACCAGTCGCAAACAAAAGTACGCTGGATTTTAGTAGATACGCGCGTAGCCGCTAAAATCCAGGATCGGCGCACGCAAGGCTGCCGATTTTATGCAGCCGGCGCGCGCCGAGCCACGCAGCCTGCCTCCGTTCCCTCCAAGTCCGCTCCGAAATTGGAGCGGCCTTGGAGGGAACTCGCTTTCGCCCTCCCCTCACCTTCCCCTCCCTTCCTCTATCTAACCCACCCCCCCGGCCCTATCTAAACCCCCCCCTACCTTTGTCAGGGGATTTACGCCTCCCGGAGGGAGAAGTAAATCCCCGCGCGCCAGCGGGCCGCTAGCGTGCCGAGACGCGACCCGGGGGCGGTTCCGGAGGGCGCGGCCACTCCCCCGGACCGCCACGGGCCGAAACCACGCCCCCGGGCCCGCCCCCAAAACACCACGCCGATCGGCCACGCCCCCGACACGCCCCGCGGGACTTACGCGAGTCCCGGGGCTCTGCGCGCGCCGGCAGGCCTATGGAAAATAGGCACGCTGGCGCGCAAGGCCCTGCTCGCGTAAATCCGGGCGGATTTACGCGAGCAGGGCTCTTAAAATCCGCCCCACTATGTCAAAATCATCATCCCTGTCACAGAAACTATCCCCAAATCCCTCAAGATTTGGGATAGCTGTCTCTCCTCAATTAACCTCCTCCTCACAAATCTTAACCTGGCCCTCAACACATCCAAAATGGAACTCCTCTTCATCACCCCAGACCACCATAACCGTCCTCTTCCCGTATCTCTAGCAACTAAGGTCCAACATGTTAGAGACTTGGGAGTCACCTTAGACAATAATCTAAACCTAAAAAATTTTATTAATTCCACTACCAAAGAATGTTTTCACAAACTCCACATTCTAAAAAAATTAAGACCACTTCTATACCCCTACGACTTCCGCACAGTCCTCCAGGCCTTATTCTTCACTAAAATAGACTACTGCAACACCCTCCTCCTAGGCCTCCCCGCTTCCTTGATCAAGCCGCTCCAAAACGTGGTGGCCAGAATCCTCACCAATTCCCGCAGAAGAGACCACATAACCCCCGTACTCAGGGACCTCCACTGGCTCCCAATACACTCCAGAATCCTTCACAAGACTCTTATGATCATCCATAAAACCCTGCATACCCAAAACATCGAATGGCTAGATAACGCCCTACACTATCACACTTCAAACAGACCCACGAGAACTGCTTATAAAGGAACCCTCTACATCCCTCCCCCAAATCTCACCTATCACATAGCTACAAAAAAAGGGCCCTGTCCATCGCTGGACCAACTATTTGGAATTCTATGCCCCCACACCTGCGCCAAGAACACTGCGCACAAACCTTTAAAAAAAACCCAAAAAACTTGGCTTTTCTCACAAGCCTTCACTTAACCCCGCAACCTTCCAATGCACAGTTCCTCCTATAGCCCCCTAGTTCCCCCCACACACCCTTTCTACCCCTTAACTATCCACCCCGCACCTGGAATTCACTCAAATAATTGCCCCTCGATTCTTCATTTTGAACATACTGTACATATTGTAAATTTGGTTCTTATCTGTAAATACTGTACATTTATTTTTCATAACATCTTATCTTGTTAAATAATTTGTTAAACCTCTTTACTGTAACCATTCCTCTCTGGTTATATGACGCTGCTATGCTAGCCCTTTCTCCCCAGTTGAGCTTCCTTATGTTAATTGTAACTTCTTTTTTCTTTTTTTCCAAAGTTATTGGTTACCCTCGTTTAATATAAACCGATGTGATATTCCCATGAATGTCGGTATAGAAAAGTTTTAAATAAATAATAAATAAATTATATGTTGCTTTATCCAGTGTCCTGAACATAACATATTACAATAAAGCATACATAATCTGAAATGATAAATGACTTAAAACATTTCTGGTCGATTTTAAAAGCCCTACGCATGCCAAAGCCAGGAGATATGTGTGTGACGCGGCGTGTGCCATGCGTATTTTAAAACCCAAGTGTATCTCCCGGTTCTTCAAAAAAATAATTTTTTCCAAAAGGGGCGGGGATGGGTGGGCCGGAACTGCACAAATGAAGTCTGCACATAAGTCTTTACATGCACAAGTGTGCGCTGGGGTCCCCGACTGCATATCTTTATTTCTGTTGTGAATGGCGTGTAAGTTGTAAAACAAAGAATAATAGGATAGTCAATGGGGTTTCAAGGCTCGGGCCTAATAGAGTATAAGGGAGGCTAGTTAGCTAGGGGATTTAGGAAGTCCTCTCCTTTACTGGGACGAACTGGGGACAAATTGGGAATAGAGGTAATTTCGTCGGAGGGAATGTCTAGTAAAATCCCCCTCACTTAAGCAAGCAAGCCGGCATTTGCACACACACACACGCATGCATTAATATGATTTAGTGCGCAAATGTACGCATGAATAGCTGATTTTAAAATGCACGCGTATGCGCTCGTGGGATTGGTATTGGGACCGGTTCTGTTTAGTTTCTTTGTGAGTGACACTGCGGAAGGGATAGAAGGTAAAATTTGTCTATTTGCAGATGATACCAAGATCTGCATCAGAATGAACATGCCTGAAGGAGTAGAAAGAATGAACAGTGATTTACAAAAGCTTGAAGATTGGTCAAAGATTTGGCAGCTGGGATTCAATGCCAAGAACTGCAGAGTCATGCATCTGGGATGCAGTAATCCAAAAGAGCTGTATGTGATAGAGGGGGAAATGCTGATATGCATGGACCAAGAGCGGGATCTAGGGGTGATAGTGTGTGGCGATCTGAAGATGGCGAAGCAATGTGACAGGGTGATAGCTAAAGCCAGAAGAATGTTGGGCTGCATAGAGAGAGGAATAACCAATAAGAAAAAGGAGGTGGTGATGCCTTTGTACAGGTCCTTGGTGAGGCTTCACCTGGAATGCTGTGTTCAGTTCTGGAGCCCTTATCTCAAAATGGATAGAGATTGGATGGAGGCAGTCCAGAGAAGGGCTACCAAAATAGAGTGGGGTCAGTATCAGAAAACCTATGAAGATTGACTGAAGGATATGAATATGCATACTGTGGAAGAGAGGAGGCACAGAGGTGATATGATACAGGTCTTCAGATACCTGAAAGGTTTTAATGATGTACAAACATCAAACCTTTTCCATTAGAAAGAAATCAGTAGAGTTAGGGATCACAGAATGAAACTCTAGGGGGAACTGCTCAGAACCAATGTCAGATATTTCTTCACGGAGAGGGTGGTGGATGCCTGGAATGCCCTTCAGGAGTTGGTGGTGAAAACCAAAAAAGTGAAAGAATTCAAAGGGGCGTGGGATAAATGCTGTGTATCCCTAAAGGCTAAAGGATGGAAATGAAGAAAAGAGTGAATGGGAGTAACTTGCTGGTGCGATGGTTGCTACCCTTAAACAATAAGCCTTAATAATGTTGATGCAACTCCATCATGGCTGTCTGCTTCAATGGCAGGGGGAAAAGGGGATATGGATTCGTGCAGCAACAAATGAGGGCTCTGATTTTTATGGTCTGGAGACACAAATACGTATGGGGATAACTTGCTGATGCAGCAGTTAATACCCTTAACCAATAAGCCTGATACTTTGATGCAACTCTAGCATTGCTCTCTACTTCAACAGCAAGGCATAATGGGGAATTGGATTCAAACAGCAGCCAACGAGGGCCCTGACCTTTATGGTGTGAGAAACTCATAAGCACAGGGGTAACAGGGAACTGGACTTAAACAGCAACCAATGAGGGCTCTTAACTTTTATGATCTGGGAAACTGATAAACATGGGGATAACCTACACGGCACAGCAGGTGCTACCATAAGCTTGCTAGGCAGACTGGATGGAACATTTGGTCCTTTTCTGACATAATTTATTTGTTTCTATGTTACTATGTAAGCACGTATGTTTTAAAATTGCCGTGTCCATGTGCTCGCGCCAGCAAATGTGTGTGACTCTTAAAATCTACCTCATAATGAACAAACCCCAAACCCAAAACTATTTTATTCCTAAAACAAACAACAATGGAGAATCCTACAAATGAGCAAAGAAAATGTTCAAGATTATTGTTCAAATGTCTGGAAAATGATAACCCTTTTATTTTTGCAACATTCAAATAATCTTAATTTTTGGAAAGCTTTTGTGGAAGAGAATTCTAAGGCCCGGTGATGGTAAAGGCTTTCAGTTAGAAATCCTGCAACTGAACTTTGCGAAAAGATGGAACTGCAAGAAATGCTTCCCCAGATGAATGCAACAGATGGTTGGTAACATAAGAGAGTAAAATCTCTTTCAAGTATTGAGGACCATCCCCTAATATGGATGAGAATTAATGTCAAGATCCCTAACCGAACCCGGGTAGTGACAGGTAACTAGCATAAGTCCTTCAGTTCAGAAGTAATACTATCCTGGCCTTTGGACCCAACAAGCCTAGCTGCCACATTTTGCACTAATTGCAATACCCTAAGCAGTGATTTGCAGAGACCCAAATATACAGCATTGCAATAATTGATGGTACTTAAGGCAAGACACTGCAGTATTGGGCAAAAATCAGCCAGGTCCAAAATATATGTTAAATGCCTCACCATTCTAAGTAGCTGATTCACTAATAAGTATTCTCACAGGACAGCAGGATGTTAGTCCTCACATATGGGTGACATCACAGGATGGAGCCCAATCACGGAACACTTCTGTCAAAGTTTCCAGAACTTTGACTGGCCCCTACTGGGCATGCCCAGCATGGCACTAACCCTGCAGCCAGCAGGGGTCCACCTTCAGTCTTCTTTTTTCCGCGCAGCAGTAGCCACGCTGTTAAGGAGCTCTGCAGGGATTCCTGAAAGGAATTTTCCTCACGGAATTACTAAAATTTAATTTACTCCACAGGGGTCCCTCCTTCAACTTTTTTCAAGCTGCGGTACTCCAGTAAGTTTCTTACCCGTTTTCCCTTGATTACCGTCGAGTTTGGCCCTCGCGGCCTACTGGCCATCGACCGTACTGTGGCTCAATTTTTTAATGGCCATGGCGTCAGGGTTCCGCCGGTGCCCGGACTGTAATCGCACCATGTTCATCACAGACCCTCACAAAGTCTGTGTAATTTATCTCGGAAGTGAGCACGTTGTCCTAACCTGTACCAAATGTGCCCTTATGACACCAAAAGGTCGCAAGGCTAGAATGGAGAAGATGGAGCATCTCTTCCATGCTCAAACCCCGACGCCGTCCATTGCATCAATGTCATTAGAACCGGCACCATCAACTTCGCGCCAGCATCGACCTCCGGCTGGTGACCGTCCGGCATCGACGTCTTCTCGGCCTTTGACACCCTCTACTCCCCCTCAGGACCGAGGGGATCATAGAGATAAACATTGCCACCGGCATCGAAAGTCTCGGACCATCGAGGGAGCGAAATCATCGACCTCGCCATCGTCCGAGCCGCCATCGAAGAAACCCCGTCCAGAAAAGGCACCGACCTTTTCGGCGACCGGGTCACCGAGGCAACCCTCACCCGACAGGGTATCGAGAGCTGCGACTCCGCCTTTAACGGTGGTCCTTCCGGCTATGCCTCTGCCTCCTTCTTCTGTTCTGGAGCCGGGGCTGCTAGCTCCAGGTCTCCGAGAAGAACTGGACCGGATGGTTCAGGAGGCCATCGACAAGGTGATGCATCGACTCCTGGTTCCTCCATCACCGACACCGGTACCGATTGCGGAATCAACCATCTACCCGATTCAAGCAGCGTTGGCACCGCTGCTCTCGAGGATGACAGCGCTCATGGCTGCTTTTCCACCGATGGTCCTCAGGTCACCGATGGCTTCAATGCCCTCCCCGCTTGTGTTGTCATCGGGAGGAGAAACACCGTTCCGCATCCCTCCTTCGGGAGTTCTGCTGATGCCTCAGCCGTCAATGCCGATACGACCGTCGGTGCCACCGATCCACCCATCGGTGCCGATGCGTCCATCGGCACCACCAAGCCATCCATCGATGCCCTTGATGCCTGCACCGGTGCCTTCGATGCCTTCATCGGTGCCTCCAGTTATTCCCTCGAGTCCTTCGGAGCCTCGACCAGGACCTTCAGGGTTCCTACTGCCTGTCCTCCTCTAGTCCCTAGAGTAACAGGTGCTGATCCCTGCGACACCTGGACTGATGATTCTTCACCAGACTCCGATGATTTGCCTTCTCCACCTTCACCTACTGAAAGCAGAAAGCGTTCTCCTCCAGATGACCTTTCCTTCATAAATTTTGTAAAGGAGATGTTTGAATTGGTTCACTTCCAATTACAGACGGAACAAGATGACAGGCATCAAATGATGGAGCTGTTACAATTCCTGGATGCTCCCAAGGAAATAATGTCCATCCCTATCCACCAGGTTCTTCTGGACCTCCTAAAAAAGAACTTGGAACATCCTGGCTCTGTGGCTCCAGTCCACAGGAAAGCTGACACCACCTATCTCATTCAGTCAGCTCCAGGCTTTAGCAAACCTCAATTGGATCACCAATTTGTGGTTGTCGAATTTGCCCAAAAAAGAGCAAGGAGATCAAAACCACACACTTCCTTTCCCCCAGGCAAGGAACAGAAATTTCTAGATGCCATTGGTTGCTGCATCTTCCAGGGATCAATGCTCATCTCCAGAATTGCCTCCTATCAGCTCTATATGACTCAATATAATAGGGTCTTATTTAAGCAGATACAAGACTTGACAGACTCCCTGCCTCAGCAATTTCAAGAGCAATTTCAAACCCTAGTAAACAAGGGTTTTGAGGCAGGCAAGCATGAGATCAGAACATCTTACGATATGTTTGACACTGCTACCAGGGTATCTGCAGCTGCTATCTCTGCAAGGCGATGGCGTGGCTCAAGTCTTCCAACCTTCACCCTGAAGTTCAGGACAGATTGTCTGACCTGCCCTGTGTAGGAGACAATCTGTTTGGCAAGCAGATTCAACGGACGGTGGTGAAACTCAAGGTCCATCATGAGACCCTCTGAAGCCTTCTGAGTACTCTTCAAAACAGCCCTTTCGGAAGGACTCTAAGAAGTCATTCTTCCACCCGAAGAAGTCCTACTCGCCACCAACTAGAACCCGTTCTACGAGACCATTTCAAAAAGACCAGTCTTGTCAGACACAAAAAACAAAAGCCGCAAACAATCCCTCAGCCGGGCCCTGCTTCTGGTTTTTGACTCCTGCATAGAGAGCAGCAGCCAGCTTTCATTTCCCCACATACCAGTGGGAGGTCGAATTTGCCATTTCAACAACAGGTGGCACTCAATTACCTCAGTTGCTCCTAGCGATAATTGCTCAAGGTTGTCATTTGAACTTTCTCTCCATTCCACCGGACTCCCCACCTCTACCAACGTGGAAAAATCCGACCACTCGCTACTCCTGGAGCAGGAGGTCTCCCTCCTTCTCCAGTCCAGAGCAATAGAACTAGTGCCATTCTCACAACAAAGCCTAGGGTTCTATTCCAGGTACTTTCTAATCCCCAAAAAATCGGGTGGCATTCGTCCAATTCTGGATCTACGTGCCCTCAACAAGTACCTCCAGCGAGAGAATTTCAAAATGGTAACCTTGGGCTCTCTTCTTCCTCTTCTACAAAGAGGAGACTGGCTCTGCTCTCTAGACCTCCAGGACGCATACACTCATATCGTGATAATTCCATCTCATCGCAAATACCTGAGGTTTCTAGTAGGCGCAAAGCACTATCAGTACTGAGTACTTCCATTTGGCCTTGTGTCTGCACCGCGAGTCTTCACAAAATGCCTCATTGTAGTTGCAGCCTTCCTCAGGACTCAAGGTGTTCACGTCTACCCGTATCTAGACGATTGGTTAATCAGGGCTCCCACTCAGCAAGCTGCTCTGTCGTCCCTATCTCTTATGTTACACACTCTAATTTCACTCGGATTTCTCGTCAATTATGACAAATCCTACTTAGTCTCAAACCTTATCGTTCATTGGGGCAGACTTGGACACATTGCAGGCAAAGGCTTTTCTGCCTCAACAGCGAGCTCTCACTCTCGTGTCTCTTGCACACCAGCTGCAGTCTCAGCATTCCATGACTGCACACCGCTTTCTCATCCTCCTGGGACACATGGCGTCCTCAGTACAGGTCACCCCAATGGCCCGCTTGGCCACGAGAGTCATGCAATGGACTCAATCCATTCAGCCCCTGTCGACCATTGTCCACGTAACCAACTCACTCCGTCAGTCTCTAGACTGGTTGAGAAATCAGGTCAATCTCCTCCAGGGTTTGCCCTTCCAGGCTCCAAACCCTCAAGTAACTCTCACCACTGATGTTTCCAACCTTGGCTGGGGAGCCCATGTGGCCAATCTGCAGACACAAGGATCTTGGTCTCCAGAGGAAGCCAAACACCAAATAAATTTCCTGCAGCTGTGAGCAATCAGATATGCTCTCAGGGTGTTTCAGGATCGCCTTTCCAATGAAGTCATCCTGATCCAGACGGACAACCAGGTGGCCATGTGGTCCATCAACAAACAGGGAGGGACGGGCTCCTACCTTCTGTGTCAGGAAGCTGCGCAGATATGGGCGGAGGCCCTCTCCGACTCGATGTACCTCAGGGCCACCTACTTGCCGGGAGTGGACAATGTGTTGGCAGACAAGCTGAGTTGCACCTTTCAACTGCACGAGTGGTCTCTCAACCCCTCTGTGGCGAACTCAGTCTTCCACCGATGGGGTTATTCTCAAATAGATCTCTTTGCATCACCTCAAAATCACAAAGAAGACAACTTCTGCTCTCTCACTCGCAGCCAACACTCTCAGCCAAGAGATGCATTCTCCCTCTAATGGGCAACCGGTCTCCTATATACATTCCCTCCCCTTTCACTTCTCTCGAAGACTCTCGTGAAGTTATGTCAGGACAAGGGAACCATGATCTGATAGCACCCCACTGGCCGTGCCAAGTGTGGTTTCCAATACTTCAGGATCTCTCCATTCGCAAGCACATTCCCTTGGCAAAGGACCTGCTTCTAATCACTCAAAACGACGGTGCCTTCGCCACCCCAATCTTCAAGCCTTGTCCCTGACGGCATGGATGTTGAAAGGTTAATCCTTCAGCCACTTAACTTTTCTGAAACAGTTTCCCGTGTCCTGATTGCTTCATCTAAGCCTTCCACGAGAAAATCATATTCTTACAAATGGACTAGGTTTACATCATGGTGCTCTTCTCAATCCCTTGACCCCTTTACCTGTCTAATCATGATGTTTCTGGACTATCTCTGGCACTTGTCAGAGTCAGGTCTAAAAACTTCCTCCATCAGAATGCATGTCAGTGCGGTAGCCGCCTTCCATAAAGGTGTTGGGGATGTCCTATATCAGTACAACCCCTTGTAACATGTTTTTTGAAGGGCTTGCTTCACCTTAAGCCTCCTCTGCATCCTCCGGCCCCTTCTTGGGACCTCAACCTAGTTTTGGGTCAGCTCATGAAACTACCATTCGAGCCTCTTCAATCCTGTGAACTTTGATATCTCACATGGAAAGTGATTTTCCTTTTGGCAATCACTTCCACTCGCAGAGTTAGTGAATTACAGGCTCTAGTTACCTACCCACCTTACACTAAACGTCTGCTGGACCGGAAAGTACTCCTCACTTACCCTAAATTCTTACCTAAGGTAGTTTGGGAGTTTCATCTCAATCAATCCATCATACTACCAACGTTTTTTCCCAGACCCCATTCCAATCCAGGAGAGCAGGCTCTGCATACCCTTGACTGAAAACGGGCTCTAGCGTTCTACCTAGATCATACAGCTGCCCACAGGAAAAGCACTCAATTGTTTGTCTCTTTCCATCCTATCAAATTGGGGCAGCCTGTGGGTAAGACTCTCTCCTCCTGGTTGGCGGACAGCATATCCTTTTGCTATCAGCAAGTGGGCATGCCACTTCAAGACCGTGTTAAAGCACACTCTGTGAGGGCCATGGCGACTTCAGTAGCACACCTACGATTAGTGCCGCTTCCTGACATTTGCAGGGCTGCCACCTCGAGTTCTCTCCATACTTTTACAGCCCACTATTGCTTGGACAAAGCCAGAAGACAAGATTCCATCTTCGGCCAGTCTATCTTGCGCAACCTATTTACAATGTGACGTACCAATACCCTTCTGCCTGCCCGTTAGGGTTCAGGATGCCCTTGGCCAAATTCCATCCCAGTTGTTGTGCCTATTGCACGCCTTTGGGTACATTTGGTGCATGTTCGGACATCCTCAGCTCGGTACTCACCCATATGTGAGGACTACCATCCTGCTTGTCCTGTGAGAAAGCAAATGTTGCTTACCTGTAACAGGTGTTCTCACAGGACAGCAGAACGTTAGTCTTCACGAAACCTGCCCGCCGCCCCGCGGTGTTGGGTTCGTAATGTTTTCTTATTTTATTTTTGGCACTACCCTTTAGCTTTTTAACAAGACTGAAGGGGGACCCCTGCTGGCTGCAGGGTTAGTGCCATGCTAGGCATGCCCATTAGGGGCCATTCAAAGTTCTGGAAACTTTGACAGAAGTGTTCCGTGATTGGGCTCCATCCTGTGATGTCACCCATTTGTGAGAACTAACATCCTGCTGTCCTGTGAGAACACCTGTTACAGGTAAGCAACATTTGCTAATTTTAAATTGCTTATGTGCTGCTGGGCCTTGCGCGTGCCGGCACATTTTACAACAGGCCTGGCCACATCACGTAAATCCCAGTATATGCCGAAGTGCCGGCCCTCTCCAAAGGGGCAGGGGTGGGCTTGGCTGGGACAGCGCCAGAGGAGCAGTAAGTACTACTGTTATCCTGTCTTTTTCTTAGCTACCTTTTACCCCCTTTCCCAGTTTTGCTTCCCTGTTAAAATGTAATTTCCAAGCTTAACCCGTTTACTGTAAAACCGGCATGATGTCCACAACTAATGCCGGTATATAAAAATGTTTAAATAAATAAATAAAAATACTAAAATAAAATATTTGGGAATACTTAGGTTAGGTTTAGGGGGTGGGGAGGAGAGGGGAAGAGTGAGGAAGGTTAGATAGTGGGGTAGCGAAGTTCCCTCCCAGTGGGGAGGCTTGATTGCATCGCCGCATGTATTTTGCAAAAATTCCCTGCCTGCCTATGTGTGCTGTCCGCACATGTGCGTGCGGATTTTAAAATCTGACGTGCATGTGCGCGCGGCCATTGGACTTTATAACATGCGCTCGCCAGAATGCACATGTTATAAAATCAGTGTGGCCATGTAGCATTGCTTTTAAAATTGACCCCTAAGGACACAAAATTGGAGAAAAGGACACAAAATTGGAGAAATGTCTTAAAGAATTCAGTCCAGTTTGTAAAACAGACTTATTGACTAAGTTAATCTAATCTTTCAAAGTCAGATAGGAAGCCAAGTAGCTTCCTAAATCAATAAGCCTTAGATAATAAGGGTAAAAAAAAATAATTATCACCTCCTGGGTTAGATCTTTCAGAGGAAGCAACCAGCCAATCCAAAGAATTTCAGATTTCAGGAGGTTCAAAACTAATTTTTGCACATCATCCAATTAGTCACTGTTCCAAGGTATCTCAAAAGAGTGTCAGCAGCAGAAACCACATTCAAAACACCTGGCAGGTATAACTGGATACCATCTGTATAAATTCTATAACACATCTCTAGAGATGAAAGAAGCCTAGCTATGGGCTTCAAATAGATGCTAAATAATAATGCCAAAAGTGCCAACCCTTGTGGGACACAGGAGTCTAGGCTTTTTCAGGACGAGCTCTCATTCCAAATCTTTCCCTTAATGAACACCACATCATGCACACTAATGGATCATCAAATATGTCATCAAATAAGGCTGGATTTTAAAACTCCGCGCGGTTTTACCAGTCTTTACCGCTTCTTTAAATCGACGCGTATCCCTTTCCGTCCGCGGCATGTATATGATATGTAAACGATCGGATTAGCTATTCCCTCCCATACAGTAACGTGCGGCCCGATTATCGCCTTTTTAACCAACTGTTTTGCCGCGTCTTTAACCCGCTAATTTTACTGCCTAACCTGACTCTGGCATTAGAGGGATGTGACAGTAATAGGCAGGCTACAATCAAATAAGTGGGTGGGTTGGAGCAAGCGAGTAACATGGTGTGGCCTGGTTCTCCTATGCTCTGGCCTGATTCTCCTACGCTCGGGCATCGGGGATTGCCAGTCCTCTCTCCCCCCCTCCTGAAGCAAGGCGCAGGGTGAAAATCGACTCGACATGTTATTAAAGCAAATAGAAATTGTAACAAAAGTAAACTTACTGCAGGCTTCCAGCAGCCCCAGTCCTCTCTCCCCTCCTCCCGAGGCACCCAATGCGGCTCCCCTGCCTCCCGGGGGCAGCCGGCGGCGAAAGTGGCTTCCAGCAGCCCCGCCGGCGAAGGTGCATGAACGCACGTCCAATTTGGGCGCTCAAGCAGCGAAGGCGCATGAGCGCATGCCGTGACCTGAGCGCCCGGATGGACGTCCGAGGTCACGGCGTGCGCGCATGCGCCTTTGCTGCTTGAGCGCCCAAATTGGACGTGCGTTCATGCACCTTCGCCGGCGGGGCTGCTGGAAGCCGCTTTCGCCGCCGGCTGCCCCCGGGAGGCAGGGGAGCCGCGGTGGGCGCCTCGGGAGGAGGGGAGATGCTTGAACGCACGTCCAATATCTCTATTACATAAGTTCATGTTCAGGGGAAGCATATGAAAAAAGGAATAGTGAAATGAGTCTGATAATGTTTTATATCAGGGCTTTCCAAACCTAATCTTGTCATCTCACAGCCAGTTAGATTTTCCATGCTAAAGACTCCTCGGCTGCACAAATATATGTATTTGATTCAACTGGAAAAGGTACCCAGCCAGTACCTTCACTGCAAAAACACTAATAAATACTGATTTTTGGTACACACAAAGAACCTCTAATGGGCTGAAAAATAACTATCTCAATTAACAGTTTATAACCACCTAAAATCAGAAGCCATAATTATATGGCAAAGACTGTCCTAATATATTACATGGCATTTACGAGATCTTCACTCTTTTCAGGTTGCTCTTCTCTAGCATCCACACCATTTGTTGTTTTTATTTGGAAAGCTTACTAGAAATGTTTCTAAACCTTGAATTTGAATGACCTAAAATGTTAAACAGTAATGGCCAATTATCTAAATAATTTTTTACCAAAATTATCATCTTAACAGAAGATGAGTGCTGAAGGGAAAACTCAAGACCAGGAAAATCTGGAAGATTATTGTATTTGTACTTGCCTGACTTGCTATTGCTGTTCATACTTGTGTGGCACAATATGTGGAATCATGCTAGAATACTCTTCAATCAGTTTGTAATCATTGCCTAATAAGTGCCATTGAATCCAGTTTACAAACTGAATTTCTGCTTCAATATTACAACAGATTTAGAATACAAGTTTTGTTCCCCTTTTTTTGTCCCTGACTTTACTCAACAGAAAATCCTGTTGCATAGTTTGAATGTGTTGGCCTGTTTAGCTGGGCTTGAAGATATCTGTTTGCTCTGGAAAATAGCCTGATCTCTGTTCTTCTTTTTACAGATCCCAGTGGGGTAGTTTGTATTTCTGGCTTAGAAAGTAGGTGTTTTCTATTCGCCTCCTTTTTAACTTCAAATAAAGTTTAGGATTGGACACCATATTATAATATCACTGGCATGTAGAATGTAGAGGAAAAAGTATATATCATTAGATGGGGAGATGAGACAGTGAAGAAAAACTTAAACTGTTCACTGAATTAGAAGGTGAATGAAATGTCATAAGTTTGATTATATTGAACCTTCTCAAATGTGCTGCAGAGCTCTGGCTTTTATTTTAACTGGAACAAATAAGAAACACATCTTAATACTAGTTGGAAAGGAATGATCCCATTTTTTGAAGGACCAGTCCACTGTGTATCACACTCTGTTAGATTGAAAAACTCCAGATCCTGTTGTTCAGAACTATTTAAACTAAGTGCTAGCACATGATTTTTCAAAATGTGCCCACTATCACAGAAAAAAAAATCAACACTTGATGCAGTACTAAGAATGACTAAACAAGAAAGGGAGGGGGAGATTACTTCTTGTTCTGCTTAATATTTAATACAAAGTTTTAGCAGAAAACAGACCTTGGGTTTGACTGCTGTGCTTTATTGGCAGATAAAAGTACGCCAGGATAATTTGGGATGTTATCATCTCTAGTCACAAGCAAGAAGATTCTTAGTTTCCTTTAACTTACTGCTTATATACAGAAATAGATAGCATGGCAAGCTGACCATATTATTGGCTAGACAATGACTATTATTTATAACAAATGTATTCTATAGCTTGATTTCTTTTCATTTCACTTTCCAACAGTGATCTCCAGTTAAAGCTCTGCTATGTACACAGTAATTTATTATCTGCTATGTTTCTTTGTATTTCTGCCAACAGTGTACAAGGCAAATATTAACCGATGAAAGTTTTGAATTATTCTTGACAATGGAGCCAATGCCTTCAATAATTAAATTTTACTGACTGTTTTAAATGAATCTCTTTATTGCCAGGGTATTTGTCACTCATATGGCCAAAGGAATTTTGTAGGTGGGGGAGTGGTTGCAAAACTTTTCAGATCGCTATAATTCATATTTATTTAGGAAAATCATAAATAATTTTTCAGTACAAGGGCTTTTCAAAGGTGCAAAGCTCTCCTAGCTACTGTGTAATATTTATCTGGTAATCCCTCTCTAAGTACATCATTAAATACTTCTATAAAAATAGGGAAAAATGGCAACATCTGGAAAACTATGTACACATTCTCATAATATGGGAAATAAAGTCTCAAATCTAGAGGCGGTCATGAAAGAAGCTGATGTGGATGTAGAGGTTGTCACAGAGATGTGGTACATGGAAACCATGACTGGAATATAGTTATTCTGGGCTTCAATCTATTCAGGAAGAAAGGAAGGAGGTGTGTCAGTATACATAAAAAAAATAATATTAAAGCAACAGAATTGCAGAGCTTATAAGGTAAGGAGGAAGCACTTTGGGTTAATCTGGAAAGAGAGAATGGAACATTGATTTATACTGGCATAATATACAAACCTTTTATCACAGACAGAAGAAATGGATAAAAATTTAATGGAGGATATTCACAAAATTGCTATGAAAGGGGAGGTGCTATTGCTAGGGAATTTCAATCTTCTGGAAGTTGATTAGGGCATCCCAGCTGTGGTATATTCTAGAAGCAGGAAGATCCTGGATTCTCTGCAAGGAGAACTGTTCTGTCAACTGGTGACAGAAGCACATGGGAGGGGGCAATATTGGGACAGCTATTTTGATGATGTAGTGGAGTATCATCTAGGATCCAGTGATCACCAAATAATGTAGTTCAATATTAGAACATAGAAGATGAAGTTCATTCCAAGGTGTTAAAAAAAAAAAAAAAAAAAAAGGGGACGGGATACCTCAAGTAGTTATTAGCTGGATGGGAAAATCAAGGGGAAGTGGAAGAGCAATGGGCAAAACTAAAAGGAGATATTGCAGTGCCGGGCCTCTGGTTTTATGTTCTGTAACATACAACAGTCTAGAAAGATCTCACAGACTTTAGGTGCATTGTAGAGAAAGCATCCCCCAGATCTCTCCAGAAAGCAGAAACATGTTTTGTGTAGCCCAAAGGTTCTCTTGATGATTGCTTTGGTCTACTGATGGGCCCTGTTGTAGTGAGCCTCTGCAGCAGTCTGTGGGGTAGTTTGCAGAATCGAGTTAGGTTTTCAGTGGATAACTATCACCTGTAGCGATGAGGCAGATAAGAGCAGATTTAGTTACAGTATCCCTTAGGATTGGACAACAGGGTAGTTCACAGGACTAGGTTGGAGCGGTCCTCCTGGGCCTATGCTGTAAGCCCACCTAGGTATAAGGGAGACCAAAAGGAGAGAGGTTAGTTGCTGTGTGGTGATAGTAATAAGTACATTCCTACCTGGACGCTAGCCCCTGGTGATGTGGCCTTCCTGGAAGCAGTCATGAATTCCTGACTGCGAGAGGATATAGGCATCATGAATGGATTCCAGAAACCTGGGCACAACGACCAATATGATGTTCTCAGCAACACAAACCACCTGCATACTGGGGGAGTGGAAGCCCATGTGGTTGAGATAGCTGACATTGTCTCCTCCAGGACCCTTATAGGGACTTGAGTGCAATCAATAGCCCACAAGACAAAGGGGAAACATGCTATTTATTTATTTATTTTATTTATTTAAAAACTTTTCTCTACCGTTGCCAAGTTAAATACCATCGCAACGGTTTACATGAAGGCACATATTTAATGTAGGTAAAAGTGTACTATAGTACATTCTAACAGGTGCCGTCAAAGATTCGGTTACAATATATCATTAGACATAGTCATTTAGTGAAGTAGTTCATGACCAATTGTACCAAGGTACTTACACGGGTAGTTTTATCACACCTAGTATTATAGTTATGCTTATTGTGGTGTAGAGTTCATAGACTAATCTACTGTAGAGTTCTAAGTACTGTGTGTCGGTGCCTTTCTGTCTTTTCCTGAATAATTTCTCTCTATTCTCTCATCTCTTTGTAAAATGCTTGTTTAAAAAGCTATGTTTTTAAACTTTTCTTGAATGCCTTGAGATCACTTTGTAGTCTGATCTCTGGAGGCATTGTGTTCCAGATTATGGGTCCTGCTAGTGATAGGGCTCTTTCTCTCACTTGTGTCAGTCTTGCTGTTTTAACTGATGGAATGGTTAGGAGTGCTTTATTTGCTGATCGGAGGTTCCTGTGTGGAGTGTGTACCCGTAATGCTGTGTTCAGCCAATCTGATTTCTCATCATAAATTAGTTTGTGAATGATACATAGAGTTTTGTATTTAATTCTGTGTTCAATTGGTAGCCAATGTAACTCTGCTAGGGTTTCAGTTATATGATCCCTCCTTCTTTTTCCGGTTAGTATTCGAGCTGCTGTGTTCTGAAGTATTTGCAGGGGTCTTAATGTCGTATTTGATAGAAATCAGTCATTCATGTTGTTGCTGTTTTCTCCGAGGGAAGGGTATATAGCATTGCACTTTCCTGAGGAAGGCAACCAGCAACTGCTCAATACAAATATCGATGGCAAACTGGCTGATTCCAGCTGTGACCCCCTAGAGGTATCTGGAAAGTGCTGGTGTCCAAAAATGCCATGGTGGTAGTGATCTTGATATGTACGGGCAAAGTGTGGCCCCTGTAGGAGGTAGGTTGCAGATTTTGCTCTAACTGCTGGCATAAGTACAGTATGGTTCCGTTCTTGCATTCCGCGTGGTAGGCCGTGGAGGCATTTTCACGCACGCTTGTGCATGTTCTACTGCCCTCTATAGGCTGCGTGGTGCGCAGTGTGTTGGCTATGCGCACGCATTGTACACTCAGTGTTTGGGCACATTTTACATGCACAAACGTTTTTATATGCTTAACTTGGCGCACAGTTTGAGCGTGCGCATTCTTGAGCTTTCTTCTAGCCCTTATTTTTTGGGTGCATTTCATTTTTGAGTGTGAGCCATTCCGACGTACGTTTCCTGTAGCGATGACACCGGTAAGCAAGAAGCCTAAGTGTCTTCCTATTTGTGTTGCCTGTCATATAAAGGCTTCTTAGCCTGACCTGGCTTCTAACCTGTGTCAGCGCTGCTCAGACACTCAGGGATAGTTGTCTTCCTCGGATTTTGCTAAGCCTGGCTCTTCCCATTCTGATGATGAGTTGGTCATGGCCTTGACTTGGAGAACGCCGGATCTTGGCTCCCCCTTGACTGGCTTCTCCGCTGGCGAGAGTGGTTCTGTGGGACCAGCTCCATTTCCTTCTGAGCTTGGTCTGGACCTTGCTGCTTTTTCTTTGGTGGAATTTTTTCAAGGGTTACAAGCCTTTTTTCAGGTGCAGTTGTCCATGTCCCCCATTTCTGTCTGGTCAGACCCTCAGCCAGTAGCTCCTCCCTCTTCCAGTCCTATGCTTAAGCGCCAGGACTCGCGTCGTCTCCCTGCGGGTGTTCCCAACAGGAATCCGGATGGCACTGATGATGAGGTTGATCCTGATTCCCTGGAAGATGGGGAAATTCCTTCAGGGCTGGAACCGTATCAAACCATGTTGCAGTTCTTTCATAGAGATGAATTGCCGGCCCTGATTTCCCAGACCTTGAAACAGCTGGGTGTTCCTGTTTCAGATGCTATGTCAGAGCCGAGGAAGAATCCCATTTTGGTTTACTTATGTAAAGCCTCTTGTTTTTTCCCGGTGATGAATGCCATCCAGGAATTGATTGATCTGGAATGGGATGCCACAGAGGAAAATTTTAAAGGGAGTCTGATCTGGATCTGGCTGTGAGAGAGTTTTCCCAAAGTGGATGCTCTCGTATGTGCCATATCTAAATGGATGACTATGCCCATAGAGGGAAGAGTGGCCTTGAAGGATGTACATGATAGAAGGATTGAGGCTATTCTTAAATTAGCCTTTGAGGCAGTGGTGATGAATTTACAGATTGCCTCCTGTTGCACCCTACTTGCAAGATCTTGTCTGCTTCTCTCTCAGGAGGTTGATGAGTCTGAAGGGAAATCCAGAGCAGTTATGGATCCTGCTGCCACTTTTTTAGCAGATGCAGGCTGTGATTTGGTCCGGACCTCAGCCAGAGAAGTGGTTTTCACAGATAGCGGTCAGGCGTCAACTCTGGTTGTGAAATTGGTCAGCTGACAGCTTCCAAAGCCAATCTTACCAAGATGTCCTTTAAAGGCTTGCTCTTGTTTGGGAGTGAGTTGGAGAAACTGGCCAGTAAGTGGGGAGAGTCTCTGCTGCCTCAGTTGCCGGAGGATAATAAACAGTTACAGCGCCCCTTTGGTATAAGGGGTCATTTCCAGGGCTCCAGGCATTTTTGTCCCTACAGATGTATGGCCTTTCGGTAGGTCTCAGTCCTTTCATCCCCTGCAGCCCAAGAGAGGAGCGGGCTCAGGTGGTGGACCTTCCCAAGCTTCCCAATGAAGGTTTGCTGACTCACATTCTGGAACAGGAAATAGGGAGTCGTCTCTCTCTCTTTTATCGGAGGTGGGTCGAGATCATGTTGGACCAGTTGGTCCCGGAAGTGCTACACAAAGGGTATGCACTGGAATTTCACAGTATTCCTTGAGAAGTGTTCATGCCACTTCCTGTAGAAGAAGCAGGCAGTGCAGTTCATGCTTCAAAGGCTCCTCAGACTGAGGTCTGTGGTTTGATATGTGGGCAGCAGCTTAACATGGAGACTTTGGCTCAGGACTTTGGCTCATTCAGCTTACCCCAGAATCCTTTGCTATCTGACTTAACTGAAACTGCTGGCATACAATGAACTTAAGCTGACCTGTGCGTGAATGGCTACTGAGAGACATCTGTAATGCATTCAGACCTAGCCAGATATGATGAAAGGTCATGAGGTTACAGATGGCAAATGACTGAGGCCACATTCCAGGGCACATTCTTGGATTATTAGTCTTCAACGGAGATAGCCAACTGATATCAGAGTTTCTCCCTGTCCCCTGGAGAAGAAATGATTGATATATTGACAGGACAAAGAACTAACAGAAGATTGACAGTATTCAATAGACATGTGGGCCCTTCTTAGGCCTAATTGGATCTTAAGGTGGGAGGCGGTACCAGGGAAAAGTTTAGACAGTTTGCCTGATTTGATAGGACACACGTGATACCTGATACTTTATGCAGTCCCATCAGGGATCATTGAATGTTCTTATCTATAAAAACTCAGCACTGACTAACAAACACTGAGACATGCAGGGAGAGCCCTTAACAAACAATGGGCTCCCACTCTATGTCTCCCAGGGGTCTAATATGATTGCTTATGATATTAAATAAACTTAAATTGGTTTGTATTAAAGTTGGACCTCTGTGTATTATTGAAACAGCTAATGGCACAAAAAATTAATAAAACAGGTTCCGGTTCTCACATCTCAAGAAAATATGGGGCGATATTCCATTAATTTTGTTGTATCCAAGGAGGAGGGCTCCATTTGTCCCATCTTGGATCTCAAGAGGGTCAACCATCACTTGAAGGTGACTCATTTTCGAATGGAAACCTTACTCAGTAATAATGGCGGTGCAGTCAGGGGAATTTCTGACCTCCTTGGATCTGTCAGAGGAATACTTTCATATTCCTATCAGATTGGAACACCAATGCTTTTTATGTTTTGGCTAGAGAATATTTCTCTTAAAAAGATATTTAATATACAATAATATGGTATAATTAGGCCTCATCTGTTGACATCATCCCATGTGTGAGGACCGTCCCTTGGAAAACCAACATTACAGATAAGTAACTTTACTTTTTCAATAGCTGTTGCCCCATTGCCTTCTTTAAAGCTGTGGAAACAATGCCCTTAATCCAATAAGCGACCAAACGAAGAAGATCGGTAAACACCAAATAAACTTTATTGAGCAATTCATATCAATAAAGTTTATTTGGTGTTTACCTATCTTCTTCGTTTGGTCGCTACTTGCAATATTGGATCGGTTTCCGGTTTGTTTCTTTGGACCTTAATCCAATAAAACATTCATAATCATTTACAGTCTTTGTAATAAGCAGAACTAATCAACCCTGCTGGACAAGGATTGTATGAAGAATGATAGCAACTTGTTTAATAGAAACTAATGAAAACTTCCAAATGGCTTGAATTCTTAACAGGATAAACTAGATAATCCAGATCTCCCATCTCCTAAAAAAGAAAAGCAAACGGAAAAACTTGACCCAACAAAATCACTACCTCCAACCAATTTGTTCCCTACCATTTCCTCCTCCAATTTACATGATCTTAAACTGTCACTTTGGGCTGTCAACAGCATGGAAACATGCATCACCAACATCTACATTTCCAATATCCAATAACCACTGTAATTTTGCACTCACCCCCCCCCCCCCCAATGCACACATACCACCTACCTCACTACATAGAGTCCAGTAGGATAAAAAGCCTGAAGGAAACAAAATATACTGTGTAATTCTTATGGATAATAATTCCATGTCTGTTGGGTAAGAGAGTGTTGTTACACTACCATCCAACAGATCAAAATGAAGAAAGACTGAAATGTTAGCAGAAATTAAAAAGGCAGATAAAATTTAACCACACATTAATAATGGGAGATTTAAATTTCCCCAGAATTTGATAGCAATAGCTATCAAATTCAACATAATGACTGAAGGGAGGATATTAAGTAAATATACTTCTGTAGCATATAGCTTTAGAAAGGGACACTATAATAGAATGATAAAACAAGCAGTTGCAAAATTTAACTTTATATGAGGTGTACACATTGTTAAAAAAGAAAGAAAACTATATATACCGTATTTTTCGCTCCATAAGACACACTTTTTTTCCCCCAAAAGTGGGGGGAAAATATATGTGCGTCTTATGGAGCGAATATTAAAAAAATCCCTCCCCAACCCCCCCAAGACCTGCCGACTTAATTTACTGCAACCCCCCACCCTCCTGACCCCCCCCAAGACCTGCCAAACGTCCCTGGTGGTCCAGCGGGGGTCCGGGAACGATCTCCTGGGCTTCGGCCGTCGGCTGCCAGTAAACAAAATGGCGCCGACGGCCCTTTGCCCTCACTATATCACTGAGACCGACCGCTGCTATTGGTCGGTCTCAGTGATATAGTGAGGGCAAAGGGCCGTCGGCGCCATTTTGTTTACTGGCAGCCGACTGCCGAAGCCCAGGAGATCGTTCCCGGACCCCCGCTGGACCACCAGGGACGTTTGGCAGGTCTTGGGGGGGGGGGGGGGTCAGGAGGGTGGGGGGTTGCAGTAAATTAAGTCAGCAGGTCTTGGGGGGGTTGTAGTAAATTAAGTCGGCAGGTCTTGGGGGGGTCAGGAGGGTGGGGGTTGTAGTAAATTAAGTCGGCAGGTCTTGGGGGAGTCAGGAGGGTGGGGGGTTGCAGTAAATTAAGTCGGCAGGGCTGGGGGGGTCAGGAGGGTGGGGTTTGTTAATTTAAAGGGTTGGGATGGGGGTTTTTTTGGGGGGGAGGGGTTCCCAGAGAAAGAAAAGTTTTCTGATCTGGGGAGTGGACCGAAATGGCCCTCCCCAGACCCGAAAACAAAATGGGGAGAAAAAAAAAAAGCTATGCACTCCCCTAATTTGCTCCATAAGACGCCCAGACGCAGAGCCGGTTTAGCACAAATTTTTTTTTATTTTATTTTCCCCCTCTGAATCCTAGGTGCGTCTTATAGTCAGGTGCGTCTTATGGAGCGAAAAATACGGTGTATACAATCTTGAAAGCCCAAATAAAATATATTCTTTGCATTAAAAAAAGGCAAAGGAAGACCAAATGACTGTCAGTATGGGAATGATGAGGTGAAAGAGGTAGTTAAAAGCCAAAATGGCATCTTTCAAAAAATGGAAAGCATACCCAGATGAATAGGCAAAAGGATAAGTACCGGTAAGTTAGATTTAAAACAGTAATAAGACAGACCAAGAGAGGATTTGAGAAGAATAGAGGCAAAAACTAATACAAAACCTTTTGAAGTACATTCAAAGCAAGAAGCCTGTGAGCTAAATGCCCATGAGGTAAAAAGAGAAGACAAGAAAATAGCAGAAAAAAATTAATGAATTTTTGCCTTGTCTTTACTGAGAAGTATGTTGGAACTAGTCTCTGATTCTGGTGATTCCACAATATCTCAAAACTGAAGGATGGGCAGTGTAATGCTGATTTTTAGAAAGGGCTTCAGGGCTAATCCAGAAAACTATAGATTGATGAGCCTGATATCAGTTCTTGTCTTACAAATCTGTTAGATCTTTTGAAGGTGAAAATAAGCATGTAAATAAAGGTGAGCTGTTTGATATAATAAATTAGGAAATTAAAAAGTCATGGTATAGGAGGCAGTGTCGTATTGTGGATTAATAACTGATTAAAAGACAGGAAACTATCATGTTTGGTGACTCAGTGGACAACCCTGCAGCACTCACCCCCCGAAACCAGCATTCTTCACGGAAAGATGCCCCCAAGCCTCACGATAGGACGCCGTCATTACTTGCCACTTCCAATGGCTTCTGTAGGCGTGTGCAGGCCTGACCTTTTCCCATATAAAGTGCCCGTGGCGGGAAATAGGCCGCGGCACCCACTGATGATGTAACCTGCTTCACCCTACTTAAGGGCTCCAGACTCCAGCCCTTTGCCTCAGCAACCGGTCCTGCTACTTCTGTAGTGTGAGTTGCCAGCATTCTGGATTCCTGTCTCCAGTCTTGTCTCGTAGCTCCAGCCTTGTCTCATCTCTCCTGCCCTGCCCAGCCTCGTCTCTCCAGCCTGCCTCTCCTCTTTGTATCTACGCTCCTCATCTGCCTGCCAGTCCTTCCATGTCAGTCCTTCCTGTTTCTTTCTCGTCTTCCTTTGGAGTGACCATTGGTTTTGATCGCTTGCCTGGACTCTAACTATTCTGATTGCTGCCTACCTCTGACCCTTGCCTGGCACTGAACCTTCACCTATGTCATAGTGCAAGAGCCCATCGCCTAAGCCCTGCTTGCCCCAGAACCCAAGAGCTCAACCTGTGGGAAAAGGGGCTGGTATAGATGAAGCCCTAAACCAGTTGTTACCTCGCGGCGTTTTCTGGCAGTGATGGCCGACCCCGATGCTGGTCAACATCTTCCAGCGGCAGCGTGGGCCGACGCGAGCCGCGCGCAAACTCCGCCCATCAGACGACATCAGACACCCACCCAGAAGTCGACGCGTTTGCGCGGGAAAGTCTAGTTATTTAAAGGTCTGAGACCAGCACAGCATTGCCTCGGCTACAGGCTTCCTGTGCTGGTGCTCCATGGCGTTTTGCTTTGGACTTCTCTGCCTGCCTTTGACTGGGACTGGAATCCGGACATCTGCCTGCTGCCTGCCTTTTGAACTGGTTTGGAATCTGGACTTTGCTGCCTACTGCCTGCCTTTGATTTGGATTGGAATCCGGACTTCTCTGCCTGCTGCCTTCCTTTGAACTGGTTTGTAATCTGGACTTCTCTGCCTGCTGCCTGCCTTTGACTTGGATTGGAGTCGGGACTTGTCTGCCGTCTGCCTGCTGCCTGCCTTTGACTTGGACTGGTATTGAAACCTCGCTGTCTGCGACCTGCCTTGACTCAGAACTGTGTTGATAGTTCCTGCAGCTGGACTCAAGGATACACCATCGTTGGCAAGGTAAGATTGGGAGTTACTCTTGGATTCACTTTTCACAAGTTGTAACAGATAGCTGAGGCCATGTATCCTGTAGACCTTTCAGCCTTGCAAGCCATTCCTGGTTTGGCAACATGTATTCAACAACAACAACAAGGAGCTTTAAATCAAGTCACCGGAGTGCTGGAGAGATTAGCTGCTCGAATTGATGCACTTTCAGTTGCGGCTTCTGTAAACCCGACTCCCTCAGTACCTCCTCCGCCTCCTATGTGACTACAGCCCCCACCATGCTTTAATGGGGACCCTCAGTTGTGTCGGGGATTCTTAAATCAATGTTGAATGCATTTTTCACTCCAAGCCGCTTCATTCCCCACAGACCGAACCAAGGTTACGTTCATCCTATCTCTTTTGGAGGGATCCACCCTGACTTGGACCTCACCATTTTGGGAGCAAGAGGATACTTTGATGGACAACTTGGAACAATTTCTAAAGGAATTTCGTCTAATATTTGATGAGCCCGGTCGTACTACGTCAAGAGCTTCCGACTTACTACAAATTAAGCAAGGAGCCCAATCAGTAGGAGAGTATGCCATTCAGTTTAGAACGTTAGCAGCTGAACTGAGATGGGGAAATGACAGCCTGACTGCCATTTTCAGGAAAGGACTTTCCGAAGCCATTAAAGATGAGCTAGCGGGCCGTGAGACTCCAGAATCTCTAGAAGAACTAATACGCATGGCAATTCAAATTGATCTTCTAGTTCAGGAAAGAGCTCGAGAACGGACCCTCTCTAGACGATCTTATCGACTAGCACCGTCCTTTCAGAGACCATTCGTTGCTCCAAGAACATCAGAGACTCAGATATCCATTGAGGAACCTATGCAGATCGATCGCTGTCATCTAACCCCTGAGGAGTGCCGGTGTAGAAGACTGAATAATCTCTGTCTTTATTGTGCTGGTTCTGGACATTTCATCAATAAATGGCCAAATAAGTCGGGGAAACTCCCGGGCCTAGGACTGGTAGGAGAGGCCTCCCTGGGTCACGTCATTTCCTCTCCACAAATCTTGATCCCAGTTTTGATATCTCTCCACGACGAGACCATTCATCTACAGGCCTTTTTGGACTCAGGGGCAGCCGGTAACTTCATTGAGGAACAGCTAGTCCGTCAATATCAAATTGCTACGGAACTGTTGACTGTTCCTCTCACTGTGTCAACAGTTTCTGGACAGCCTCTGGCGAACAAGATTTTTCATATTACTAAACCTATTAAATTTACCACTGGGATACTATACCAGGAAACTATCCAATTGTATGTACTACCATCTTCAGTCAATCAAGTAATCTTGAGCCTACCCTGGTTAAGACATCACCAACCCCAAATTGATTGGGGTACCTCCCAGCTGGCTAGCTGGAGCAAAACTTGCCATCAGAATTGTATATGACAGATCCGTCTAGTCAGCCCCACTGTAGCATGTTCACTAGCCATTCCATCTGCATTACCACAAATTTATGCTGAATTCAGTGATGTTTTCAGCAAACAGCAAGCAGAGGTATTACCTCTTCATCGCACTTACGACTGTGGGATAGATTTACTTCCGGATAAAAGTCCTCCCAGGGGCAGGGTTTACGCCTTATCAGAACCAGAATCTGAAGCTATGAGACAATACATCCAGGAGAACCTGGATAAGGGTTTCATCAGACAGTCATCCTCACCAGCGGGGGCTGGATTTTTTTTTGTACAAAAGAAAGACGGTTCGCTACGACCCTGTATCGATTATAGAGGACTTAATAGCATTACAAGAAAAAATCGATATCCCATTCCACTTATCACAGAACTCTTTGATCGACTGAAAGGAGCACAGATCTTTACTAAACTTGATCTTCGAGGAGCATACAATTTAATCAGAATACGTAAAGGGGACAAGAGGAAGACCGCCTTTAACACGCGAGATGGGCACTATGAGTATTTAGTTTTGCCCTTTGGACTATGTAATGCT
This sequence comes from Rhinatrema bivittatum, assembly GCF_901001135.1. NCBI lineage: Eukaryota > Metazoa > Chordata > Amphibia > Gymnophiona > Rhinatrematidae > Rhinatrema > Rhinatrema bivittatum. The sequence continues at coordinate 245,212,582 of NC_042618.1, forward strand.
CCGGTGGTTTTCCAAACCATGATTAATGACATTTTCAGAGATCTTCTATACTCCCATGTTATTGTATATCTTGATGACATTTTAATTTTCTCCAAAACTGAACATCTGCATCAACTTCATGTTAAACAAGTACTCCAAGGACTTCGGGAGAATAGACTCTTTGCGAAATTAGAGTAATGTCTCTTTCATCAACAGCAATTACCTTTTCTGGGATATATAGTATCTCGAGAAGGTCTTCGTATGGACTATATTGGAGTGGCCTCAACCACTGGGGCTTAGGGCCTTGCAGCGATTTTTGGGGTTCTCCAGTTATTATCGCCAATTCATTCCTGGATACTCTACCCTAGTTGCACCACTCACTACTTTAACTAAGAAGGGAGCTCCAATCCATAATTGGCCTCCTGAGGCCGTTCAAGCCTTCCAATTCCTAAAGAAAGAATTTGTGAAAGATCCTTGTTTACAACGCCCTGACTCAGATAAACCGTTTATTCTGGAAGTCGACGAGTCAGCCTTAGGAGTTGGGGCAATTCTTTTGCAACCCTCTGAGTTAGGGAAATTATGCACGTGTGCATTTTTTTCTAAAAGGTTCTTCTCTGCTGAGAGAAACTATACCATCGGAGACCAGGAATTATTAGCAATTAAATTGGCACTTGAAGAATGGCAACATCTCCTGGAAGGGGCTAAGTTTCCCATCGATATTTACACTGACCACAAGAATCTTGCCTATCTGTCTCATGCTCAGCGTCTAAATCCACAGCAGGCCCGTTGGGCACTTTTCTTCAGTAGATTCCATTTTAAATTACACTTCCGCCCTTTAGAAAAGAATTTACGCGCAGATGCCTTATCCAGGAGTTTTCTCCCTGATGACAATCCTGAGCCACTTCGGCATATCATTGATCCAGCTCACATAATAGTAGCAACCACCCTGACTGTTCCAGCAGGGAAAACTGTAGTACCTAGGCGTTTACGACTCAAAGTACTACAATGGGCCCATGATTCCTTTTTCACTGGACACCCTGGCAGACTTAGAACTAAGAACCTGGTCTCTTACCACTATTGGTGGCCACAATGGGCATCTGACGTCCGAAAATATGTTGATTCCTGTCCCACTTGTGCGGCTCAGAAAACCTCTAGACAGCGACCTACGGGCCTATTGCAACCTCTTCCAATTCCTAAATAGCCCTGGACTCATATAGCAACTGACTTTATCACTGATCTTCCTCTTTCTGAAGGCAACTCCGTAATTTGGGTCGTAATTGATCAATTTTCCAGAATGGCACATTTCATTCCTCTGCCCGGATTACCCTCTGCACCAGAGTTGGGGCGGCTTTTTGTACAACATATCTTTCGAATCCATGGGTTACCATCTAGTATCGTTTCCGACAGAGGAGTTCAGTTCACAGCACGTTTCTGGAGAGACCTCTGTAAAAAATTCAGGATAGACTTTCCGCTTATCACCCTCAATCTAATGGGTTAACGGAACGAACGAATCAAACACTCAAGACATTTTTACGTTATGTTAATCAACGCCAGGATGATTGGGCCTCCTTATTGCCGTGGGCTGAGTTTTGCCATAATAGTCATGTTCATCACGCTTCAGCGTCATCACCTTTCTTTCTGGTGTTTGGAAGACATCCAAGAATCCCTCTTCCCCTTACTGTCTCCTCGTCTTGCCCGGCAGTAGAGCAAGTGGTCCATTCTATGACTACCTTATGGAAACAAACGCAAGATCTATTACAAAAAGCTTCTATCAAAATGAAAAACAAACGGATAAAAGTAGGAGATTGGGAACTCCGCTTAAACCCAGGGACTTGGTGTACTTAAGCACACGTAATCTCAAATTGCGCATTCCCTCTTTAAAATTTGCACCTCGGTTTATTGGACCTTTTCCTATTGAGAAACAGATCAGTGAGGTATCCTTTAAACTTCGGCTACCACCTACATTGCGCATTCATAATGTGTTTCACATTTCATTATTAAAATCAGTAACATTATCCTGGCCTTCTAGAAGGAAGAAGCCGAAGAATCCATCTGTTCTGCCAGATAATACCCAATATGAAGTTAAGGAAATCCTTGATGTCAGATGAGTAAGAGGGAATCTACAATACTTGATATCATGGAAAAATTATGGTCCAGAGGAGAACTCCTGGGAACCGGCCCATAATATACAAGCTCCTCATTTAATACGGGACTTCCGTAGACGATTTCCACTCAAACCTCACCCCAGGAGCAGGAGAGAGAGCCTTTGTGGGGGGGTACTGTTACCTTGCGGCGTTTTCTGGCAGTGAGGGCCAACTCCAATGCTGGTCGACATCTTCCGGCAGCAGCGCGGGCCAATGCGAGCCGGGTGCAAACTCTGCCCTTTAGTCGACATCAGACACCCACCCGGAAGTCGACGTGTTTGCGCGGGAAAGTCTAGTTATTTAAAGGGCTGAGACCAGCACAGCATTGCCTCAGCTACAGGCTTGCTGTGCTGGTGCTCCGTGGCGTTTTGCTTTGGACTTCTCTGCCTGCCTTTGACTGGGACTGGAATCCGGACTTGTCTGCCTGCTGCCTGCCTTTTGAACTGGTTTGGAATCTGGACGTCTCTGCCTGCCTTTGACTTGGCTTGAAATCCGGACTTCTCTGCCTGCTGCCTGCCTTTGACTTGGCTTGGAATCTGGACTTGTCTGCCTGCTGCCTGCCTTTGACTTGGATTGGAATCTGGACTTTGCTGCCTGCCTTTGACTTGGATTGGAATTCGGATTTGTCTGCCTGCTGCCTGCCTTTGAACTGGTTTGGAATCTGGACTTCTCTGCCTGCTGCCTGCCTTTGAACTGGTTTGGAATCTGGACTTCTCTGCCTGCTGCCTGCCTTTGACTTGGATTGGAATCTGGACTTTGCTGCCTGCCTTTGACTTGGATTTGAATTCGGACTTGTCTGCCTGCTGCCTGCCTTTGAACTGGTTTGGAATCTGGACTTCTCTGCCTGCTGCCTGCCTTTGAACTGGTTTGGAATCTGGACTTCTCTGCATGCTGCCTGCCTTTGAACTGGTTTGGAATCTGGACTTGTCTGTCTGCTGCCTGCCTTTGACTTGGACTGGTATTGAGACCTCGCTGTCTGCGACCTGCCTTGACTCAGAACTGTGTTGATAGTTCCTGCAGCTGGACTCAAGGATACACTATCATTGGCAAGGTAAGACTGGGAGTTACTCTTGGATCCACTTTTCACAAGTTGTAACACCACTCTCTTGTCAACCAGCTTCTGCCAACTGTCATTGAGGGTCTATGGGGTTCGCCCCATAGGCTGCGCCAACTTTACCACAGCAACAACGGTTCACAACACTTACAGATTACTGAGGCTATGAACCTGGCAGATCTGACCACCACAATACCATGGGGACACCAAGGAGTGCTGTGACGTATTAAAACAGTGCTGCATGCACTTTGAGCTCTAGTCTGCCTTGTTTCCCACCGACTGTATCAAAGTGGCGTACATCTTTTTGTTGCTGGATGGTTCAGCCCTAGCCTGGGCATCGCCACTTTGGGAGTGTGATGACCTCATCTTTTAGAGCCTTTTAGACTTCTTGAACAGTTCTGGCTCTTCTTCGAGGGAACCTGGCCATGCTTCCTTCATGCTAGTGGATATGCTCTGAGTTCACAGAGGGTCATGTACATTGTGGAATACATCATCAAATTTTGCATTCTTTCTTCTGAATTGCAATGGGGTGAATACAGCCTTACATCCATATTCTGGCAGGGTCTCTCTGGCAGGATAAAGAATGAGCTGGACGGCCGGGAGCTTCCCATTAACCTGGGTGCCCTATTATCCCTGCCTAATCGTATGGAAGGGCAGTTCCAGAAATGGGCCCAGAAGACCAAGGCTATTTAACTCCCTGTCCCTCAGGCATCCCGTTTCAAACCCCTTTTTGTACCACTGCCTGCTTCAGAAACGAAGGCCTTGAAAGAGCCTATGCAGCTAGGCCACGCCAGGCTCTCCTCATAGGAAAAACTCCAAAGAAGACAACAGGATGTGTGCCTTTACTGTGCTGGGCACGGATACATGGTGTCTTAGTGCTCCAAGAAATTGGGAAACTCTCATGCCTAGGGTTGTCTGGGCAGGCAACCTTACGCTGCACAGTGTCCTCTCCACAACTACTTGTCCCTGTCTCCATCTCTGTGGAGCACAGTCTGGTCTCCACTCAAGAATTCCTTGACTTGAGTGCTGGTGGGAACTTCATCGATAAGGATGTGGTCTGACAGCATGGGATCCCAACCAGGCTTCTGAAACAGCCAGTAACCATCACCTCGATCTATGGGGAATCACTCCCAGGCCATCTCACTGAAGTGACAATACTGTTCACCCTTTGGACCGGTATCTTCTACAAGGATATCATCTCATTTCATGTCATTCCTTGAGCCATGAACCCTGTTTTTCTGAGCCTACCTTGGCTCCTACAGCACCAACCACTAATCAACTGGAACTCCTTAAACTTGTGAAATTGGGGGTCATCCTGCTTCACTACTTGTCTCTCCCCATCCCCTGCATTGACAGTGGCCACTACTATCACTGAGCTTCCATCTTCCTTTGCCACATATGCGGATATATTCTTCAAGCCACAGGCTGAAGTCCTGTCTCCACATCGCACATTTGACTATGACCTGCTTCCTGGCAAGGTTTCACCCTGAGGCTATGTTTATCCCAGAGGCGCGAAGGCCATGAGCAAATATATTAAGAACATTTGAATGAGATTTATCCATCCTTCTTCCTTGCCAGCCGTGTTGGACTTTTTCATGGGCAAGAAGGACAGTTCTTTATGCCCCTGTATTAAATACCGGGTTCTCAACTCTATCACAAAGAAGTACTGTTACCCACTTCCCTTGATATCAGAGCTCTTTGATCACCTGTGGGGCACCCAAGTGCTCACCAAGTTGGATCTTCGAGGAGCATACAACTTAATCATAATCCATTAGGGTGATGAATGGAAAACTGCCATTAAAACACCCATGACAGTTACTATGAATACTTAGTTGATACCCTTTGGGTTGTGTAACACCCCTGCAGTATTTCAATTCATGGTGAACAAGATCTTTCGGGATCTACTCTACTCCCGTGTAATAGTTTACATTGATGACATCTTGATCTTATTCAGATCTTTGTCGGAACACCAGAGCCACATCAGACAAGTCCTACAGAGACTTTATGATCACCATCTTTACATTAAGTTGGAGAAGTGTGTCTTCGAACAAGAGGAATTTCTCTTCTTGGGTTACATCATATCTCAGCAAGGCCTCAGTATGGACCCAGATAAACTGAAGGCCATCAAAGAATGGCCCCATCCTGTGGGTCTCAAGGCTCTTCAGCGCTTCCTAGGCTTTGGCAATTATTACCGTAAATTCATCCCTAACTACTCCTGTTTGGTAGCTCCACTCACCGCCCTGACTAAGAAAGGATCGGATACTAATAACTGGACCATGGCAGCCAACCAATCCTTCGAATGGCTCAAAGGAGAGTGAACTGCTTATAAATGAAAAGGAAATATGCTGTAAATCAGCTCATTTGAATCCTACTGTATGGTCCCTCCCGATGCAGCCCATGGGGTGAAACATGGTGACCGTGTCGGGGGACAGCACTTCTAAGTGGACCTTCTTAATCAAAAATGTGTGGTGTTCCAATTCATGAATAAACTATTTGTGTTACAATTTTGAATTGTATGAATGAATAAACTAAATTGTATAAATGAATCATAAATGAATCATAAATGAATCATTTATAAATTGTATAAATGAATAAACTATTTGTGTTCTTATTTTGTTCTTAACTTTTTGATGTATTATGTACACTTGATTTCGTTCTCATATTGACTGTAAAGCTTGTTGCTGATTTACTGTTTATTGTGAACCGAGGTGATGTTATCAAAAAATACGAAATAAATAAATACATAAATACAACACTTTGCAAGGACTACTCTAAAAAAAAAAATTTCACGCTTTTCTTCTCTGGTGATTTTCAAAGATGAAATGATCAGGGGGTTCTTGCCTTCATCACCTAGATCCAATCAACCCTTTTATTCTAGAGATGTGTCTACTTTTGGAGTAAGTGTTGTCCTTTTGCAACATAATCATAATAATACCCTGGTCACCTGCTCCTACTTCTCTTGGAAATTCTCCCCAGCAGAGAAAAATTATACCATTGGTGTTCCTGAGCTCCTAGCAGTCAAGTTGGCTCTGAAGAATGGCGGCACCTACTGGAGGGTGCTAAATACTAGTGATCGTCTTTATAGACCACAAAAATCTGGAAGATTTGGCTCAGACTCAGAGACTGAATCCCATGCAAGTCTGCTGAGCTTTATTTTTTAACCAATTTGATTTCAAGTTGCACTACTGGTCTGCTGATAATAACTGCTGGGCAGATGCTCTCTCCTGATACTTTGACACAGAAGGCAACCAGAAGCTGCCATACTACATCATTGACCCTGCCAAGATCATTGTCGCTACCATGTTTGTATTCCCTCCTGAGTCCTTAAATGGGCACTTGACTCTCAGCTCTCCGGTCATCCTGGTATCACCCAGTTATTGGAACTCATTGTGTGACACTAATGATGGCCCCAGTTAAAAGCTGATGTTCAACATTATGTAGGATCCTGTTCTACATGTGTCATGCACAAAAGTGTCAAAACACGACTGTGGGGTTTGTTACAGCCACTGCTGGCTTTCACGGAACCCTGGACACATGTGGTCACAGATTTTGTCTGTGACCTTCCTCTTTTTAGCAGCAACACCACCATATGGATGGTGTGGACAAGTTCTCAAAGATGGCACACTTCATTCCCCTACCTGGCCTTCCATCTGCTCCTGAACTGGCCAGATTGTTCGTACAGCAAATCGTCTGTCTACATGGGCTACGTTGCCACATTCTCTCAGACCGTGGGGGTCCAATTACTGCCCGCTATTAGAGAGCCTTGTGCTGGAAATATGTAATCACCGTAGACTTTATCTCTGCCTACCACCCTCAAAGCAACAGGCAGACCGAATGGGTGAAGCAAGAGCTCAAGGCTTTTCTACAGGCTTATGTCAACCAAAGATAGGAGAACTGGTCCTTCTTGCTTCCTTGTGCTGAGTTTGCCCACAACAATCATATCAATGTCTCTTCAGGCTCTTCTCCATTCTACAGCATCCTTGGACACCACCCATGGATTTCCAAGCTTCTCCCTACTCTGGACACATGCCCAGCAGTTACCTTGACAGGACAAGAACTTAACAAAAAAAAAACATTGTCTCTTGAACCAAGCAACTGACAACTTCAAGGTCCAAGCAGATAAAAAATGATGCCTGGCTCCTTCTGTACATCCTGGAATGCTGATCTGGCTACGCACAAGAAATCTCCACCTGCGAATGCCATCCTTGAAGTTCCCACCATGCTTTATTGGACCTTTTCCAGTATTACGACATCTAGGTCCAGTAACCTACAAACTTTGTCTGCCTCCATCCCTCAGAATATATGATGTTTTCCACATCTCCCTGCTCAAACCAGTCTCGCTCGTGTGGCTGAGTAAACAGTCACTCCAGCCTCCACAGATTTCAACTGAAGAAGATACACAATATGAAGTAGAAGAAATACTGGATGCTAAGAGAGTTCAAAAATATTCCAGTGTCTTATTTCCTGGAAGGGATACAGACTGGAGGAAAAACATGGGAGCTTGCCTCCAACCTCCAAGTCCCCCAATTGATTCAAGAGTTCCACTGGAGGATCCCCCAAAAAACCAAGCCCAGAAGATGGAGGGGTGGGGGGGGGGGGGCTTTGGAGAAGGAAGTACTGTCATGTTTGGGGACTCTCAGGATGATCCCGCGAGCCCCCTCACTCACCCCTGATGCTGGCCATCTTCATAGCAAGATGCTGCCATTACCCACCGCTCCCGGCAGCTCCTCTAGGCATGTGCAGGCCTGATACTTTCCCAGTTAAAGGGACCGTGGTGGGAAATAGGCTGTGGATGATGTAACTTGCTTCACCCTATTTAAGGATTCTGCAGACTCCAGCCTTTTGCCTCAGTAACAACTCCTGCTACTTCTGTAGTGCGAGTTGCCAGCATTCCTAATTGCTGTCTCCATCCTTGCCTTGTCTCTCCAGCCTGCCCCACTTCTTTGTATTGACACTCCTCGTCTAACAGTCTTCCTTGTCAACTCCTCATCTTCCTTCAGACTTACCATTGGTTCTGACCCTTTGACTGGACTCTGACTATTCTGATTGCCACCTGCCTCTGACCCTTGCCTGGCCCTGGACCTTCGCCTTTGTCATTTTGCAAGAGGCCATCAGCTAAGACCTGCTGACCCCTGGAACCCAAGGTCTCAACTTGCAGAGAAAGAGGCTGGTATAGGTGAAGCCCTAGACTAGTCTCTTGCCAGCCAGCCTCTGCCAGCTGTCAATGAGGGCCTGCGGGGTTTGCCCCATAGGCTGTGCCAACCTCACCACAGCCACCAAAGGTTCACAACACTTACAGAAACAGAGGGCAGGATTAAATGGTCAGTTTTCCAAATTGAGAATGGTCATTAATGGAGTACCAGAAAGATCTGTACTGAAAATGTATTCATAAATAATCTGGAAAAGGGAATAATGAATGAAGTGATGACATTTGGACACAAAATTATTCATAGTTGTTAAAACAGCAGAGGATTGTGAGCAACTGCAGAAGGATCCTGCGAGCCTTGAACACTGAACAATTAATAACAGATGCAATTTAATGTATGAAAGTACAAAGTGAGGCACATAGGGAAAAAAAATCCTAGCTACATGTAAACAATTCTGGGTTTCGTATTAGGAATTACCACTCAGGAAAAGAACCTTGAAATCCTTGTGGATGGTACATTGAAATCCTTAGTTCAGTGTCCTTTGGTGATAAAAAAAAAACCAAATAGAATGTTAGGAATGATCTGAATAGGAATGGAGAATAAAATGAAAATATTATATTGCTTCTCCATCAATCCATGGTACAACTACACCTTGAGTATTGTGTGCTGTTCTGGTCACTCCATCTTAGAAAAGACATAGTATTAGAAAAAGGTGTATTATGATAAAGGGGTAGTAAAGGCTCTCCTATGATGAGGGGGTACACAGGTTAGGTCTGTTTAGCTTGGAAAAGAAATAGCTGAGAGGGAACATGATAGAAATGTATAAGCTCATGAGTGAGGGTGAATGGGTAAATAAAGGACAATTAATGACCCTTTTTAATGACCTTTTTAATGACCTACTAAAATAAGGGGATAGTCCATGAAGCTAACAGCCAGCCAATTTAAAACAAATTGTAGAAAGTAGTTTTTCACTTAACACTCAATCAATCTTTGAAATCTGTTGCTAGAGGATGCGGCCATGGCGACTAGGAGAGAGGAATTTAAAATAGATATGCACAAGCTCCTGGAGGAAAAGTTCATAAAACATTATAAGCCAGGTAGACAAAGGAAAGTCATTGCTATGCCTGGGACTGAATAACAAGAAATAGATCTACTTTATGGGATCTGCTGGGTACTAGTGACCAGCACTGGCCACTGTCGGATAACAGGATGAGGGACCTTTGCCTAACCCAGTATGACATTTCTTATGTCCTTAAATGGAATCCTCTTCATTCTGTGATCTTTCCGTCAAGCTCAGAACATTAACGGAAGCTTGAGAATGAAGATATTTAAAAGGTGACAATATCCTATCGATATAGGGTACAAAGCATATCTGACAACTGAAGCTCTTCAACTATGTATGCTTTTAGCATATCAGGGGGTAGAACTAGTTTTTTCTTAGGAACATCTATAAATCCAATATTGTTCCAACGAGCCACATTCTCCAATATTTCAACCTTATGGCCTCATTTACTAAGCATTTTTCCCATAGATGCTGAACCGGAGAAAAGCCTTAGTAAGTCAGGCCCTTATTTTGGAGAAACTAATTTCAGTTGGTAAAGGAGACCATAGTTCCTGCACAACATTAATTTTTAACTCTAAATTGTCCAACCTCTGTTTCCAGAGAGAAATTTCCATATAATACTTTTGGATAATTAATGAAAAGTCCTACTGTTGCCTCACAATTTGCCCCATTTGTGCTGAAACAGCAACTATAGTATCCCAAATCCTCTTTAAGGTTAATACTTTAGGATTATTCAGTAGAAACCTGGAAACATTCAAAAGTGTATCTCTCAGTAAGACTTCATTCCCTGAGCCAGTCTAAAGGTCCTGCTTCTTGCTCAATGTGCTCCATCTTCCACCATTCACCAGCTTCACCCTCCTCCAATCCTCCTGAGCTTGCTGTCTTGACTGCAGGTTCAGCCCAGGAAGTCTTGGGTGCCTCAGCTAGTCAGCCCATGGTTTGCATTGCCAGTGTAGAAACCTCCAGCTACTCTTCTACCAGTCTCAGGGAGAGAGCTTGTATGCTGCTCTGGGCTCAAGGAGGTTTCTGTGAGGCACACCTTATCCCTGCTGAACTTCCCAGCAATGATTTACTGGAGCTGAGTGGAATAGTTGAAGCCGCTGATCATGTAACAAAGGAGCCTGTGTGGCCAACAAGAGGATACAGAGTAGGCACTGCAGGCAGGGTAAGTGTGAACTTTTCCTTCATGCTTTCCCATGAGTTTAGTTGCAGGAAGAAGAAACTTCCAAAAGAAATGACAAAAACATGCTGTAGCTACATGCTGTAGCTCTCAGCTATATGTAGCCATCATGACCCACTTTTATATATTTCTAAGAATGTTCAAATACTCTTCTATTTAATTTATTGTGTAAAAATTAATGGCAATTACTTTCACAAAATGTTTATTTTTTTCATTATATAATTTTCAGGGTTTTTTTAAATGTATAACTATATATGTATATATACTAGTAGTAATGGCAGTTTGGATAAGAAAATAGTGTCAAACATTTCTGGATCAGAATTACTGGAAAATGCATATAATTCAGTCAAAGAAAAAAAATCAAAACAACCTGTCAACTGAAGTCTTTAAGTACACTTAATCGAAATTCAGGATTTAAAAAATTACTGACAGGAAGATCTTCATTGAGTTTAGCAAGTAAAAAGAATTAGATTTTATGTTTAAAACACTTGATTCATAGGCTGTACATATCTGGGGAAAACTGGATATACCCAATTTGTACAATAATTTAGACCAGTCCCTGATCTACATTATGCAATTCATTGTCAAAATTATTATAATATGAATAACCCTCATTCTCCTAGAACAAGCAGCATACAAGAATGATCTCATTTGGATGATGTCAGGCAATGTAACCCTGTGAGGATACCTGTGCAGTGCTTGCCTCCCACCAGCAGGGCCCTCAATGGGTCATGATAACTGCTGCTCAGGTCTCCAAGCCCTGTGGCTTGGAAGTCCTACTGGTTGCCATGTACTCAGTACTGCCTCAGCTTAAAAGCCTAACCCTCCGTATGGTGGCTCAGTGTGGTGTTCTGTGCATTCTGTGTAGTGGTTCTTGTTGCTTGTATTGTAGTCTTAGCTCTTGCCTTGTCTCTGCTTTGTTCTTGCCATTGTGTGAGCCTAGTTTAGTGGCCCTCTTGTTCTATCTGTGTTTGTTCTGCCTTATTGGTCTTATTCTGTTTGCCCCTTATGTGGCCCAAGTGTTGTGGCCTTTTGGTTTTGTTTGCTCTGTATCTGTCCTATCCTGGTTTTGTTTGTCTTCTGTTCTGTGTTTGTTTGTCCCTGCAGCCAGCTCCTCCTCTGTGTGTGGTCTTTGTACTTGTTATTGGAGTGCACCTCTTGCCAAGTCATGCCAGCCACCAGAACCTAAGGGCTCAACCTGAGGGGGAGGTGGCATAGCAAGGCAGAAAATCCTAACATCTACTGTCCTGGCCTATGCAACCTGTTCTATTCTTGGCCTAGCCCTGCTCCTGCTCTGGGGGTTACCAACCACCGGCTGCTGCTATTACATCATGCTGAGCACATAAAATTCCCCAGGAGAAACAACATGCACCCCCATTCATTCAAGCTCATTTTTTTCAGGCTAAAGCCTACAATTTGCCAGGTAAGAGCCTTGTTCTGTATCCTTGCAGAAAACCTGTTTCCATAGTAGTAGAACTGGAGATTGGCTCTGTTGCTAATATTTTTCTAGCAATACCTCTGATATCCTTGTGGCTTGTCAGCCTGCTGCATTAGTAACTCCATCCCTAGCACCCGGAAAGATAACCCCTCTGTTTTTGCAACCCCTGTACCTGTCTCTTTTCAGATTAAGCCTGCGCCCCCCCCTCCCCAATCTTTATTGTGTAATCAACTAAATAAATTATTTTTTATTATTTCAACATTTTGTAAAAAAAAAAATTTAAATTGAGAAAAAAGACATCAGAGTTGGCAAAGTGTCTGGTAAACACAGCTACTCATAAGCCAGTAATTTCAGTCACTGGTCTATTTCATCTCTTTTTTCATTTTCTTAAAACACTGTTATTTTTCGTTGTGTTGAAAAATTATTTATGCATGTTGCAAACCAACTCTATCTTTGTGGCATTACTTTATCTGACACCATTGCAAATTTGTTTATGGCAGAGTTTGAAATTGAGTGGATACAACATTCGCCATTCTTTTCCAGAATTTACTTATACAAGAGAAACATTGATGACATTTTCATTCTTTGGAGCGGTAATGAAGTTGAGTTGTTATCATTTGAAAAATGGATCAACACCTGTGATGAAAGAATTCAATTCACCATGACTTACAGTTTTGGAGAAATCTCTTTTTTAGATGTATTACTGAAGAAAACAAATTCGGGAGAAATAACAATAAGGGTGTTCAAAAAAAGTACCGATAGAAACACCATGCTCCATTATAACAGTGCACATCCGTTAAAGAACAGTTTACCATTCTCTCAATTTTTAAGGTACAAGAGAAATTGCTCAGACAGTGATGTCTACAGACAACAATCAGTACAATTGACACAAGATCTCAAACAACGGGGTTACCCAAAGAAATACATTAGTTCAGGCTTTAAAAGAGCCTTATATTACAATAAAGATGCATTGTTGACCCCACATCCAAAATCAAAAGATGCTACAGTAGTCACCTGTGTTACCAAATATTCATCGATGTCTCGCAAAATAACCAACAGCATGAGGAACCATTGGTCTCTTATTCAAATGATCCCAGGATTGGAGGATCTAGAGTTTAGAGCTGCTTTTTCCAGAGGGAAGAATTTGAAGGAAATTTGTCCATCCACATTGTATGACACAACTGATGGTATCAGAACTCTTGAAGGAAAAAGGCTACAGGGTCACTATAAGTGTGGCCACTGCAAAATTTGCGATCAAACTATGGAGCTAAAGGAATACACATGTTCCCGTATGGGATAATCACACAAACTCAAACATTTCACCACATGTCAGGCGAACTTTGTAATTTACATCATTGTTTGTCCATGTAAGAAACTTTACGTGGGGCAAACCACTAGATTGTTAAAATCTCGTATTAGTGAGCACAAAAGCTGTTTGAGAAGCACCTGTGGTTGAGCACTGTATTAGAGAAAGTCATAAAATTCAAGAATTACGTTGGTTTGTATTGGACCACATCAAAATGAATTTCAGAGGAGGTAATCATGAAAAACAACTCTATCGAAGAGAACAAGAATGGATTTTTAGACTGTTTTCAGAAGAGCCCGATGGTCTCAACAGCAAAATAGAATAGAACAGTTTGATCCATTAGAGATCACTCTGAGAAAATTTAAGGGAACTCTAAAGCTATAGTAATGGACATTTAAATCTGACGTCACCAAGCATGGGTGTTTCCTTTGGTTTCTCTGACTAAGCAGTAATAACAGCCTTTTAAGTTTTAGCGTCAGAACGTTACTACAAGTCAGTACGTGTTTTGTGATTGGTCACATTTCAAGAGAGAGTGTAGTTTAAAAAGAAGTAGCCATGTTAAATGCTTTAATCGAGCCCGAACATCAAGAAACAAGGTCGAGAGAGCAGTGTGAGTAAAAATCGACAGAAGCTTGTAAAATGTTGAAACATGCTATGCATTAAATGATAAATAATACAGACTGTGTTACATTACAGAATCCGCCCTGATACAGTGTCTTGCGAAATGTTAAAGTTGGCGGCGACTGATAAAGATCAAACGTGTCTATGTCGGCACACACTTGTTTTGAAAAGTGCAAACCTTTAACAAGTTGCCAGATAAGTGCCAGTTCTTTTCAAGATGTCGAATGTTTCAGAATCTTCTAATACATGAGATAATTTTGTTCTGAAACGGAGCATACTCTTTTTTAAACAATTAGCCAGGCTTGTGGTTGAATATAAGTTGTTGCAATTCCGTTTATACTGAACTGTTGAATGTCAGATAAAGTAATGCCACAAAGATAGAGTTGGCTTGCAACATGCATAAATCATTTTTCAACACAACGAAAAATAACTGTGTTTTAAGAAAATGAAAAAAGTGATGAAAAAGACCAGTGACTGAAATTACTGGCATATGAGTAGCTGTGTTTACCAGACACTTTGCCAGCTCTGAGGTCTTTTTTCTCAATTTAAAAACATTTTTTTTTTACAAAATGTTGAAATAATAAAAAATTAATTTTTCCTGGCGTGTAGCCAGATGGACTCAGAACCAATGGGATAGTATCCGCGTGCTAGCAGTTGGAGACGGATCTGACGTCAGCACGGGGTATATAGCCCCACAGGAAGCGCAGCGATTCAGTAATTTCCGTCTCCAAAGCAGTTTGGAGTGCCTACACGCTGGTTCAGCGTGCTTTCCAAGACTACTTTAATTTTCTCCAGGGACTCTACTATACGCCTTTCCTCCGTGGCCTCTGTTGGGCGCCCTCATCCACAAGATTCAGACACACCGGGGCCTAGTTCTTCTAGTGGCACCAGACTGGCCAAGAAGACCCTGGTACGCGGACATGAGAAGACTACTGGCAGGGGAGCCTCTTCCCCTGCCTCCTCTCCGGGACCTTCTACGTCAAGGTCCCATTCTACACGAGGATCCAGCTCAATTCTCTCTTACGGTCTGGCCCTTGAGAGGGCTAGACTGAAGAAAAGAGGTTACTCGGGGCCCATGATTGATACACTTCTCCGAGCTCGCAAGTTTTCCACATCCCTCACCTACGTACGGATCTGGAGAGTGTTTGAAGCATGGTGCGACACTCACGGCACCAATCCACATGCCACCACCATACCTATTGTGTTGGATTTTCTGCAGGATGGGCTTCAGAAGGGTCTCTCCCTCAGCTCCATCAAAGTTCAGGTAGCGGCACTGTCTTGCTATGGTCCCAGGAGGGATGGCAAGGCCATCGCCAAGCACCCAGATGTCTCTCGTTTCCTGCTGGGTGTCAAGCATATTCGTCCGCCACTAAAGTGGCCTGTGCCCTTATGGAACCTTAATCTTGTTTTGGATTTCCTCGCGGGATCCACCTTCCGACCCCTTCGGGGCTTGTCTCTCCGGTCTCTCACCTTGAAGTTGGTGTTCTTACTGGCGGTGTGTTCCGCACGCCGCATCTCGGAACTACAAGCACTGTCCTGCCGTGATCCCTTTCTACGAATCACTCCGGAGGCTATCCATCTTCGGACGGTTCCCTCCTTTCTCCCTAAAGTGGTTTCACAGTTTCATCTTAACCAAACTATATCCTTGCCTACCACGGTAGGTTTGAAGAAATCTGAAGAAGGCCGTTTATTACGCCATCTCGACATCGGCAGATTGCTGCCCCGGTATCTGGATGTGACACAAGACCTGCGAAAGACGGACCACCTGTTCGTCCTACACAGCGGGAAGAAGCAAGGTGAAGCGGCCTCTCGGCCCACCATTGCCCGCTGGATTAAAGAAGTTGTCAGAGCAGCCTACGTGGAGGCTGGGAAGGCTCCGCCTCTACAGGTTAAGGCTCATTCTACCAGAGCGCAAGCAGCATCTTGGGCTGAATCCAGGATGCTGTCGCCGACAGAAATCTGTAAAGCAGCGACGTGGTCCTCCCTTCATACCTTTTCCAGGTTCTACCGTCTGGATGTCCAGGCCAGGGAGGACTCGGCTTTTGCAAGGGCGGTACTACATGGTCCTCAGGCAGCCTCCCGCCCCGGCGGGGAGTAAAGCTTTTGTACATCCCATTGGTTCTGAGTCCATCTGGCTACACGCCAGGAAATGTTGAGATTACTTACCTGGTAATCTTCTTTTCCTTAGTGTAGACAGATGGACTCAGCATCCCGCCCAGCTGCCTGTGTACATGAGTTTTCACCGGTTCCAGGTAAGCCAGGGCATTTGTTTACATGAGAGCATACACTCTACCAGTATCTGCGCTTTCCGGTTGTGAATGCTGGCGGTCTCCAGCCACTGTCAATCAGTCAGGGGAATCCTGTTTTCACTTTTCACTTTCCACTGAGCGTCAGTACACACATCCATAACAGCTTTTGCAAGGAAGATTACTGAATCGCTGCGCTTCCTGTGGGGCTATATACCCCGTGCTGACGTCAGATCCGTCTCCAACTGCTAGCACGTGGATACTATCCCATTGGTTCTGAGTCCGTCTACACTAAGGAAAAGAAGATTACCAGGTAAGTAATCTCAACATTAGTTGATTACCAATAAAGATTTAAATATTTTAAACATTGAAAAATTCATGATAAACAGAGACATTATATTCAACATTAACAGCTAGTCATTTGGTAGTGTTATAATTGGAAACTAGCTGCCCCTTTTTTGTGGTTTGTTTGATAAATTATAGCCTTTAGCCTGAAAAAAATTGAGCTTGAATGATTGGGGTACAAGTTGTTTCTCCTGGGGAATTTTATGGACTCAGCATGATGTAACAGCAACAGCCAGTGGTTGGTAACCCCCCCAGAGCAGGAGTAGGGCGAGAGAACATTGTAGAAACCTCATCTTTGTGAGAGTTTCCTCACTCCAAATGACATCAAATCTTCACCGAGGTGTACTGTGCTGTTCGCACTTCTCACTCTGCATGTCAAACTGGCCCCAAAACCCTAAACCACCAGGAAAACCTCACCTCGAGTTACTAGATAACCTTCCTATAGTGATATAAATAGTTGAATACTGTGAAGGGCCTCCCCAGAGGCTCTCTCTCTCTTAGCAGTAGATTGTGATAAAATTCCTATGTGAAGCACTAAAATAGCACACAGTGCAGTAACTCTAAAATTATGATAGCCACACCCCTTTTCCTTATCGCAGGTGTTATTCATGCAAAATTTATAGCATTTTGATGAATCTAGGCCTTGCCGGCTAACTCTTCCCAGGTACACCCCCAGAACACTCCGTCTAAATTCTAGCTGGATAACTTCTCAGCCATTTAAGTTCCCCAATTTTCATTTAGCTGGATAAATCCTCAGTTATCCCCCTAAATGCTTTTGAATATAGACTTATGGCTATAAAATTGCACAAATAAGTTGCTAAATTTATTTGCGTAAATTTCTTATCAACTTATAGATATACCTCCTGACCCCACCCCTGCCCCTTTTTTGTACAAAACTGAAAATATACATGTATTTTTGATGCTTATAAAATAGCATATATGCAAGTACCAGCTACTTATGCACATATATGATAAATTTACATGCGTAACTTCTTTGAAAATTCACTACATAGTGACAGAGTATTGGCACCTTTAGTGGCCTATTAAAATCAGCGTGTATGGAAGAGATATGCATAACTGTGATATGAAGTTCCATTCACATCCTATTACTTTTTGGATAAGGACTCCCAATGCAACAATAGATTTGATCAATCTGTTCTGCATGGTTTATCTGGGGTTTAGAATGCAACACCATCCTTACTAAGGTCTGTTCTTAGAATTTCAAAAAGAAAATTAGAAAATGGTCCTTTGGCATTATTGTATTTGTCCCCATTTTTATTTCAAGACATAGCTAGGGGTTTCCACATATGAGGTCTCCTGTATCCTGTTTGTCCTTGGAGAAAGCAAAGTTACTTACCTTAAATAGGTTATTCTCCAAGGACAACAAGTCTTCACAGTCCTCCTAAGATTTGTTTAGTTTTAGAAAGTTCATAAAGATGTGGGTAATGTCTGTGCCTGGGTAAATCAGGTTTGCCGGTTAAGAGTCAGGTAGATTCATGCGCAGAATTTTAAATATTACTGTTGTTTGATTGTTATATGTTAGGTATATTAATGTAATGTGCTGTAATTTTGTATAGTTGATTTTGTTGTTCATCACTTTGAGCAATTTTTTTTTTTCTGGAAAGCAAATGATAAATATCAGTAAATGACGTAAAATGAAATAAATTCTATAGCCCCAAATGCACACCACTGATGCAGTAAGTTCTGTACATGCTAAATAGAGCTTTAAAAAAGCTGTGAGCTGGGCTCATTTGTTTGAGGTCACCCACGTGTGAGGACTATGCTATTTTTAGAGAACACCTGTTGCAGAAAAATAACTTTGCTTTATCCCGTTCTGGGTTTAGAGAAGTTCCTGGGAGGAAAGTTCATAAACCATTATTAAGGTGGACTTGGGGAAATCCACTGCTTATCCTTGGGTTCTATTGACCTTTTGGGATCCTGCCAGGTACTTGTGACCTGGATTGGCCATTGTTGGAAACAGGGTATTGGGCTTGATGGACTTTTGGTCTGATCTAGTATGGACAATGTTATATTCTTACATTCAGTGTCATTCAGCTGATGTTACTAACATTTGGAATTGATCAAAGGAAGTCATTTAAATGGGATAAAAACATGTATGCAGTTAAAATCTAAGTGAAAGTTTCTCCCAAATCAAAGACTTCTAATCTGTTCACATTGGGACAAAGCCTGTGTTGTGCTCGGGGGTGGACCCTTGTCCTTGGGCAGGGATGGAATGGCTCCTGAAAGGGAACAGGAGGTAACTGCTCCCAGGGGGAGGAGCACTGGAGGAGACAGAGGCTAGGAAGAGCTTCACCACTGGAAGCCCTATGGTCTCCCTGGGAGGAGCCCGTAGGGACCCGGGCCGCTTGGACTTAGGTGGGCCTCACAAGGTCTCCTGGGAGAATGGAAATCCGGCGTGCCCACAGACACAGAAGGAGTGCGGTCAGGTTCGAGCTGGAGCAAGGAGAACAAGAACAGGATTGGTGATGACAAGGCGAGGAACAGTGCCAGAATCTGGAGATGAGGCCAGGCAGGCGAAAGGTCAATGTCCAAAGTTCAGTCCGAGGATTGGTCAATGAAGCAAGGGTCAGATATCGGAAGTCAGGAACAGGCAGAGGTCTTGAGGCAGGTGGCAGTCAGGCGAGCAGGTCAGGAACTTAGCTGAGGTCATAGACAGGCAGCAGGCAGACAGGCAGATCAAAGGCAAGCCGAGGTCAGTACCAGAAGTCAGTCCAAGGGTACTACCGGGGTAAACAAGCAGACGAACATGGGAACAAGCAGGACTCAGGAACAAGTCAGGAACGGAACTGGAACAGAAGGATCCTGGAATGAGAATAGGAACAAGCGCAGAGACAATTTAGCAAACAAGCTGACCCAATTGCCAAGGCAAGGAAGAGAAATCAGGAACGTCCTTATATTGTAGATCAATCAGAGCGCACCGTGGAACCAAGACCCGTCCTCAGCCCTACAAGTGTCGGGGCGGACCGCGCCTGCATGTAGGGGCATGGCTAGCATGGTAGGAGACACCGAGCCTCGGCATGAGGCCTGGCGCTCCGTGGGAGGCCCGGCAACCGCCGCCGCAGGACGCTGGGGCCTAGCTGGGCTAGCAACTACCACGAGGGAAGTCAACCCAGGGCCCGCTGGAGAGTTATGCAGGTGAGCAGTCCTGCGCGACAGCCGCGGGCGGGGCGTGTAACAGTCTGCAGGTACTTTTAACCAACAGACTTTGCAACAGTTTTCAAAGTGAAAGAATGTATGAACTTTCACTTTTAAAATTTTCATAGGTACAAAGTATCCACGGATATTTGCACCTGCTTAGTCTGTGGGTACTTTTTCATTGAAGATAACATGCGAAGAGTCGAAAATGCAATGTACGAGCATTATTTTTTTGTTTGACTTAAACACACCTCTGAGTACACTTTTAGACAGATTAAAGGATGGCAATTTTCTGACAGACAACTGATGCAGATAAAGGGGCGGATTTTCAGAGCCCTGCTCGCCTAAATCTGCCCAAAACCGGGCGGATTTAGGCGAGCAGGGCCCTGCGCGCCGGGAAGCCTATTTTACATAGGCCTACCGGCGCGCGCAGAGCCCTGGGACTCGCGTAAGTCCCGGGGTTCTCCGAGGGGGGCGTGTCGGGGGCGTGTCGGGGGGCGGGCCCGGTCGTCGCGGCGTTTCGGGGGCGTCGGCAGCGTTTTGGGGGCGGGTACGGGGGCGTGGCTACGGCCCGGGGCGGTCCGGGGGCGTGGCCGCGCCCTCCGTACCCGCCCCCAGGTTGCGGCCTGGCGCGCAAGAGGCCCGCTGGCGCGCGGGGATTTACGCCTCCCTCTGGGAGGCGTAAATCCCCAGACAAAGGTAAGGGGGGGGGTTTAGACAGGGCCGGGCGGGTGGGTTAGGTAGGGGAAGGGAGGGGAAGGTGAGGGGAGGGCAAAGGAAAGTTCCCTCCGAGGCCGCTCCGATTTCGGAGCGGCCTCGGAGGGAACGGGGGTAGGCTGCGCGGCTCGGCGCGCGCCGGCTATACAAAATCCATAGCCTTGCGCGCGCCGATCCAGGTTTTTAGCAGATACGCGCGGCTCCGCGAGTATCTACTAAAATCCAGCGTACTTTTGTTTGCGCCTGGAGCGCAAACAAAAGTAGGCTATTCGCGCTCCTTTTAAAATCCGCCCCAAAATGCATATTGCCCACATAATTTGCATTGAAAATTGTCCTTCTATTGTGCAAACGAACATTATTATATTGTGCAATATCAATGAATGTTATACTTTAATTAGAGAAGTTTCTTCTACATTTAAAATGAGAAATAAGCTAAAGGTTCTTATGCACAGGTTCTTTGGCATGAATCTGTGGCAGAAAGCCTGCAGTGTGATTCACACAGGTATATGTATTGTTTAGAGCTCTCCTGAGACAGTAGCTGGATGAAGGAACAGAATTAATAACCCTGGCAAGAAGGGTTACCATTATCTATAAACTCTGAACAAGAGGTACACAACATCATTTGCAATTTTCATGTCTTATTTCTTCCACAAACATATATGCAGTAATTTGGCCACCATAATTATCAGGTGTTATATATGGTGTCAAGGAGGGAGCAACCATAAAATGTTACTCAGTAAGCTGTGTTCCTACTCAGGTTGGAGCTTGACTTTCCCATTCTAAGAGATGAAACATGACAAGCTCCTTAGGTACAGATTAAAACTCAGTTCAGTGGCCTAAGTCATCACGATATTATATTCAGGCATATTTATTTTATTTCTTTAAGGGCATTTGTAATCCATTTTTCCAAAAATCTGTGTTCATAGTGGTTTACAAAATTTATGATACAATGCAATCCATAAAATCAATAAACACAAAGCAATAAATATAAATCACTTCAAACTATGGCAAAATACAAAAACAACTTGAAAATAATAAAAACAAAAAATATTAAGTACAGAAGCAAGGATTTATTTATGTCTAAACAACTACTGTATTCCCTAGCAGATGACTGTCCTAGATTTCTGAAATGGTAATGCTTTAACAGCTTTATAACTCTCAGGTTCCAATGGGACTTTGGCCTTGCTGGCCACTTCTGGGGCTTTGCTTATCAGTTTCCTGGCCCCCAAGCTTTTTTCTGATTGACACTTTTCCACTTGTTAGCTTTTATTTACTCCTTTTTATTGTTCAAACATTTTTATTGTATATAAATGCAAAAATTAACAAAGGAAAACACAAGAAACAAAAAGAAAGCAGTTAAAAGACAAAACAGTAGTACAATAAAACAATGCTCTCAAATACTCTTGGTCAGGCTCTAAGAAATCAGAAACAGGTTTCCATATAGCATGTAATTTAGCTTTACATTGAAATTTACCCATTACCACAGATTCATATCGATATATTTAGTAATCAGTATTCCACAAAAAATGTATTTTTAAAAGGCAGTAGTCTTTCCAATTGCTCAATGCAGACCTTATTGTTAACACTTTAAGAATATAGAGAAGTTTGCAGTATCACTGAGATAAAATCCCAATAAAATATTGAAGGGTAGATTTTTTTTTTTTTTTAATATTTCTTTATTGAATTTTTATATTACACAATATCAATAGAAAGGAAATAAACTGTGCATATCATTAGAAGAGCAAACTTTCTCACCCCCCCATCCCCGCACCCCACCGCCCCAACCCCCCTTTATAATTGCGGTCCATGTTCAAAGGGATTGGTCCAATAGTCAAAATCTTTTGATTCTGAAGACTCTATGAATGGAGATGCCTGAGAATATGCAGGTGTACGCTGTTCCGGTATGGATCTGTTCAGCGATTAGATTCCTTGTAGTCCATGGAAAGTTGGAGTTTGACAGAAGCTTGTAGAGGTCTTGGCAATCGCTGTAAATAACGCAACCACGTCTCTTCCCACAGCACCATTCTGTGTTTCGTCGACCTCCGAGCCGTCATATATTCAAAGGACATTAATTTCACCATCCGAGACTGCCATTGGGCTCGTTCTGGTCGAGTCTCAGCTATCCACTGTGCCATAATAGTCTGAAGGCCAATCAACAATGCCTTCCTCACAAAGAGGCAGGCTGCAGGGGTCAACTCCTCAGCGTCTTTAACCAGGATACCTAAAAGGCAAAGGTTAGGGTCCCTTGGTAGTGTCAGGCCCCAAAGATCACCCACCTCCGCCAACACTATATTCCAAAATTGCACTATCCTCTCGCATTCCCATTACAGATGGAATAATGTTCCATCAACAGTGTTGCATTTTAAACATTTAGCAGAATCACATAGTTTAGCACTATACATCTGAGTCCGTGACATATACATACAATGCAATATTTTAAAGCTCACTTCTCTAAGAGTTACATTTTCAGTTAGCCTATGACAGTCTTGCAAACATGATTTTATATCGCTTATGCTTATGCTAAGGTTTGCCTTTTTCTCCCACTTACTTTGGATACTTTCTAGAGCGGCATTATTTTCCCTTTTCCTCAGAATTTTAGCAAAGGTCCCACTTGAATTTGGTTTCTGCCTCCCAGTAAAGAAGAATGTTTGAAGATCCAACGCCTTAGGATAATCGTCAACCAGCCACTTTAAGGAAAATATATAGTGCCTCATCTGCAGATAAGCAAAAAAGTCTTTGGATGCTAATCCAAACTGAATCTGCAGGTCCTGAAAACTTTTTAAGATTAGAGATTTGGGGTCCATGCAACAATATATATTATCTAGGCCCTTGCCCGCCCATACATGAAAAATCGAGGACGATAGCCCCCCCATGAACTGTGGGTTTCCCAGGAATGTCATATAAGGAGTGATAGTATCCTTCATCCTTAATTTGTTCTGACATAAGTACCTCCAAGCTCCCCTGCCAGAACATATGAGCAGATCCTTTTTAAATCGGTCAGGGACATTCCTCCCCGGGACTTGCAGGATGTTCATGGGACTATAAGGGTACATCCACTGAGCCAGAAACTGCGTCGGCGAGTAGGTGCTGGTGTTATTAAACCAATCAAAGATATGTCGGAGAAGACACGTAAGATTATAATCTCTCCAATTTGGGCATGACAGACCCCCCTGTTCTTTGGGAAGCATCAATGTAGATAATGGTAGCCGTGGTTTATGTGACCCCCATAAGAATCGTCTCACTGCTCTATTTATACTCTTAATCTCTACTTTTTTTAACCATAAAGGAATTTGTTGTAACACATATATCCATTTTGGTAGTTCCATCATTTTCAGGAGGAATATCCTTCCCGTCAAGGAGATAGGCAGTGTTGTCCACCCCTTTAGCTTATTAAGCATGTTAGAAGATGGTCTATATTGGCCTTATGTAGGTGTTGTACCTCCCTAGTGAGCCGTATCCCTAAATATTTCATATCTTTGTCCACCCACTTCAAGGGAAACGGGCCCTTCCACGCACTCTGTAAGTTAGGACTCAGAGCCATAGCTTCGGATTTTTCCGTATTGATTTTTAAGCCGGCAAACGCCCCAAACTCCCGCTGGTATTGCAATACTTTAGGCAAATCCAATTGAGGCTTTGAAAGAAATACCATGATGTCATCCGCAAACGCAGAGAGATTAAAGTTCTCGCCCCCCATAATGAAACCTTTGATCTGTGGGTCCCCTGCTATTTTCCTTAACAGGGGATCGATAGAAAGTATATATAACAGGGGGGAGAGCGGGCACCCCTGGCGCGTGCCTCGGTATAGCCGGAAATCCTCTGAGACCTGGCCATTCGCTAAAATCGCCAAGATTGGATTGCGGTACAACAGAGAGATAGAGTTCAGTATTTCCCCTCCGAAGCCATATCGCTGTAATACTGAGAATAAATAGTCCCATGACACTCGATCAAAGGCCTTTTCCGAGTCGAATGTAACCAACATCGCTTCTATGCCTTGTTTATGGCACTCCGTCATAGCCACCAGCACTTTAGTCATGTTTTGACTGATAGCTCGGCCTTTGACAAAACCCACTTGTTGTTCCATAATCAGGAAGGGGAAGACTACACTTAGGCGATCAGCTAGTATTTTGGCAAAGAGTTTCGCCTCACAGTTTAGCAGGGATATCGGTCTGTACGCTGCTGGGCGCGACAAGTCTTTATCTGGCTTCTCCAAAACCGTAATAAAGGCCTTGGTCACCCCATCCGGGAAGCTCCCCTTCGCCTGGGCCTCATGATAAAATGCCAGTAGTGCCTCCGATGCTTCGTCTTTAAGGAGTTTATAATATTCAGCACTGAGACCATCTGGGCCGGGTGCTTTGTTCCGTTTACTCGAATGTATAACCCCTTTCAGTTCCTCCAAAGTGATAGGCTCATTAAGTTTACGTAAGTGTTCCTCAGACACTCGTGGGAGGACTAAGTCATTAAAGAACTGAGTTTCTTCCATTGCACCCCCTACTCTATCTTCTGTGTATAGCTCCTGATAGAAACGCCTGAACTCCTCCCCTATTTCCCCACCAGACGTGAGGGGCCTCCCTTGTTTATCTTTAAGCTTGTCAATATATGTCTTCCCCCTCTGGAGCTTAACCAGGTTGGCTAGTAACCTCCCAGATTTGTTGCCATATCGAAATAATTTGTGTTCTCCCGCCATTAATACTCTTTGCGCTCTGACATGCAACGCATCGTTGAGAGCTCGCAAACAGTCCGTGTATGTAGCCAGATTCTCCCGACTCCTCCGAGTACCCAGATCCTTCTTGGCCTGGACTAGGTTACGTTTGAGGGCCAGAATTTTTTTATGTAGGATTTTGGATTGCGCAATCAGATAGGAAGTTATCTCACCCCTCATGACCACTTTGCTGGTTTCCCAGTATAAACCTGGTTGACCTTTATGCTCCTTATTGTGCTCTGCGAATTGTGTCCATTTTGTAATCAGGAACTCGCCGAACTTCACATCATCCGCCAGATGACCAGGAAAACGCCACAGCTTCGGTTGTTGCAGCGATGGTCCCTCCTGTACAACCAATTCAATCACAGCATGATCAGATATTGCCACGTCTCGTATAGACGTCTCTTTCACTCGTGGGAACACAGCTTCAGAAATTAAGATATAATCTATGCGTGACATCGTTGTGTGTGCCCGTGATACGTGGGAGTATTCCCGGTCCGTGGGGTGGAGTGTTCTCCAAATATCAATCAAAGAAAGTTCCTTGCATAAATAGGCAATCCCTTTCCTGTGGGACATACCGGCTTGCACACTCCGCTGAGATCTATCCAACGTGCTATCATGGACACAGTTAAAATCGCCTAAGAGGAGGAGATTCCCTTTCTGTAATTGAAGCAGCTTCCCCACTAGCTCTTGGAAGAACACATGAGAATATTGGTTTGGGGCATATGCTGAACAGATAGTAATGTCTTTCCCTTGCAGTTTGCCTATAATAATGAGCACCCGGCCCTCCGTATCTGCATATTGCTGTATAAGTTCAAAACGCAGATGTTTGTGTATCAATATAGCTACGCCCGCCTTTTTTTTGGCTGCCGGTGAGTAGAAACATTGACCGATCCAACCCCTTTTCAACTTCTGACTCTCTGGTGCTGTTAAATGGGTTTCCTGAAGTCCCACAATGTCGGCCTTCAACCGGTTCAATGTGCTTAAGACTTTCTGTCGCTTAACAGGGGAACCCAAGCCTCCAACATTCCACGAATGGACTTTTAGTTTATGCATATCTCAGGCCGTACTTAAGCGGAGAAAGTCCAATAACGGAAACAGTCTCCCTGGTGAGCCCCCCAGCCTGGGCCCCCAGTCCCTCCATTACCTGATACATCACATACCATACCGGAGAGCCTAGCACACTCTCCTTCGCTCCCACCTCCTGCATACACCGACTGCGCAATAAGAGTCTTCTTATTTTTTTGTCCCTCCAACTTTTGAGTACACCCCTTCTCCCCCCTCCCATACCCTGTGCCCACCCCCTTCCCCCGCCCACCATCAAACCCCATGCCCGTACTTCACCTTAGGTGACAGTCCCACCGACCACCAAAGATGTACCCCACTCACTAGGTGAGGCCTGAGAACCGTTTAATGTGACCAGGTTCTGCCCTCCCCATACTGTCTAGCAACCGATCTTTCAGGTCAGGTATAAACCCCCCCTATATTATTATTCATAAAGGCTCCTTTACGCACATGAAATAAAATTATCATACAGCATGAACATTATAACAAATATCATAACTCTGTAACAGTACTAGGTGTTAAGTGTACATAACATCTAGGCATTCCTTGGCAAACAGGTATCATTACCATCTATTCAATGCTCATAGAAGAATGAAAAATGCACATAAAGTGATAGCACTTTCCCCTCCTCAACCGGGCGTTTCTCTGCCCTCTGCCAGTGTTTTGAGCCACGCTGCAGCCTTCTCTGGGGCCTCAAAGGAGAGCATTTGCCCCTCTCTCCAAATTTTTAGGACTGCCGGGAATTGTACAGCAAACCTAATGTTTTTATTGAAGAGGGTGCTACAGGTCGGTGAAAATAATTTCCTTTTAGCTGCCACAGCGGCCGAAAAATCTTGAAAGATGAGAATTTTCCCTTCTTTATATTGGAGCTCCCTCAATTTTCTGAAAGCATTAAGAATAGCGTTTTTCTGGGCCCAATCCAGGAACCGGGCAATAACCAGGCGTGGCCTTTTATCCGACTCACGTTTAGGGCCCAAGCGATGAGCCCTCTCGATCACCAGCTTTCCGTCCAAGTCTGATAAATTTAGAGCTTTGGGCAGCCAGGTTTCCAAAATGTGCTTAATTTCCAAATCTGATAAATTTTCGGGGAAGCCCATAAATTTCAGATTATTTCTCCGGGCTCTATTCTCGAGATCCTCAATTTTTTGCTCCGCCGCTGCTATGCTCCGTTCCACTGCTGTTAGGCGCAAATTCGCCGCCATGATGTCTTCCTCAGCTGCTGCCACCCGGCCCTCCGCTATTTCTATCCACCGGCCGACATCCCCCAGCGCCTCCTTCAGAGTCCCAACTCCTTCAGAAAGGTCAGCGAATTTCGGCTCCAAACCTTTAATTACCGCTTCCGTGATCTGGGCTATCAACTGCTCGTCGAAGGCCGGGCTTTCGCGGCTGGCAGTGGCGTCCGCCATTTTCTGCTCCGCCTCTGCAGCTTTTGTCTTGTCCTTCCTCACCGGCTTAGTGCTCATTCCTGCTGCCCGCTCTTCGCTCGTATTTGCAGCCTGCTGTCTCGGGGACCACGCGATGATTGTTTTCCAAAATTAATGCCTGCTAACCACTCTGATATTAGGTTTGGGGAGCGCAGAACCCGGAGCGAGAAGAGAAGCCTCCTTCCCCGCTCACCACATCACGTGATCTCCTGAAGGGTAGATTTTTAAAGTTATGCGCGCAACCCGGTGCGAACAAATCTACGACCGATTTTATAACATGCGCGCGCTGCCACATGCATGTTATAAAATCCAGGGTCGGCACACGCAGGGGGGTGCACAATTGTGCAACCTGCGTGTGCAGAGCCGAGCAGCCTGCCTCCGTCCCCTCCGAGGCCTCTCCGAAATCAGAGGGAACTTTTTTCCGCCCCCCTCCCACCTTCCCCTACTTTCCCCTACCTAACCCACTCCCCAGCCCTAACTAAATCCCCTCCCCCTACCTTGGTGCAGAAAGTTACGCCTGCCCGAGGCACCACGCCCACGACCGAACCCTGGAATGCCCCCGAATGCCGCGCCGCCCCGGCATGCCCCCCAAGCAAAGCCCCGGGACTTACGCGCGTCCCGGGGCTTTGCATACGCCGGCTGCCTATGCAACATAGGCGCGCCGCTGCACAGGGCTTTTAAAATCTGCCCCTGAGAGTGAAGAACAATGATGAAAAGACTGTTCCTCAGATATTGACTAAATTTTGCCAACATAACCCCATACGTAATGCCAAATAGGCAATATTTACAGCATGCAAATAACATATGTTCTAATATATCCTCATGGAAAGAACAGTGCTAGCAAAGTTTAGATTGAATCAAGACTGTCTTAAATAATTTCAGTGGGTTCCATGTAGTATGGTGAGTAAAGAAATATAGTGATTGAGTAATATTAGCTAACAATGATATTTTCATGATATGCAACCAATAATTATGCCAGCAATTAAGAGTATCTGGAGAAAGGGAAGATCTTTTTCCCAAACCTTTCTAGACCAATACATCTAGAGGACGATATACTAGGGATCGCAGACCCTTGTATAATCTGGAAGCCTCATGAACCAATGAGAAAACCTGAGGGGCGGATTTTCAAAGGGTTACGTGCATAACCCCGAGAATCTGCTCCTGCACGCGCCGAGCCTATTTTCCATCGGTCCGGCGATGCGCGCAAGACCCGGGACGCGTGTATGTCCCGGGGCTTGAAAAAGGGGGCAGGGTGGGGGCAGGGCTGGTGCCTCCAAGCACAGTGGCCATTTGCCGCTATGCCCGGGATTGCGAGCTGGCCGTTGGCTGGCGCGCACAACCTATGCCTGCCCGGAGGCAGACACAACTTGTAAGTTAAAGGTAAGGGGGGGGGGGGGTTAAGTAGGGCAGGGGGGTGGGTTAGGTAGGGGAAAGGAGGGGAAGGTGGGGGGGGGGGGCCGGAAAAAAGTTCCCTCTGATTTCGGAGAGGCCTCGGAGGGGACGGAGGAAGGCTGCGCGGCTCGGCGTTCACAAATTGCACAATTGTGCACTCCTTTGTGCCCACTGACCCTGGATTTTATAACATGCGTGCATGTTATAAAATCGGGCGTAGATTTGTGCATGCCGGGTTGCGCGCACAAATCTACGCCCGCGCGTAACTCTTAATATTTGGCCCTTTGTGCATAAAACAACCACATCAGGGGTATCATACATAGAAGCAAATAAAATTCCACTGGAAATAGAAAATGCTGCAATTGAAGCCAGCTTATTTACTTCTTTTTTAATTTCTCATTTACTTCCACTGGGCCTTGTAGACCAAATCCCTTTAACACTACAGAGGTCTATATTCAGACAGTCCGATAACAAAGTTAGCCGGTTAAACTCATCCAGCTCTCGTTGGTGCTATATTCAACAGTGTAGCCATACTATTGAATGTAACCAGTTAAGTGGCTAACTGTAGCTGGCTAACTTTAGGACAGCTCTTTGACTTGACCAGACTCAACCAGCTAAGTCATCTGGCTCACTCTGAATATCGGAGTTAACTGGTTAACTCAACCGGCTAACTCAATTCCTCCCAGTTACGCCCCAAGACCACCCCTAACTTATCCAGCTAAACTCTAGTCTCCTAACATTAACTGGCAAGAATTTAAGCCCTAATTTTCAAAGAGCCACGTATTCAAATACCGGCAGTTACGCACGTGGCAGGGTCCTGCGCACGCCGCATTTTCTAAAGGGCACGGCCATGCGTGTAACCACTGATACGTGCATAAGTGCCAGGCCCAGAAGAAGGGCGGGCCAAGGGCCATGGTCTGGGCGGAGTGGGACAGAGGCTGGCTGGGACAACGGCCCCTTGCCGCTGTTCCGGGGAAGCGCGCACCAGCAGCTGGCCAGTGCGTGGAGAGATTACTGCTGCTCCAGAGGAGCGGAAAGTAATAAAATACAAATTTTTGGGAATGGTAGGTTAGGTTCAGGGATTGGGGAGGAGAGGGGAAGAGGGAGGAAGTTTAGGTAGGAGGGGTGGGGAAATGGGAAGTCCCGATTGTGTCGCCACGCGTTTTTAACGAAAATTTGTGCCCCCTGCACGCGCTGCTCGCACATGCAGTTTTTAAAATCCGGCACCCATATGTGTACGGCCATTAGACTATTTTATACCATACGCACATAGATGCATGTATGTTAGATAATGGCTGCGTCCATTGGCACGAGCCGGGATATGCACATACATGTGTACCTACACAGCTGTTTGAAAGTTACTGCCATAAGTAGTATGTGAAATTTGACTGAATGTGAAAGAGAAAGAGGAAAGATGTGAATAAAATTAAAACTAGATTTAGAATAGAGTAAACTATATTGTAGGTATATAATTTATGATAATCTCGATTGTTAGAATAAACCAGTGGTTCTCAAGCCAGTCAGCGGGGGATATCTAGCCAGTCAGGTTTTTAGGTTATCTAAGGTGAATATGCATGATACAAATTTGCATTTTTGATTCCTTTGTTTGCAGATCTCTCTCATGCATAATCAGGTATCCTGAAAACCTGACTGTCTAGGTGTGCTCTGAGGTCTGGGATGAGAATCAATGGGTAACCTGAAGTGTTTTTTAAAAGGTGAGTTCCATTATAAATAAATAAATAAATAAATTATCCCACATAGAAAATAGTAGTGCTGGTTCTTTAAAAGTAGGGTTTTCATGGAAACTTTAAAAATAGAGAAAATATGTTAATATTTTGAATGTTTTTAAGGGAGTGGAAGGTTGTTACCTGATAGAATAAAGGAAGAGGTTAGTTGAAACTAGGTTAACCTTTATTTATTTATTTATTTATTTATAACTATAATTGTATTTTTAATGCCTAATTTACTTCCATAAGACGAATGTGGAGCTTCATGGCTGCAGCCATGCCCTTAGCCTGGCATTATGCTAGCCTGGAGCAGAAGTAAATATATTGAGGTCTGAGGGTTATTATAGGCATATAAAACATTGGATATATTTGGTTGAATAATCTGAAGGCATTAGTGTACCATCTTCTTCCTGTGCGCTCTAAATAGTTTTTTGTACATTGTGACAGGTATCTCTTTTTTTTGTTTGGTCAAAAACTTGGCTGTGTCCTTTCAAGATAGTTTCTGTTCAACAAAACCAAAATATGTTTTTATTATTTGCTTTTCAAAGGCCAAAAAGATTGTGAGTAAATCAATCCCAAATTGCGATCCATTAATAAAGTGTGTGTTCGTTCGAACAATTTGATAAAACAGTGTGCTCAGCATCAGTCTTCTGTTGCTAATTTACTGGTAAAATATAAAAGGAAAAAGGAACTGTAAAGCTGGTACTGCTACTGAATTATTGTAAATAGTGTCAAACTGAAGCAGGCTAATGATTGCACAACAGAGTTAATTATCAGAAAATGTGAAAAGCTCGTCCAAAAACCACATAAACATTTCTAACAACTTTTTTTTTCTATTTCTGAATGTTTATTCTGCAACTTATTTTCTGTATGTTTTTCGTTGCCATCTAAATCTTTTTGTTCAAAAGAGATTATTTAAAAGATTTGGCCTCTCTTGCCTGTCTCCACATGTGTGCCAAATATCTGTTTTCTATGACAGATATGTCTGTTTTGACTTACTGGTGTAATTGCAAGTACTGTAATACTCAGATGTGTTTAAAAATAGAACATTTAGTGTCATGTATAAAGTATAGTTTGGCACAAACTTCTACAAGTTGAGTATATCTATATACAGTATATCTGTATCTACATAATCACTCTGTATTGGACTCATGTTGAATCCACAATGAAAAATTAGGAAAAAATGGCTGGTAAAAATGTTTGCATCCTCTCAGAGGAACTCTGAGTGGGTGTCTAGTCTGTAGAGAACTTCTCTTAATATGCTGATAGATTCTACATATTTGGTAACCGAATGTCTTTGTGCAGCACTGGTGATAATCAATCTTAATTTCACTGACATTTGGACTGTTTTTCTCTGGATTTTTAATAGGGAATTCCACACTTTTACTTCCATTTC
The DNA here is from genome assembly GCF_901001135.1 of Rhinatrema bivittatum. Taxonomy (NCBI): domain Eukaryota; kingdom Metazoa; phylum Chordata; class Amphibia; order Gymnophiona; family Rhinatrematidae; genus Rhinatrema; species Rhinatrema bivittatum. The sequence continues at coordinate 245,244,681 of NC_042618.1, forward strand.
TTCATGTGTAAGCTTCCTTGGGGGGGGGGGGGGGGACTGTTCCTCTCTATTTTAAATCGACTCAGAGTTTCCATCTGCTTTTACTTGACTTGTGGTCTTGAAGATCATGCTTGGCCCATGGGATTTTACAGTGTGCCGAGAGGATGTGGAGTTTTGTCAGCCAGTGAAATATGTCTGGCTTTTTTTCTGCAACTCTCATGCCTTTCATCCTGTGTGGTCCTACTAAACAGGGTTTATATTTAACAGACAGACTCACACTCTTTATCTTTTTCTGAGTTGTCCTTTTTTCCAGGAGAAGGTGTGTGCATAAGGCGCAAGAGAGCCAAAAATGTAATTTTGGCTACAGGAGGAGACAGAACTAAAAACTTAAGTGTATATAGAAGTGCACTCCAACCATTACAAATGCCCACATTGTGGGTGCATTTGTGCTATCTAATTTCAGTCATCCACAAATTCCCTATTAGTTAATTTACACTCCTTCAAAAAGCACTTAAAGCACTCCAAATGCAGAACTCCGAATGCCCTGTGCTTAGAATTTATCTGCCTTGCATTTTTGTTTATACTTCTAGGCATTGCTTCAGTCTGCAGTTCAACAACAAGAAGAGACTAGTGAAAAACAGTTCCAATCTGCAATTGAGAAACAGACACAAAAATGTGAGGGACTGCTCAATTCTCAGGTAAAGAAGTAGAAATGTGTTCTAACATGTTTCCTAAGGATATTTGTATTGTTGTAATAGAACTGTAAATCTGCCTATCCCAACTGGCTTATTTTGAACTTTCAGCATCAGCCTATAATTGTTAATTTCAAGGGTCTCATAAATTTCTTCCATTTCTGCATTTTCCTCCCCATTACTGTTTCCCTGGTAATGTCTCTATTTAAAAAAAACAAAAAACAAAATAATATCCCCTTGAAGCAGCCCAACCTACATATAATTTGAAATTGCCTTCAACGTTTGGGGCCTGATTTACTAAACTTTCCCATAGACAAAGAATCAAAGAATGGGGGGGGGGGGGGGCATTTGTAAATCAGGACTTTGATACTGAATCACTGAAACATGCACCCCAGAAAGATATTAAACGTGGCTTTTCCTCCAAGAAAAGTTTTTTATGTTTTTTATGTTTCCCCAGAAACATAAAAAACGTGGCTTTTCCTCCAAGCCTTCCCCTAGTCAAAATGCCACTTCGAACTCAGCCTAAGGAATGAGATAATTACCAATCTCATAACCAGTTATATATTATTTATTTGTTGCTTATTTCCGCTCTACCTTTCTTCCTGGCTACTCTAGCCCCCAAGTTCAATGCCCCTGTTCTATGTAACTTTGCTTGATTCAGCCTTCTTGTTCTTGGTTACACTTGTTTATCCCCTAAGTTCCATGTAAACCGGCCTGATGTGAATTCTATTCGTGAAGTCCGGTATAGAAATATATATTAAATAAAATAAATAAATAAATATTAGGGTTAGGGAAGAATTTTATTAGGTCTTATGCTGAAGTGTATGATTCATTCTTAATATCCTGTATAAATCAGTTTATTACATGTAAAACTGTTAGTGCATTTGCCTGATTGTTATGCTAAACTTTTGATATCGCTATTAAACTCTATTGTTCTACTGGAGACTATACTGACAAATCAATTAAAAAATGATGTATAATATTATCAAGCATTTAATATTTGATAATTACACACAGAGACAGAAAAAACTGAGAGTGCTAGGCATATTACATAAAAGTTAACCGGCAATGCAGCATGCAGATCTACAATACATTTTGTTGAATATGACTTCATTATTTATTTATTTTTTTTGAAGTATATCAAAATGTGAAAGTCTGACAAAAAGAAATTAAAAGGTATATCCATGAGGGTAGAATCAGTCCATGGTCTTTACAAAAACATCATATTAGAGGCTCAAGAAGACACTAAAGAGTCCAATATGGTTTAGCATCGGAGACAGTCTGTATTGCAACAGGAAAGTCCTTTTTCTATTCCTCACAGTCCAACACCTAGGTTCTCAAAAAGTCTCCTGTTCTCCAGAATACAAAAGTACTGGTTTAGGCTTTTTAGCCAGCCGCTGCCACCCTGCTGGGGAATTGCACAACTCTCCCATGTTGTACTGCAGTCACCGGTCTTCCCACACCAAAATCATAGTACACTCAATGGCTTTACTTATAAACACAAGCATTCTTTTAGGCTACAAGGGAAACTCTATCCCCCCCCCCCCCAACCAGGCTGTTTACCCCATTTCCATAGCGGAATCCGATAACTCCTCTGTCAGGGAGTTCACCTCCATGTCTTCCTGCTCCTCTTCTGAGGAGCTGGGCTTTTCAGTCCACTTCCACCACCCCAGCACGCCCTCCTCCTCTATGACCATGGACTCAGCTGTGTCTGATTCACTGCTACTTGATTCAAACAGCTGTTCCCCTTTTCCCAGGCCCATAGATCAGGTGGTACCTCTAAAAACCTAGGAGTTGTAGTTCTCCTTGTCCCCTTCAGCGCCCTCTGCTTTTTAACCGGGTTCTGATTTACCTTTTTCCCAGTATAACTCCCCTGTTTCTGGCTCTGGCCAGGTTGTGCTTTACAACAATAGTTATGCAGCAGGTGGATGGTGTCATCTCTGCATTTCAGATTGCTGACCTCCCCCTTTTCAATGAGGGAAAAGTTACTGCTCCTGCTGCATGGTGATTCTGGAGTGTGTAGGTCATGTCTTGACTAGTGCTGATTTGCCATGTTCAGCAATTCTCTTCATTCGCATACTGCTCCCCTCTCTCCCATCAGAGGTCACTGGTTCTGTCTCATGCTGCCCTTGGATAGACTGTTTATCTGCTCTGGGGGATTAAGTTTTTATTGAGTTTCTGCCCTGGCTGTCCTAGGGCCGCTTACTTTTGAATTAGAAAGGAGCTTATAGTTCTTAAATCAACAAGCCGATCTGATAGGCTGGGTAGCATTTTTTTCTGTCTGCTGATACAGTATTTGCTGGAACATACATGTCAGCATCCATCTTTTAAAGTCTGTATCCCTCTGAGGTCAATATTCATAGAAGGTAGAATCATATTTTGTTGCATACAATGGTAGAACATCTAGTATCTCTTACAGTAAAGGAGTAGAGCTTCTCAAAACCTTCACTAAAATAGCTGTAGTATTAAAGCATGGGAGGAGTCACGTGATGTGGTGAACTGGGGTAGACGTGTCTAACCCGGCTCCAGGAGACAGGCCCGGAATCCTTTTAAAATCTCAGGCATCCGTTATGATTTCGTGCTGCAAATTTATTAGTGAGTACTGCTTATGAATATCGACAGATATATGAATAGATCTCCAGCGACTATGCCCGCAAAATTGGCAAAAAAAGATAAGGAGACACCTAAAACGCTGGAGGACAAAATGGCCACCAGAACAGAAAAGTCGGCGTTGGGCTCGGCCCTTGACCCAAACCTCACGGCTCTCACAGCAGCAGTCACTGAAGCGCTAGCGGTAAAATTAGATAAGATTTCGGAACAACTTACGACCTTGCAATCTGCGTTTGCCGAACTGCCGCCATGGATAGATGCCTTGGAACTTCGCATGTCTGCAGCAGAGGATGAAAATCTGGCTGCCGAGGGCAGGTTACATAAACTGGAACAAGCGGTTCGGCAGCAAGAAGAGAAACTGGACGAGCTAGAAAATCGATCGCGGCGTAACAACTTACGGTTCGTGGGCAATACCGGAAGCTATCCCGGACTCTGATCTAGCAAGTCAGCTTGTGCAGTGGCTCCCGGAGGCCCTGGGCCTATCGGATCAGTTTGGCGCCATAAGAATAGAGAGGGCACATCGTTTTGGACCGCGCATGGAAAATCAGCATAGGCCTTGTGTGGTCATTGCGCAAATTTTGGACTTCAGTGATAGGCAGCTCATATGGCAGGCATCAAGAAAATTATCATCTTTACACTTCCAATACTTGCCGGTGAAAATCTTTCAGGATTTTTCTGCCCGAGTAGCTGCCAAGCGCAAGGAATTTGGCCCGCTCTGCTCACAGCTGGCTACCAAGCAAGTAAGGTTTGCCCTTCAATATCCAGCATAATTGGAATAATGGGCAATCTCAGGCGTTTGACACCTTCTCTGAAGCTCAACGGTATGTAAAAGAAACACTGGTGATCTTATCCACATGAACATTAGCCCAGCGGTATCTAGAAGCGTTTCTACGTTAAGGAGGCCGGCGGACATCCTCCGTGTTCGGGTACAGTTATGGTTGTTTTTGCAGTGTCGGGTCTGAGGAGTAGACCTTGATTGGATTTATACCTGCCACGTTCTACATTACATTTTGGACATTGTCTGGGACATTATTAAGGCTCTTAGGAACCTTGACTTGTTCAGGGAATTATTTTTTATGTTTCCGGGACCTGTCACCTGACCAAAAACATTGGCTCCAGCTCTCCTTGTTGAGGGCAGTTACGGAAGATGGTTGGTTGTTGTACTGGGGGTTCTTTAATTCTGGGTAAGGGAGGGATGGGGAAACAGGGGAGGGGGGCTAGACACCAACTTGCTGGGATGATATTCTACATTGCTGGAAATGGGCAACGTATGATGATAGGATTTATTGGTGGGAGGATGACAGGGGAATGTGCGAGGAAGTTTCTCAAAGGCTGCCAAGTATTAATGGGCATGTGGCTATGTCTCTATTTTCAATCAGGCAACATGAGTCTGAGCGTACAAAACATACCAAGTTTGTTTTTTCATGTCTATGCATATGTAGAGGGTAATGGTACCTAAAGTAAATTATATGAGCTGGAATGTTGCAGGGCTGGGCACGCCCAAAAAGAGGGAGAAAGTCATGGCACACTGTCATAAGTCCAAGGGGGACATTGTTTTCCTCCAGGAGACGCACATGAAAGATAGTGAACACCTTAAATTGAAGAATAAAAAGGGATATACTCAAGTATTTTTTTCCTCAGGTACTAGCAAACGTAATGGGGTTGCCATTTTAATTAAAAATTCAATCCCGTTTCAATTAGATACACAATGGTCTGATAGTGAAGGGAGAAGTATAATTGTTAAGGGTTGCTTATACGGCCGTTCTATTGTACTGGCTTCTATATACGGACCGAATAAATATAATCATATGTTTTTTTCCAACTTAGTATCACAAATCACTTCACTGGGTACCACTTCAATAGTGCTGGCAGGCGATTTTAACTGCCTGGCAGACCCCATTCTTGATAAATGCTCTAATGTACAAACCCAACCTTTGGGTAAGGGGAAAGGCATTCCTTTTCTATGCCGTAACCTACAGCTGCTGGATATTTGGAGGGTGTACCATCCCTCTGAGAGAGATTACACCCACTATGCTAGAGCCCACCCAGCGAAGTCTAGAATTGATTATTTTTTGGTCTCTGAAGCTCTTTTTCCTGATGCGGAAAAAGCGGAAATTGGTAATCTCGTTATTTCGGACCATTGCTTTATTTTCTGTACTATAGGGGAGGCAGCTAGGGTGCCATCTTTGTTTCAGTGGAGAATGCCTGAATGGTTAACTATGGATACAAAATTTAAGGAATTCTTGGAGCGGCAGTGGTTACAATTTGAGGAATTTAATAGTCAACATAAAGATATGCCAGTTTTATTCTGGGTGACGGCTAAAGCTGTCATCCGAGGCGATATTCTTAAATATACGATCCAAAAAAAGAAACAGCAAAATAAACAAATCCTAGATCTGGAACAGAAGCTAAAGTACTACAAGGCCCAATGGAATCGGCTTAATACTCAGGTCTGGAAAGATAGATTTCGGCAAACTCAGGCATTGCTAAATGATTTAATTCACCGCAAGGCCTCGGGAAGTATGTTTGCTTTTAAACACAAGCTATTTGTCTATGGTAATAAACCGGGCAAGCTCTTAGCTCAATTGTCAAAGGCCAGGGCACCGTCCAAATTCATTTCGTCTATCAATAAACCCGATGGCACCCGTGCTGTCTTTACGTCTGATATTGGGCAGGTATTTCAAAAATTTTATGAAACGCTTTATACAGCGGAGTCTCCGAATGTTAGCAATCAGGAATCCTTTTTCACAAATTTGCATTTGCCTACCATAACTGAACAGCACAGGAGAATTCTTAATAAACCTATAACCGAATTGGAAGTTACAAAGGTAGTATCTGACCTTAAATTACATAAATCACCGGGTCCCGATGGACTGACCTCATTGTTTTATAAATCTCTGTGTACATATCATTCCATCTCTGACGACACTGTTTAATTATATGATTGATCAGGAAGTGTTGCCGGACACTATGACGGTCACGGCCATTACTATCCTCCCTAAACCAGGTAAGGATCCCGCTGAACCAGGGTCCTACCGTCCTATATCTCTCCTGAACCAGGACGTTAAAATCTATGCTAAGATATTGGCCAATATGTTGAAGTCAGTTTTACCAGACATTATTTCCTCAGAACAAACAGGATTTGTTCATGGTCGAAGACCAGTGGCTAACATCAGACTGTTGCTGGCAGCACTAGAGAGCTGCAGGCAGACAGTAGTACCAGACCCCCTGTTGGTTAGCTTCGACGCCGAAAAAGCATTCGACAGGGTGGCTTGACAATACCTATTTGATGCTTTACGTTGCTTTGGGTTCTCCGGCCCTTTCTTATCAGCTGTTCAAATACTTTACTGTGACCCTAAGGCTTTCATATGCATTAATGGTGTGACTTCCCCTTTATTTACTTTGGGTAGGGGAACCAGACAAGGCTGCCCCTTATCCCCACTCCTTTATATTTTATCCTTGGAACCTCTAACCCAAAAAATTAAGCAGTCCCCCCTCATCTCTGGAATCAAAACGGGGTCTGTAGAGCAGAAGATGATGTTATTTGTGGATGATATGCTGATGATGATTTCTCATGCCCGTACGGCTCTGCCGGAGTTATTACATGTTATTTTGACATTTGGGTCCTTCTCCGGTTTGAAGCTAAATTTATCGAAATCAGAAGCACTGGATATCTTGGGTGCTCTCAAGCCTAATTGGGTGGACTTCCCGTTAATGTGGGCAAATGATTCGATTAAATATCTAGGGATTAGAATTCACAAGGACTCCCAACAGTGGTACTCCTATAATATTACACCCTTGTTGAAGACATTTCAGGCAAAAACGGATAGTTGGAGGTCATTACCTTTATCAATATCGGGGAGAATCGCCTTAGTAAATATGATCCTATTGCCCAAATTGTTATATGTTTACAAATGACTCCCTTCTATTTGAAATCTAAGGACATGAGAACTTTTTATCGGATTCTAGGTAAATTTTTCTGGAGCCCTAAACGGGCAAGATTATCCACCACTAAATTGATGGTGCCCAAAACTGATGGAGGTCTGGGAGTTGCAAATTTGAGATTTTATAATATTGCTTGTTTACTGCCAATTTTGCGGGAATGGTTGGGATATGGGAATGACTCAGAGGCATTGCGGGTGGAAAAAGAAGCCTACCTTCCTAATCATCTAGCATTTTGGCTACACTCCCCACAGGGCATTCTACCATTGCAGGTCTCTCGCAGCTTAGTGGCTGGTGGAATGCGCAACTGTTGGAAATATCTCCGACAATATTTACACTTGGAATGGAAGGTATATTGTCTGCCTTTAGTACAAAATCCTGACCTTCCTGCTGGGATTCCTGTAAAGACGCTAGGGAGGTTCAAAACAAAAGGAATTGTAGATTTGCTTCCCTTTATGGATTTGCAGACCAACTCAGTCCACTCCTTTGCTTAGTGCTGCCAACATTTAGAACTACTTCCTACTGATTACCTTATCTACTTGCAGATTCGTAGTTACATACAGGCTAGCCAATGTCGCTGTAAAAGAGAAATTACTAATGGTTCCTTTCAAAGATATTTACATATTAGTTCGCTTAAGATAGTTAAATTGTCTATGTATTATAGATTATTGCATGATAACTCAAAATACACTGTGTATCAGGTGTGTTCTACTCGTTGGTCTGAAGCCTTTCAGCAGGATATTTCGGTGAAAGCCTTACGAGGAAGTAATCAACTGATTCAGAAAGTGGCGACTAGCACAGCCATGAGAGAACTACATTTTAGAGTCATGCACAAACTTATCATCGGGCCCCAGAGAGCGTTTTTGGCTGGAATTACAACTTCAGGAGCCTGCCTTAAATGCTCATACCCACATGCCTCGCTGACACATTGTTTGTGGGACTGTAAACCGATTCAGTCCTTCTGGATGCACATTATTCAGCATTATAAAGCTCAAACGATACAAATGGATTTCTGGACTGGAACTTTTTGCCTGCTGGGTATACCACCCCGACTTCTTCCCAAGTCAACATCACACTCTTTTTCTTTACTGCACAAGAGTCGACTAGTTGCCATTCGGATCATATTACGTCACTGGATATCCCCGACTCTTCCCTCACTTCAGGAGTGGAAAGATGCTATGCTAGAGCTATACTTATTGGAACGGAAATCGGTGTCGACAGCACCTAAGAAACAGCAGACATTTTTCAAGGCGACTTGGTCTCCATTTATTCAACTGCTCCCCTCAGCTGGCGATCTTCATTCCACTTGACTCTCTACTCACCGTGCTATGCTGGGTGATGACAGTTGGTATTATGATGTTATATCTTATGGTAGTATACTTGTACCTTGTAACGCATACTTTGCTGTTTATTCTTACGATAGTGGTGTTACTATGCCTACAGGGCCCACTCCGTACCTGCAGCCATATGCTGGGAGTTTCATGCACATATCCTGATTTTGTGAGATCTCAGCGGAAGGTGTCTAGGGGGGTTGGGAGGGGGGGAATGGTGGGAAAGGGGGGGGGGAGATATAAAAGGGTTAGTCTCTCTCTTGAGATGTAATACAGATACTGCTCTCTAATGGGGGGCAGGATTACTTGTTATCCGTTTATTGTTACATAATGGTGTAAGTTCTGCCTTACAGTAAGACTTGTGTTATACTTAACTACTGAAACTTCCTTCTGAGTGGTGTACTGTTGCATTTATATCATATGTAACTCAATAAAAACGATTACAAACAAAAAAAGCATGGGAAAGCGGACACCATAATATCCAATTTTAAAAAGTCTCCAGAGGTGAACTCAGAAAGATAAGCAGGTTCACTTGTCATACGAATGATCATGTGAATACATATGGCACCAAGCATAAAGAAATTTCCAGGGCTTTCTGGTAAAGATACATTCTTTACTACACATTCATAGGACTTCCAGTACTGTGGTGTCTCCACCACTTTAAGTTTCCTTTTCCTCTGACTCAGTTGGATATGTTTCCAGAAAGCTCCCTTGTTTCTTCAGTATTCTTACTAATCTTACCTCCTAGCTTTGGTGAAAAATTGCTATTATTTTCTCTTCTGAGTTCTTTGCTCAAGTTTTATCAACTCTTTGTCAAGTTTTATTATCTTCTTTGATGTTTCTACTGATTTGACCCTCCATTCCACACACACTTATATTTTTCAGCAGAAACAAAGTGTTGTGTGTGCTTCTAATTGTTTTCATTCTCATGATTTCTTTTATTTGAAGGGAAGAATTTTCTTCTTTTGATTTTCTCACGTCCGAGAAACAGGCCGATGGCTTCAAATTCTGTTCCAAGTGTACCAAAAGGAAATCTATCAGGTTTCTCCAACCTTAATTATGCAGAACGAAGGGATGTTGCCACACCCCAACAACCAGTATCTAGCCCTCACTGCTTTGATGTTGAAAGGGATGTAATTTGATCACTCAGTTTTTCAGATGAGTTGTCCCAAGTCCTTTGGCCTTTTAGAAGGGAATCCACTAAGAAATTTTGCGATTTCATATCGAAAAACTTCGCAATCCGTTGTGAGCATAAGGCATTAGATCTCTTATGTCCCACATAAAACTGCTTAAATAACTTCTACATCTAGTCTGCTTCATCTCAGTATAATTGGCACTAGGGATGTGCGCACATAAAGGTAGATTTTATAACATGTGCGCGGGCAACCATGTGTGTGCGGTTCCTGACGCACTGATTTTATAACATGCACTATTCCCAGCGAGGGCTACTTGAGATTCCTTCCCCAAAAGACTCAAGATTGCATATGACCTGTGAATGTGCTTTGGAACTCCTTTCTAATTGATATGAGAGAGTGCGACTCAGTAAAGAGTTTCAGGAAGCAAATTAAGACTTTTCTTTATAAATTAGCCTACTTCTAGAAGCATAGAGCTATTTCATTTTTTTTCTTTTTTTGTTAATTTATGATTAATTTTATTTATCAGTTTTATTATTTGGGCTTTTACATTTTTTATTTTATTTAATATCTTTTATATTTAAAATACAAGTTTTAATTCTTTTATTTTTGACTTTTTTTTATGTATGTTGTGCTTTTTTGATTGCTTTCATTTTACGATTATGTATGTTCACTTGTTCATTGCCTAGGCCTGATGTGTTAGGTGATTCTAAAATTTTAATAAATATAAATGTAAATGCATGTTATAAAATCCACTACCCATGCGCACATGCATGCCCAATTTTATGTAGTGTGCAAATGGGACTCGTGCTTGTGTTTGGGGGGAATTTTATAACATCCACGTGGTGATGCGATCAGGCCTTTCCCCAGTTCCCTCTCAGTCCACTCCAATAAAGCTCCTACCTACCCTGCCTCCCTTTGCTCCTCTCCGCTCCGACCCCTAAAACCTCTCTATGTGACTTTTTTTTATTTTCGCAAAACTTACCTGCTCTTCCGGCTGGCTGCCGGCATGCGCTTCAGTGGGACAGCACCTAATGGTGAGTTAGACATAATAGGTATCTCAGACATCTTCTGGTATTGGCGTGTGCCGGCTTTTGAAAATTTACCCATAAGTAAATTTGTTTCAATAAATGAATATTCTGACTGCTGGTGCTAATGTTTAAAAAGGAGATAGAGCAGTTTTTAAACTAAGTCATGGGGGGGGGGAGCTGACAGTAACTCGTTGCTTGGTTTGTAGTGCGGTATCGTTAAAGACCACTGGTATGATGGGGAACGTAGAATAACCCAAAAGAGAGGTTTTACTAGAGGCTGTAGTAGCCTAGGTACATTTTGATAAAGAGCAAACAGATAAATGATTCCAAACTATCCATTTCAACTGATAGACAGGTTGTGAACATAATTAAAAAATATTATTTGAATTGTCTGTATGCGAATGCCAGCAATCTAAAAATTAAGATTGGAGAGTTAGAATATATGGGACCAAATTAAATATAGAAATATAATGGCAGAAAAAGATCATATGGCCCATTCAGTCTGCCCATCTGTTCAATTAATTTAGTATTATAATTCTCATCACTTTAGAGAGAGTGTTTCTGTCTGGTTTTAAAGCAGAGACTTTTTGTATGTTAGGCGAACATGATAATTACTACACTATAGAAGATTTAGACTTAATAGGTATCTCAGACATCTGGAAAAAGGAGGATAACCATTATGATAGTTGGTACAAATTATATTAAAATGATAGGCTAGGTTAAATTGGTGGAAGGGGTAGTATTATAGGTTAAAAACATCATAGAATCAAACGGGATAAAAGTCCTGCAGGAAACAAAGTGCATTATGGATAGAAATTCAATGTATTGTAGGGAAGAATGTATAGTGTGTGTGTGTGTGTGGGGGGGGGGGGGGGGGGGGGTGGGGGTAATACTACTGTCTGCCTGGCCAGACTTTGAAATGCTAACAGACATTAGAAAAATTATCCAGTTAGGCAACATGATAATAATGGGAAATATCAATTACCCTAATACTAATTGGGTAAATGTCCCTTCAGGACATGCTAGGGAGGTTAAGTTTCTAGATGACATAAATGACTGTTTCATGGAGTAGATGGTCTTAGAACTGATGAGAGTGGGAACTATTCTAGATCTGATCCTCACTGAGATGCAGGCCATGGTGTGAAAGTTAACAGTGATGCAGTTCCTTGGCAATAATGTAATCTAATTTAGAAAAATTACCAAAGGAAAGCCATTAAGGACAACTATTGTAGTAGCATTTAACTTTAAAAAGGGAGACTATAAGAAAATAAGCAGATCTCTAACTGTCATAAGTTCTCTGTGTGGGTGTGATAAGACACAAGGCCAGTATCCTCCAGATATTTCTCTGGAGAGATTCTCTACCCCAAGATACAAAACTCACAACCTGAGTCTGTACAACTGTAGATTCCAGAAATAGGTTTATGTGCTCAGTCATGCTTCAGAAAGTAGTACAGTAGTCATAATACACAGATATAGAAAAAGCAATGAGTAGAATAATAAAGCAGTGCACTACCCAGAAGAACAGGAGAAACTTGCTGACTTGATGTGTAGAGGAGAGAATCTCTTCAGAGACAGAGTGAAGGATGTGGTTGCGCAGATCACAGATCACTCAGCTATGCACAAACAGTTTTATGATGGCACTCGAGACTCAGCCTCCTCTTTCAGGAGGTATCCAGAGATGGGACAAAAGAAGCACTTTTTCCAACTGAGAAGGCACTAACCTCTACCCCCTCTGTCCCATACACAACAGGCCCTCATGCTTGCCTGAGGCAGCAGTGGGTGTCTAAGCCCCAGACAGCAACCCAGTCAACATCTGGGACTGGATCATGGAAAAAATAGCCAGTATCCCAGTACCCATGCAAGAGGATCTTCTTGTTAGAAGGAAGCTATGGTTTTATGTAAATCGGTGGCCCAGTGTAACATCAGACTTGTGGATCCTCAGCACATCAGGAAAGAGTACAGATTGAACCTATTGGGTCTTCTGCCAAATTGGCCTCTGAATCCCAGTTGGGTTTTCACTCCTCCAGGAGATGTCCATCAGGGAACCGATCAGACTGGGGTTTCCTGAGATCTCATTACTCAGAATCAGGGCAGGTTACACCATCCCATTGTCAAGTCCCTTGAAGGTTGAGAGATTGACTTTATAATCCCATGAATTATCTGATGATGTGTCTTCAGTTCTTTTAACTTCAAGAAAGGGTTCCACTAGAAAATCCTATGATTTCTCACAAAACCTGCCCACCTACCCTTGGAGTTTGTTTTTAATGCTAAAATATAAGACTGAAAAGATCCTGTGTGAATGTGCTCAGTACGTCATGGTCTAAGTTCTAGAAACTTTGATATAATTTTTCCCTGCCAGGCCTTATTAGATGATGTCACCCATGGATGAGGACAGACATCCTGCTGTCCTCTGGGAACACCTGTTACAAGTAAGTAACTCTGCTTTCTCTCAGTGGAGTGCCCCATGGATCAGTACTGGGTCCAGTGTTTTTTAATATATTTATAAATGATTTGGAAAAAAAGGGAGTGAAGAGTGATCAAATTCACAAATGACATAAAATTGTTCAGTTGCTACATCATGAACTGATTTTGAGAAATTGCAAGTGGACCTTGCAAGACTGGGGATGGAGCATCTAAATGGCAAATGAAATTTAATGTGGACAAGTATAAAGTGATGTATATAGGGGAAAAAAAAGTCGAAACTGTAAGTACATGATATTGGGTTTCATATAAGGTATCACTACCCAGGAAAAGGATCTTAGAATCTCTGTGGACAATATTTTGAAATCCTTGGCCCAGTGCAAATCAGCAATCAAAAAAGCAGAGAAGGACTTCTGTTTATGCTCTGAATCAGGCAGGTAATGAGTAGCTGAGTTTCTGCCAGGCCTATATCCATTTCAAAATTATTTGCTTGACCTCAGCCGCAACAATTTATTATGTCGACTGCTAAAAATGTTGGTCAAAATTCTATACCCGCATTATGAGTGGCTCGCTGCATGAAAATGAGAAAAGCGTTAAAAGTTAAAGATCCAGAGGCAATTGCAGATGGCCTACACTCTGATGATGAGCGAGTGGCACAGAATCTATCTCTAACTTTTAAAGCATTTGCTGCCAAATTAACACATTAGCTAGATTCCCAACTTGGGTGGTGGTGTTGAAAAAATAGCCCAGTTGTTAGAAACTGTTAAAGAAAATACTTCTAGGCTCAATGAGTTCCGAGATCCAGTTGTCTGACCTTGAGGATTCAGTTACCTTGATCAGAGCTAACATTGATAAGTTGGAACTGATACAAACCCCAACGGTGATCAAGCTTGATGATTTGGAGAACTGCTCCATGCGGAATAACATAAGAATCGTTGGTCTCCCCGAAAGGTAAAGACCCAGTTGCTTTTCTTGCAAATTGGCTCCCCATTCTTGGTTTGGATTGTCAAAATGAAATGCTTAAATTAGGCTGCACGCACCACTCCATAGCTCCAGCCCCAGCTAAAGGAGAGCTGCTGGGAGCCATGATCTGCATCCAGCCAGTTGGGAAGTGCTCTAGGCACTTCCCAACTGGCTGGAAGTTTGAGTTATCAAGATAAAATAATAATTTTTCCAGACTTTTCATTGGAACTTCAACAACAAAGGCAAGCATTTGCAGCGGCCAAGCAGGAATTTCAGAACCATGACATCGGGTATGCTATGCTATACCCAGCTAAGCTTTGGGTTTCAATTGATAATAAAATCACAATTTGCTCTACAGTAGCCGAAGCCTAAAAGTTGCGCGAGGTCATTCAGTCAGAGGCACCTAGACTGGCTCAGACCAGATCTTAAGGGATCTGCCTCATGGATGTATATTTCCTGGTGGGAACAGCCTACAGTTTAAAGTGAGACTGACAGAAGATCCATTAGTAGTACAGAATGAATCTAGATGCATTGTGAGGTTCTCACACTGTTGGTACTTTGCTGTTATTTGTATTATGTTCCTCATCCAGTGGGCCACATGCTCATATTGACTTCCCAAATGCTGGGCTAAATTTGCCATTCCGTTTCAGCAGCTTCCGTGATGCTATTTTGGGTATACAGATATGGAACATGGTTTGGTTCAGCTTGTTTTTAGTAAATATATTTAGCCTCCAGAATATATGGACACCTATTACCAGGTTGCCTAGCGAATTATATAATAGATGCTCCAAGCTCTTCTTATTTATGTTGACAATTTGCCGATTTTCGTAATGGACTCCTTTCTTTTGCTCATTTTGGAATTTTTTATTTGCTTTTCTGCCTGCTGCTGGTATACCACTCATGTGTCTCATCATATTTAGATTAATGACTCAAGATCTGACGAGCAGGACAATGTTTATTTTTATTTTTCACAGTGCAGCACTGGGCATAATTACTTATGAGCCAAGCATTGCGTTGCAGGTTGCTTGCCCAGATTATACCTTTCTGGATGGTGTTGTAGTAATATTATTGAACATTTGCTTTGCATCTCTGTTTCACAAACCTTTTTGCTAATGGGAGGTCTATTAAGAGTTGAAATTGTAGGAAAGAGTGTTTGGGGTTTCTTTGGGTAGGGGAAGGAGTAATGGTACTTTTTGGGGAATTTATTTTTCTCTATGTGGTGAGGAATCTTACCTCCTGCTCCCAAATTCTTTCCCACTAAGGAGGATTCAGGGCACATAAACGGATATTTGTTTTATTGGGCATGGGTTCTAGAATGGATGAGGGAGTTTATGTGGGGTATAATTTTGGTTGCCCTATTGGGCACTGGCATTTTCCATTTAATAGCGATGTAAGAGTTCAATGGCAAAGGGTAGTTAGGGAGTTTTTCATTGAGGGAGTTGGTTTGGGGATTGGGGATAGTATCCTTAAACATCTAGGTTACTGTTGTCTGCTGTAGTTATGCATTAATTGCAATTTCTCTATTGCATACCTGATTTATCCCCTTTACAGCTTTATTAATTTTTAACCATTTTCTTAGTAAAAGAATTTCCTAAATTCTCTTTTGTCGTATATGTTTATCTTGATTAGATTGTAAACTCTACTAAGCAGGAATGGTCTCTTATATGTTTTCATAAAATGCTGTGTATGTCAAACAGCACTATAGACATGATAAATAGTAGTAGTAGTAGGATGCTGTGCTTGATGGGCCTGAATTTTGTTTCAAGAAGGGTATTTTTTGTTCCAATTCATTTTGGAAAATAGCATGCACTGCTTCATATTTTTCAAATAATGAGCACTTGATATGTATTTCTAGGCTCCTCTAGTCTTCCAAGTTTTCCTATTGATTGTAATGCTGCAGACTGTACTTAATTTTTGGCTTTACTCTTTTTTTCCCATAACTCAGAATCTGTTTTGCTTGTCTCATGCCTTTTTGTATTTCAGTATCATATTTATGCTCACCGTCTATACTACTGGGCTGTCCTATGTTTCCAATAGCTTTTGTGTGGAGAAATACTTTAATATATTACTCTTGAGACCATTTGCATTGTCTCATTTCATAACCCATTTTTTCTATAATTTCCTTTTCATTGAAAAATGCTTACCTGCACTGAATTATTTATACCCTTGATATATTTAAATGCCTCTTTCATATTCTTCACTCCTTCAAGGTATACCTACTTAGGTCTTTAAGCTTCACCTCATAGAAATATGGTGCACACTTTTTATCATTTTAGTAGCACTCATCTTGTATATATCCCTCCAGTGATGTGTCTCTAAAACGGAACATGTTACTTCAGTTGATCTTATAACACAAAAACTCTAATCAATACCATCATCACAGTGATAAACTTGAGAATGATAGAAGCCACTGAAAAATATTAAATGTTATTTTAGAAATTTTTCTCCCTGTATCTAACAGCTTTCTGGCTTTTTTTTTCTCTTTATTATATCTTTCATCATCCAGTTTAGTTTGAATATTTGGGTAAAGGTAAATTTATTTTTAAATAATGATTTTCCAAAAATCAAAATAGTGTACATTAAAAACTAATATAAAACAATGATTTGAAAACAAAAAATGAAATTAAAAACATCCAAAAAAAATAGCTTTGCAGAGAACAATATCTATATCTATAAATAAGTTGTTAACAAGTCAAGTCTCTCCTTAAAATTCCAATTACTAAATCATCAATAATAAATTAATTAAAAGCCTGATTAAATAACCTGGTTTTGAGAAGCTTCCTGAATCTTAAATAATTTTGGTCATCTAACAGTTTATTATATTCAGTCTCTAAACCAATGCTAGATTAGCTAGAAGAATTTCAAGCTGCACACCACAGTTTATCTTTTTCTGAAGAACTTCCAGCACTATAATAAAAATTCATGGATAGTGTAGCCATCTAGCTGCATGTCAAATTGAGCAAGCTGATCCAGTCCTGGTGTTATCCTGTTGCGTGCTTGAAAATGTAGCATTGCTTTTCTTCTGTCCTCCATTGAAACATCTGTAATGTGTAAACTTGTGTTAGACTACATTGTGATATAGTACTCAAGTCAAAAATGCTGCATCATTAGAAAGAATGACTTGTCTTGTAAAGATGTTAATTTGTATTTAGAATGACCTAATGGTAGTTATGGCTATGGCTAGCATCAGTCTCGAGCAAGCACTCGAGGTTTGGCATACCCAGGCTCTGAAGGTGGAAGAGAAGTGAGGTGTGCCTTGCTGTGGTGAAGACGGTCCAAGTCCCGGCCACTCCGCCGACCTACACACCCCGGGAGACCACACTATATGGTGGTCTCTGAACAGTCCTCCGACCATTCCCAGCCCTTTCATACTTGCCGCAGGAAGCAGCAGAGGTGGCAGGCCAGACAGAGGTCAGGCTGGCACAGGACTGAAGCGGATAAGGCAAGGCCTTGGAACTTGGAGCAAAGCACAGAGGAGTTCAAGACAAAGACAGGAACAAGAGGGATGAGCAGGACCCTCAGGCACCCCCACCATTCCATTGCCAACGGGCAGCCCCAATGGACAGTCACAGACCACACTGTCTCTGCACCCTACACAGCCCAGAGGCTGGTCGCGGACCATGAGAAGAGCGGGAGAAGCTCGGGAAGTCACTCAGCACAGGGTAGTGGAAACCCCTCGGGTCCTCCAGAGTCGGGACTAGGAATCAGAAGCAAGAGTCTAGGAACTCGGAACACAAGCAGGAACTCTCGGAGGCATGGCTCCTACATCCTGGAGCATCAGGACTGGAACATCAGGAACAAGCAGAAACATCAGGACTGGAACATCAGGAACAAGCTGAAACATCAGGAAGTCCAAGGGAGATATAGCCTAGGTAGACTAGCCCCATTGCTGAAGCAAGGACTGAGTGAAAAGGTAGTCCTTTTATAGGACAGGAAACAAGCAACACCCTGGGAGGAGTTCAGATGAGCCACACCTGGCTGGCCCTATAACTGGAGAGAAGAGCTGCGGGCTGGCCCCAAACCAGGAAGTCCAGGTGGAGACTGAAGCAGGCCTCAGGCAGGCCTCGAGGACATCGAAGGCGTCCCAGGCCATGGAGCAAAACCTGGGCAACCAGATCAGGCGAGACCCCGGCTACAGAGCGGCCTCCAGAGAAAGGTAAGAGGCCTACCATAGCTTCAGCTACGGGAGGAATCGTAACACTTTCTAAATCTATATCTTGAATCTCTCAAAATGCTTTGCTTTACTATGGAGTGACTTTTAAAAGACTTGCTCGCATTAAAAGGTCAATATATGTGAGTATCTGAGCCAAGTACGAGCAACTTGTATTTTAAAATGGCCCAATTACATGCATATATGCTGAAAAAAGGGGCGGAGTTAGTGTGTTGGGGTGTTCTGAGGCAGCATCAGCATTTATGCGCATAAATATGAATTTTAAATCCCATGTTTGCAGTGTGCATTGAGCTGTTGCCCACGTTTATTTACTTCTTCTCTTGATGAGGTGTAAGTCTGAAAAGAACTCATTATGGGGTAGATTTTATAAATGTACGCCCGCACGTACTTTTGTTCGCGCACCAGGCGCCATCAAAAGTACGCCGGATTTTATAAGATATGCACGTAGCCGCGTGTATCTTATAAAATCTGTGGTTGGCGCGCGCAAGGGGGTGCACATTTGTACACCTTGTGTGCGCTGAGCCCTGCGCGCGCTACCTGTTCCCTCCGAGGCCGCTCCGAAATCGGAGCGGCCTCGGAGGGAACTTTCCTTCGGCCTCCCCCCACCTTCCCCTCCCTTCCCCTACCTAACCCCCCCCCAGCCCTATCTACAGCCACCCCCCTTATCGTGAAAGTTACGCCTGCTCCAGGCAGGCATAACTCGTGCGCACCGATCGGCCGCTGCCCGGGAGCAATTTCGGAGGCCTCTGCCACGCCCCCGGGCCAGCGCCTACCCCCGACACCCACCCCCCCGTCACGGCCCCCTAGCAAAGTCCCGGGACTTACGCGTGTCCCGGGGCTTGTGTGCGCCGCCGAGCCTATGCTAAATAGGCTCGGCGCGCGCAGTGGGGTTTTGAAAGGGTTACGCGCATAACCCTTTTAAAATCTACCCCTATATGCCTAAAATGATCGGGTGAGAGGTCTGGGTAAACTGGGGGGAATGCAAGCTGATGAACCAAAGGGGTCTGGATGACTTAGAGATAATTGGACTAATTGGTCAAGCTGGCTGTTTCCTTCATGTGCGTATGTTTTAAAATCTGCCTAGCCGCACGCATTAAAGCTGAAAAATTCCTAAGGAAGATACACGATTGACGTTTGCTCATGTATCCACTTAAAATTAGGAGCACCACACTTGGTGTATTTTAAATCATATGCACTTGCTTGCATGGACGATTTAAATTTCCTACGTACGTGTATACATATGTGAGTATGTGGGTGCACGTGTGCTCTTTTTAAAGTTATCCCTGTGTACCATTTTTCTGCTTTAAAATTAAATAATAAAATTTCCATCTTCAGCATGTCAAGAATTTTCTAGATTCCATTGTGGCAATTAGGTTGTGTGAGAGATGACTCTAATACAAAAATAAACATATATGTATTATAATATATGTATAAATATGTATATAATATATAATATATATATAATATATGTATAAATATACATATATTTGTACCCCCTACCCTTCCCCTGTTACTTGTAATTTCCGTTGCTTTTGTTCCATGTAAACCGAGGTGATGTTTCGACTAACATCTGTATAGAAGACACTCTAAATAAATAAATAAATAAATAAATAAATATGTATTCATCTGTACTTTGAGAGACCAATACATAAAAGCCTCTTAAACTAATAATTTATCTGGCTAAAGATAGCAAGTACGTAATCCTGGATATTCAGGGGGATAAACATCCCATTGAAGATCCCTGAATAAAGTTATCAGGATAAACATACCTGGATACCTTTGAAACTAACCGAATATCTTTAGATATCGCTGGTTAGCTTGCAAAGTTAGTTGATAGAATATTGTCGGTTAAGCTGAGCTGCAAGGGGGAAAAGAAAAAAAGCACCTGAGCAGGTCTTATGACCTGATTCCTCACCCAAGTGAAAATAAGCCCAGCCCTGTCGGCCGATTGTCTTTCCCCCCACCCACCCCTCACACCCCTCAAAATATAGCAAACGTAATGGGCCTATAGGCCCACAAAGCCTCCCAGCCCCCTCCCTCCTCCCCTCAAAAATGCAGACATAGATTAAACTAAAGTCACCTGCATTAAGGCACCCAACCCCTACCGCATCAAGCCAACTCTAACCAGCCTCCACCCCACCCCACCTGCATCCTCCCAAGCCTCTCATGCCAGCTGGGAGCTCAGAACCAGTATCAATAATTTCAGTCCTATGGACTTTAGAATCAGCTATGGAACAAACAGAATGTTCAGATATGTTCCCAAATAGTTTCAAAATTAAAGATTGTATGCCTGACCAATACCAGCAACAATGCTTTCTGTACAGCTAGCTTCCCTTTCTCAAACAAACCCACTTAATGCCATGTTGGAGATTGGTCTTGATCAAACATATCCCCCCATCTGGTCCAAAAGTGTGAACAATTTTGTTGCCCCTGCTCCGAAATGTCCCTTGTGCTGCTCCAGCTACTGCTGTATGATCTAAAAACACTAGAACAGCGGCCTAATGGTGCACCACTTATAGGCCAGCACCATGGGGGAGGGGGGGGCAGGGAGACATTTGAATCTCTGAGCTCAGGGTGGCATTTAGGTCCAGAGAGATAGAGAACTGTGCTTCCTCAACTGGAATCTCCATAGACTCTGCATCAGAGGCAAAACTGCTGCAGAATCAGCCTAAGAGACAAACTAATCCATGAACCCAACAGCTGAAGGAAGACCCAGTCTCAGAGGGAAAGACAGGAGCCTTACTTTCACATTTCACCATAGGCAAATAGGAAAAAGTAACTTGCAATGAAGAACCAAGATGCAGGGCTCAAGCAGGACACAGTCACCAACCTTCTGCCATCTTGGAACCTCTGTGTGGTATGACTTTAATGGTTCAGTGTACTGTAGTTTATTATAATCATTAATAAAGTACTCACTACATACTTTGCAAGTTTTTAGTGCCTTTTATTTTGAATAACATATGGCAGTTTTCAATTCTTTTTTACTCAGGTAAATGTGTTTAACCACATAAAATAGGCTTTTGAAAATTGCTTGCCTTTGGTGCAATTAAAAGTATATGTGCTGTTCAGGGAAAGGGGCATTCCCAGGAGTAGGGGAAGTCACAGGAATGTAAGTACATCCATGAATTTGATTTTCAAATCCCTGTACATACATGGACATGCTCCTCGAAAAAAGCAATTTTAAATTTTATATGTAAAACGGTTCATCAAGCACTGCTCTGACATTATAAAACAATCTGTAATTAAAAACAAAATTGGTTATATGCAAGTTGTATCTTGCAAGGGAAGAAATTTCATGGGTTCCAAAGTCACAATTGAAAAATAAGAACTAATTTTTAAGGACAAAAAAATGAGGTAGCAAATCATTTTTTTTTCTTTTAATAATGAAACATCATACAACATTTGCTGCAAAAATAAAATAATCTTCTCATAGAAGAAGCACCTACAGCAATGTTTGATGTTATTGTGGAAAGTATGCAGTTTTACAAGACTGTTGAACAGGGCTGCACTTATATATTTGATAACTGGCCTACAGCCAAAGTGAAAGTTTTTTTTAAATATAAAATCACTAAGTCAGAATGAAAACATCTCAAGTGATGAAAGAATAGCTCATTTACACTGGACTTAGTAGTCATGTATGCATTATTGTACAATAATAATAATGCATATTGTACACTTCTTAGTGTTTGGGTAATTGCCAGGTTCTTGTGGCCTGGATTGGCCACTGTTGGAAGCAGAATGCTGGGCTTGATTGACCCCTGGTCTGACACAGCATGGCAATTTCTTATGTTCTTATGTTATTTTGGGTGTACGACTTACTGGATAAATGAATGCTCATAAGAAACTAACCCCTAGATTTACCAAAATGAGAGCGAGAAAGAGCCTCGTATAGAGTCAGTTTGTTACTCTCTATATACCGTATGTACAACTGTAGAGGGGCAGTTTGAATTGGGGTGGATTTCGGAAGGTGGAGGGGTTGGGAAATTGTTACAGATGTCTATTCCTCTAGTTATACTTTTCATTCATTATA
The DNA here is from genome assembly GCF_901001135.1 of Rhinatrema bivittatum. NCBI lineage: Eukaryota > Metazoa > Chordata > Amphibia > Gymnophiona > Rhinatrematidae > Rhinatrema > Rhinatrema bivittatum. Next base: position 245,266,984 of record NC_042618.1, read on the forward strand.
ATGACTAAAATACCTCAGAATGTTTCTGTAACACCACCCCCTCTAACCCCCCCCCCACCTTCTGAAACCCACTCCAATTTAAAAGTGCCCCTCTACAGTGGTACATATATACCTCTCTCTCTTTAAACTCCTCCTCCTGGAATAATTAATGATGAATTTGCATATGCAAGTTCTATAGATACATGCATTACAGGAAGGCACACCTTTTATGTCATTGTTTCTAACCTTAAGAACTACTGAAGACAACATTTTTTTCATTGGCTCCCACTGTACAGTTTATAAAACATAGGTGCAACTTTAGACATGCCTACTTAGGCGTGTTTGTGCTGAGTTATGCACACTGTGGAAAATTACCATCGTTAAGAGTACTGTTAGCCTTGAAGTCAAAGTGAAGAAAATTCAAGAGAATGAAAGTTTATGGGTTAAAGACAATCTGATATTACATCTAACATTTGAGGCATTGAAGAATGTGGTAAAATGTTATAATTTGCACCTCATAATTTTTCAGTCACTGTTTTAATATTTCTAAAAGATGTCTTTTAAAGTACCACCTTTATCTTTTCCCCCTGTCTTCAGAAGAAAAGAAACCTGATAGAAAGCTGCAAGGAGTGCAACCATCCTTTGATGGTTTTGATTTCACTGGGGTCCCAGAGATGTAAAAAATAAACCTAGTTGTATCATCCTCTTTAATTATGATTCATGTATTAGATACAGGACCTATTTACTATGCCACACTAATGTGTTAATGCTTTTTTAAATCCGCGTTGCTTGCGCATGGCCCACACATGTGCGTATGTGGTGGGGGCCGACCGGGACAGCGGCCATTAGGCACTGTCCAGGGGAAGCGTGTGCCGGCAGCCGGCCAGCAAGCCAAAATTACTACTGCTTTGAAGGAGCAATAAGGTAAAAAAACAAAAAAAAAATTCAGTAGCTAGGTAGGGGTTAGGGGAAAAAGGAGGAAGGGTAGGTAGGGGTATAGGAAAATTCCTTCTCAGTCCGCTCCTTAATTGGAGCCGACTGGGAGGAAACTGGGCAAAGGCCCGATCGCGTCACCGCGTGTACTTTACAAAATTCCCCCTCTGCACGTGTGAGAGGCCACCTGCCCACACACGTGTGCATGGATATTAAAATCCGGTGCACATGTGCGGGTGGGAATCGTATTTTATAACATGTGCGTGCCAATGCAGGAAAAGCGCACACATGGACGCCTGCTCGCTTGTTTTAAAATCAACCTCTGTGGTTCCTCCTCCCCTATTCTAGACCATCTTTCCAATTTTAGTTCAATCCAGTTTACATTTTATTAGGTATGGTAAGTTTCTTGCCAGAAATAGCTTACAATCAGGTATGGTAACTTTCAAACCAGTGTGCTAATGCATGTTAAAATTCTAAATTTGGCAATTCATGTTAAAAAGCATGAAAGTACTTGATACTATTAAAATGGCTTATCGTGACTCATACTAAACATTCCAATTTGCAAAAAGCCAGGGAAAATTAACACCTTAAGAACTGTGGTTTACATTCCCTGACAGCTTCACCCTGCTAACTTGCCTGCCACTCTTGGGCCCTGCCACCATTGGGATGTTTAAAGCAGCAACTAGACGGTAGTCACGCCAGTGATTCTACCCAGCACAACACTCACCCCAATTCTTCCCTCCAACCTCCTGGCACATCCAGCGACCCCAGTAGAAACCTCCGGTAGCACCACCCCAGCTACCCCACTCTAACATGAATTCTTAAAAAAAAATCATCTTCCATGCTGCCCTCACCTTCTTTCAGGAGTGCCCTGGTCTGCCCTTGTGCAGGATCAATGCCAGTTACACCAGCTCTGTTGGTGCCAATTCAATATGTCTCCAGCTGACCCGAAGCTCCCCAGGACTGAGGGAGGGCTGACCCAAGGCTCCTGATAGTAAGGAAAGTGTAATCTGGGTGGAGGTGGATTTTTGAACTATTCAGGTTGGGGGTATGGTTTGTTAGCTAAATGCTAGCCTGCTGGGGATGGAATTTGTTGGAGGATTGCTTGGAGAGGGGAAATATCTTTGGGGGTGTAGGGGAGGGAGGATTGTGTGTGTGTGTGAGTTGGGGGTAACTCAAAGGCACCTGCCCTTTTAAAAATCATGGCCCAAGGGTATTGAGCAGAGAGGAGGAATAGCCTAGTGGTTAGAGCAGTGGGCTATGAACCAGGAGTCCAGGGTTCGAGTCCCGCTGTCGCTCCTTATTCCCTTGGGCAAGTCACTTTACCCTCCATTGCCTCAGGTACAAAACTTAGATTGTAAGCCCTCTGGGGATAGAGAAATACCTATAGTACCTGAATGCAAACCAATGTGATATCTCAGATCAAATGTCGGTATATAAAAATAAATAAATAATGCACAGACTTTGAATATTTAGTGATGCCCTTTGGCCTGTGTAATGCCCTGGCTGTCTTCCAAAATTTAATGAATGACATTTTCAGGGATCTCCTCTACAAATGTGTCGTCATTTACTTAGATGACATCTTGATATTCTCACAGGACATGACCACTCATTTGGAGGATGTCAAAAGAGTGCTGCAAAGACTCCGTGAGAATCATCCATACGCTAAGTTGTCTAAGTGCGAATTCTACAAGGAATCAGTGCCTTTCTTGGGCTACATTGTTTCCAACCAACATTCCAGATGGATCCACAGAAGCTGGAGAATATAAAGAATTGGGCTCAACCCACTGGTCTATAGGCGCTCAGATGTTTCATAGGTTTCACCAACTATTACAGGACTTTCATCAAGAAGTATTCCTCGCTCACTGTTCCGCTTACAACTATGACAAAGAAAGGTGCAATGTTGCTAATTGGTCTATGGAGGCAATGTCTGCATTCCAGAAACTAAAAGACACCTTCTCGAGCAAGCTATGTCTTCGACACCCAGACACCACTAAACCCTTCATCGTGGAGGTCGATGCCTCAGACATCGGTGTAGGATAAGCCAGGCCGGTGATTCCAATGCTTTACACCCATGCTCATTCTTCTCTCATCGCTTCTCTCCAGCAGAGAAATATTACGAAATAGGAGATAAAGAGCTCCTGGCAATAAGGATGGCATTCGAGGAGTGGCACCCATGGCTCAAAGGAGCGCAACATCAAGTCACAGTCTTTACAGACCATAAGAATTTGGAGTATCTCCGCCACGCACAGCGCCTAAACCATAGGCAAGCGAGATGGTCTCTGTTTTTCAACAGATTCGACTTTGTGCTGAAATACCGCCTTGGAGATAAAAAAAACATCAGAGCAGATGCCTTATCCCGCTCATTCCTCTCTGAGGATATCCCAGAGGAACCGCAACACATCATCGACCCGAAAAGAGTTATTTTGGCAGCTACTCACTCAGTACCTGCAGGTAAAACCATCGTACCCAAGAATCCCAGAAAAAAGCTGTTAGCAGGGGCTCACAACTCCAAAATGGCTGGACACCCTGGTCAATGCAGAACTCTGTCTAAACTGCAAAAGTTTTACTGGTGGCCCACCATGAAGGAAGACACATTCTCCTACGTTGCTTCCTGCGCAAATTGTGCCAGACAGAAGACGCCACCCAGTCGACCTTGGGGTCTACTACAACCCTTACCAGTACCAGACAAGCCATGGACACACATTGCTACAGACTTTGTGGTGGACTTACCAATCTCAGGAGGAAACAACACAATTTAGGTAACTGTAGATCGTTTTTCAAAGATGGCTCACTTCATGGCCCTCCCTGGTTTACCCACAGCTATGGAGCTTGCTAAGCTGTTCATCACGCACATCTTCCGTCTACACGGCATGCCTAAGCACATAGTCTCCGATCGCGGAGCCCAATTGATAGCTAAATTCTGGAAGGCATTGTGCAAGAAGTTTGACATTTCTCTCGACTTCACCTCAGCATACCATCCTCAATCTAACGGACAAACAGAGAGGATGAACAGGACACTCAAGCAGTTCATTCGTGCCTACGTGAACACTCACCAGAATGATTGGGCAGAACTGTTGCCCTGGGCTGAATTCGCCATCAACACTCATTCAGCAACATCCACTGGATCAACACCATTCGAAGTGGTTTACGGATGACTACCATTGCCACCACTACCACTTCCACTGTCCGTGTCATCCCCTGCAGCTCTATCAACTGCCAAAGATATTCAACAACTCTGGACTCAGATCAAAGAGATGCTTCACAAAGCAGAACGAGCTAAGAAAGAATACGATGCTCACCACTGCAAGGCTCCAGATTTCCCACCTGGTGACAAAGTCTGGCTATCCACTAAGCACTTAAGACTTAAAATACCTTCAGCTTGCTTTGCTCCACGCTTCGTTGGACCATTTCCCATTCTCCGACGATTAGGCAATCTCACCTAGATTCTGAAGCTACCACCTACATTGAAGATTCATAATGTGTTCCAAGTCTCACTATTGAAGCCATTGATCCTTAGTGAGTTCTCTAACAAGACACCTGAACCTACATCAATAGATGCAGAAGAAGACATCGAGTACAAGGTAGATGCTGTCCTTGACGTAAGAAAAAGAGGCAGAGTATGGGAATACCTCCTGTCATGGGAAGGTTATGGACCTGGAGATAATTCTTGGACACCTTTGGCTAATATACTGGATAAAGAAATGCTACAAGAATTCCACAAGATGCATCCTCAGAAACCAAGACCAGGTAGGAAGTCCGGAGGATGCCCTTTGAAGTGGGGTACTGTTGTGTCCGTCGTTGCTAGACAGCTTCGCCCCGTTTGCCTCATCCTGCTTACGGCTCCTCTCGCATCCCTAGGGAAAATGGCTGCCACCGCATCTACAAGCCGACCTCTCCGGCGTCCCTGGAATGGCTATGGTGCTGCCTCCCGCCATGCTCCTCCCAAGGGCCTACTAGGGTGCACGCGCGGACGTCACCCACGTCTTTATTCCAGCAATGGCGCGAACCTCAGGGGCGTTCCCCTCTACTGACATCTCACCATCCGGGTATATAGCCTGTACTATGTTGCTAGCTCATTGAGTTAGCAAGGACTTGTTCTCGGCCAGTCTAAGCTATTCTGCCGTTTCTGTGCTGCCGCTGGAAGCTCTCTCTCTGCCCTTCGGGGTATTGCTAACCTGGGTACCCGCTCCTTGGGGGCCCTCTGCTTTATTTCAGGTGCCTTACAAGGATCAGGTACTCGCTCCTCGAGGGCCTGCTCTCCCTGCCTCGGTGCCTGTACCATCTTCTTCAACCTTGTGGAATCGCATACCTACAGCAACCATCTAGTGAGTAATCTAACTCTGTCTATCTTATCCACAGTACTGCCTTACTGGGAAATCTACACCAGAATTCCCCTATACCAACGGGGTGAGAAGGGTCCCCTCTGTCGAGGGTCCTGAGACTAATACATCCAGACTACCTCACTACTGCCACCTCTGATGGTATACTTCAAGCTGTATAATAAAGAACTAACTCTGTGTTTGTGCGTCCTGCGTTTAGCCCAGTACTGTGGCGCCTCAAGGGGCTCCTTCCCGTGGGCGTGGTCATCTGCCACAGAACCCGAGAATCCACCCAAACACCGCTTAACCATAACAATACCAGGCCTCCCTAAACTATTGTGTGCCTTGCATACCAGTCAGTTTTGTTGCGGGAATGTCTCAAATATCTTTTTTTCCCGCTGTCTGGGCCAGATCATAACAGCTGTATGTGGCCGCATTAATTGCTACATAAGATGCCCTCATGAAAGACTTGTCTTGCTGGACCTGAAGAGAGGTTTTTTTTCCCATTGCCAACTTTCCTAATGTTCTGGGAGCTATTGACAGCACTCATGTAGCCATCATAGGAGGAAATCTACTGTAACAGAAAGCTCTTCCACTCCATGAATGTGCAAGTGGTCTGTGACACTTAACCTCGCATCTGGCCTACTTGAAAATTTTGAAGACAGCTTCTATGGCAATGGTTAGCTCATAGTAAGAATTCTGCTTCTTTCTATAGTCCCCTTCCGGCTATGGGGTAGATTTTCAAAGGGTTGCGCGCGTAAGATACGCTCTCAATGCCCGAAAACATACCCCTGCCCCCCATGCGCGCACCGAGCCTATCTTGCATAGGCTTGGCGGCACATGTATGTCCCGAGGCTTCGAAAAATGGGTGGCCCGTGGGCGGAGCAGTGGGCGGAGCCATCCATGGGCATGTCCGGCGCAGGGGCGATCTGGGGGCATGGCCGAGTGCCCCGACACAGCAGCCTGTGTCGGGGCATGGCCGAGTGCCCCGACACAGCAGCCTGTGTCGGGGCCTGGCCAGCCAGCGTGCGCAAGTTACACCTGCCTCGGGCAGGCGTAACTTTCTCAACAAAGATTTAGTTAGGCCTGGGGGGTGGGTTAGGTAGGAGAAGGTGGGGGGGGGGGCTGAAAAAAGTTCCCTCTGAGGCCGCTCTGATTTCGGAGTGGCCTCGGAGGGAATGGAGGCAGGCTGCTCGGCTCGGGGCACACAGATTGCACAATTGTGCACCCCCCTGCGTGCACCGACCCTTGATTTTATAACATGTACGCGGCAGCCGGGTTGCGCGAACAAATCTACGCCCGCGCATATGTTTTAAAATCTGCCCCTATATCTTTAAACGGCACTGACATGGGGGGCTGTCGGGGATGTGCCTGCATCAGTTACATGATAAGTGGCTTGGACAATTAGGACTATAAGTCATAGTTACAGAGCCCAGCTTTCTTTATCCATGCTCTAGAGGCCTACTAATGTTGTATACCCAAATAATGCATTTGCCACTAAGCTCTGTGTGTAACTGAGCACTACAAACTTTCAACTTGTTAACTTTAAGCAAGTGGCTGTTCAAATCCTCCCTCTTGGAGCTGTTGAAATGTCACTTGACAGCCAAAACGTTTTTGTGTCCACAGTACAGGTACTCCCAGGTCAGGTGTGCCCTGTTATTGCTCTGTTAGCCAGTATGTCAGCCACAGTTTGTCTTGATAATCACAGGTGTACACAGGTTCAATTGAATCTGGGGGCTGTGCATTTTGATCCAATCATAGTCACTGTGTCATGTCAGACAAATGTATATCTCTAGAGTTCATACTGCAGAAAAGCCAGGGACATGCACAATCATACCACAAAGTTAATGTCTTTCTGCAGAGACATATCTGGCAGCTGTGATGTGCAGCTTCAATGTTAGAGGAGTTCTAGAAATAAGTAGTGGTAGCTTGGTTGTGAATGACATGGGCACATTGTGTAGGAATCCCAGAGGCAATTTTCCATTCAGAAATATATGACACAGCATAACAAAGTACTATAGCGTACATATAGTGTTACAGTAAAAGGCAGCATTTCAAGCTATAGCTTAGCTTGTAGTATGTAAAGCATGTTGTGGATTGGCAGTGATATCATAAATTCATGGTAGTGTCAGTGATGCAGCCATGCTCTCTTTCTTGCAGGAGATTTGGGATATGATTGCAGGACCTGCCTTCTCACAGCTGTTGCTATTCCCAGCATACCAGCAGAGATGAGGTGCAACGAGGCCTTATGATCTACCTGCAGTGCCATAGAACACACCTTCAGAGTTCTCAAAAATAGATTTAGCTGTCTGAACAAAACTGTGGGAGCCTTAATGTATGTACCACCTAAAGTCACTGAAATTTTGCTGCTTTGCTGTGTGTTCCATAATCTGGCTCTACAGCATATGTTTCCAGTAGATGTCATCCCAGATCTACCCGAAGATCCCCATTTCCCTCGCAGAAGCTTGGGAGACCACACAGACTGGCAGCCAGCTTTGGCAAAGCATCATACAACGCTACTTTGCCTGTTAGTCCTCATCAACTCCTTCCCCTTCTATGGAAGAGATCCCAGCAAAGTGGTTTGAGCTGGTCTCATTTCTGTCTTTCTTTTACTCACAGTCCTCTGTCTGGGTCAGTATGTAATAGAAACCACTTAGGCCTAGCTAGGCAACATTGTGATAATGGAGTAATAGGTGCAATAGATGGTAGTAGACAAAATAGACACAAAATAAACCTAACACCAAAGTGATGTGGCTGGACTAATGTATTCATAGTGCTTGTCAGTCCAAAACTGTCAAGTCTCGCCATAGCATTCATTTAGAACTGCCAAAACAGTGTACATAGCTTGTGCCTTCTTGCTTGCCTTGGCTACGCCTTTGACTTTGTCCTAGTCTTCACGTGTTGGTGAGATAGTCACATGATGGAACTCTAGCAGTGCCCAGGACATGGAGCTACGTGCTCTATAAGTCACAGAAATCACAAGTAGCTCAGCTGCTTAAAGGCACAGCGGGAAGGTACAAGGTGACAGTGCAATCGTCAATCACAGACTCGACATGTCAAAGCCAGATTCCCTAGCTGACATCCGTGTGCATCTGAATATATTCACAAGTACATTGATGTATACTGTCACATGGGCCTGCAAAGACAGGTGTCAGCACTTTCTCAGCTGTTTCTGAGGCAGTGGACATTGGAGTGCTTACATAGCAGGACTTCACTTACAGCATTTTGGGAAGCACATATCAAATATCGTGGCAATCCCAAACTTCTCTCAGGTCATTGCAAGCTAGCAGATCTCATAGGAGTTGCACACAACCATGTACAGTTGGACCCTGCTACACATAGTTAAGCAGTCATTGCTCATGTGCAAATGGTGAGGGCCTTGACTCTTGGGTTGTCAAACTGGTTATGTTAGCTGCTTGGGGAGTCTATACAAGGATGCTGTGGACATCATCCTTAGCTAATAGATATGTACAGATCCACAACCCAAGACAGTGCAGGGATGGGAGCCAGTTCGTTGAAGTCTGCCTGGTCCCAAGCAACAGCAGGCCTCATCAGTGTCTGCTCTTAGGCAGTAGGGAATCTCTATACTCCACATATCTGTGATTCATCTGCAGTTGTCAACTTTTCATAGAGGCCACTTTCTGGAATGACAAGGTCTTCTACCGTGTTTCCCCGAAAGTAAGACAGCGTCTTACTTTCTTTTTACCCCAAAAAGTCCCACTATGTCTTACTTTCAGGGTATGTCTTTTATTGGAAAAAACCTGTAAGACATCCCCCGAAAGTAAGACGTAGTGTTCAAAAAAAAATAAAATGTTTTAAATACCTGTCGGAGGGCCGCGTGGGTCCAGGCGGCCGGCGGGAGCCGGGTGGTCGCGTGTTAAATCTAGGCCGCGGGCGGGTGGGCGCTTGTTCCAGGCGGCGGGGGGACGCGCGTTAGTTCGAGAAGGGCGGCGGGTGGTCTCGTGTTAAATCTAGGCCGGGTCGCACAGGCGCGCATTCATTCACTGCCGGTGGGGGCAGCCCCGGCAGCCCCCACCGGCAGTGAATGAATGCGCGCACAGGCCCACAGCGCCTGTGCGACCCCTGCGATTCGGCGCTGGGGGCTGCCGGTGGGGGCTGCTTTCGGCGCTCAAGGCAGTCACATGCCGTGACGTCACAGCATGTGACTGCCTTGAGCGCCGAAAGCAGCCCCCACCGGCAGCCCCCAGCGCCGAATCGCAGGGGTCGCACAGGCGCTGTGGGCCTGTGCGCGCATTCATTCACTGCCGGGGGGGGGCTGCTTTCGGCGCTCAAGGCAGTCACATGCTGTGACGTCACGGCATGTGACTGCCTTGAGCGCCGAAAGCAGCCCCCACCGGCAGCCCCCAGCGCCGAATCGCAGGGGTCGCACAGGCGCTGTGGGCCTGTGCGCGCATTCATTCACTGCCGGGGGGGGGCTGCCGGGGGGGGCTGCCGAGGCAGCCCCCACCGGCAGTGAATGAATGCGCGCCTGTGCGACCCGGCCTAGATTTAACACGCGACCACCCGCCGGCCGTCTCGAACTAACGCGCGTCCACCCGCCCCCCCCCCCCGGGAACAAGCGCCCACCCGCACGCGGCCTAGATTTAACACGCGACCACCCGGCTCCCGCCGCCAGCCGCCTGGACCCACGCGGCCCTCCGACAGGTATTTAAAAATAATTTTTTTTTGAACACTACGTCTTACTTTCGGGGGATGTCTTACATTAGCCGACCCCCCTAAAATTCCCACTACGTCTTACTATCAGGGGTGTCTTACTATCGGGGAAACACGGTAGCAGGCTGCAAGTAGATGACATCTTTTTTAAATGGTCATACCTAAATAGCTTTTTTTATTGCATGCCTTTTAAGTGGAGTGAAGGGTCCTAAGTAATCTCTTGTGGGTTGATTAGTATTACTTCACTTAATGTAACACAAGACTTACATGTACCCTGTGTACTTTCTGGGATTGGAACCTGCACCTGTACATTTCTGTTCCCAAGAGATGAAAAAGACCTAGTGCTTTATATACTTTTCAAGTAGGCTTCTGACTAAAGACTTGTGATGATAGTATTCTGTGCTAGACCCAGAGAGAAGGCCCATTGTTTGATCAGAGGTGATGGATCTCACAATGGAAGAGGCCAGTGGTTTATTATAGCTTCACTATGAACTTAACATAGTTATACAACCTATTGGTCACCAGCAGAGTGAAGACATTGTAAAGCACCCCTAGCCAAGTATTTCTACATCTATTCCACTAGACAGTGTATGGAGATGAACACTAGCTAGATAGTGCCCATCTCACATACATTTATTTATTTATTGATCATTTTTGTATACCGATCTTCCTCACAAGATATCAAGTCGGTTAACAGCACAACAAATACTTCTCAGTACCTCCAATACATCTCATATGGTTTATAATAAAATGGACTTAAAACATACATAAAATAAAATAAAACACATAGACAAATAAAACTAGGCCAAAAATTATGTCTCACCCCATTGCTCACTTCTGAACATTATTTCTTCAAATAGTTCTATCCTAGTAAATCATTATTAAACCCATTTCCCCAAATGTACCCTATCCTTCCTAACCACCATGACTGTTGAATTAGATAATCAAACCATGTTGATGTCATCATAACGAGACCATAATTAACTACTAGCCCCCTTGAATTCATTGAATGCCTGCTCGAATAACCAAGTCTTTATTCATTTTTTAAACTTCTGCATGCATGGTTCTAATCTAATATCGAGCGGTAGTGCATTCCAAATTTTTTGGGCCAGCCAGGGAGAGAGTCCTCTCTCTGACTGAGCTCAGATGTGCTAGCTTTGGTGAGGGAATCGTAAGCAATGCTTTCCCTGAAGATCTTAAATTACGGGCCGGGGTATGTATACGAAGAGATGCGTTTAACCATTCGGTATTACTACCATAAATTGTTTTATGAATTAATATTAAGCATTTAAAATGGATTCTTGCATGGATTGGTAACCAATGCAGCTCACTTAAAACGGGTGAAATATGATCATATTTTCTCTTATTAGTTAGTAGCCGTGCTGCTGCGTTTTGCAATAACTGCAAAGGTCGTAAAGTTAAATTTGGAACTCCCAACAGAAGAGCATTGCATTAATCCAATTTTGGTGAAATAATTGCTTATAACACTGTGCGAAAATCTCCTGTATGCAGCAGGGGGTCTTAGTTTTTTCAAAATTTGCAATTTGTAGAAGCCATCTCTATTTATGGCTTTTATTGAAGCTTTCATATTTAATTCAGCATCAAGGATGGGGCCTAAGTCTCTTACTTCGTACTTGATCTCATGAGAAGGTAACAGTGATGTAATATCTGTTTCTATCTTCTCTGTTACTTTGTTACTCATGTATAACATTTCTGTTTTTAAGCTATTTAATGATAGAGACATGTGAGTCAAGAGTTGTTTTATGGATGTAAAATATACTTCCCATAGCTTCAGAGTAGATTGAAGTGAGCCATCTATGTGTAGTAAAATTTGGACATCGTCTACAAATAGATAATGAACCAAACCCAGTCCAGCTAAAAATCTACATAATGGAGCCATATATATATTAAAAAGAGTGAGAGACAGTGAGGAGCCCTGAGGGATCCCAGTCTGTGTCTCCATGGTTTCCGATTCTGAAGTGCCCAACTTAACTTTAAAAGATCTCTTGGTTAAAAATGATCTAATCCAGGCAAGTGTTGTATCTTTCAACCTAATTTCTTGTAGTCTATCAGGGCTTCATGATTGATGGTATTGAACGCCGCTGATATATCCAGTAAGATTAATAGATACGATTTACTCTGATCGAATCCTCTTTGGATTGTATCAGTTAGGGAAATTAGTAGAGTCTCTGTATTATGGGATTTCCGAAAACCAAACTGTGAAGGGAAAAGCAGTTGGTTTTCTTCAAGATATTCCATCAGCTGTTGATTTACCACTTTTTCTAATAATTTAGCCATAAATGGGAGTATTGAAATGGGACAATAGTTTGCCATGACTTCAGGATCATACATGCCCATCTACCAAACATTAGCTAAGTGTATGCTCTCTGGAGAAAGCAACACGAGTCACTTATGAAGCTCCACATTGTGTTTCCTGTTTTATTCTTGCTGTCTTCCTTGGGAGCATACAATGAGCTTTCTGTTTTATGGCCTAGGCCATATGGTCTTGCATATGAAAAATGTGCCTAGTTGGAATCGCCAATGGCACTCTAGCATGTAAGGTCATGTAGCAGGCAGGACCAAGACCGGTCAGTGCAGGAACAGGACAGGAGAAGGCAGCAGTACCAGGACTCAAGAGTGCAGCATGGAGGCATGAGCCCCAGGATGGGAGAGCACATAATGGAAGCAGGAACCGCAGGAGATGAGACTGCAGCATGGAGGCAGCAGCCCCAAGAGATGAGACACCAGCATGGAGGTAGCAGCAGGATGAGATGAGAAGAGATACCAGCATGGAGACAGCAGCAGGATGAGATAAGAAGAGAAACCAGCATGGAGCTAGCAGCGGGGATCAGATGAGAAGAGACATCAGCAGGACCGTCTCTGGAGACCACATAAAGGAGGCAGGACTATGGGTAAAGAATAGAGGAGGGCAGGACAGCACAGGAAGACAGTAGACCATCCCTATCATCAAGCCGGCACAAGAAATTTGTAGTCAGAATGGGCCCAGCAGTCTTCCATCTAGCTGGCACAGAAACTCTGTAGTCAGGATGAGCCCAGTAGTCTTCTTCTATCTAACCAGTACAGGAAATCTGTAGTCGACATGCCCAGCTGGCATCTTCCATCTAGCTGGTACAGGAACTCTATACAGCGGACCAGCCTGGCTTGTTTGGACAAGTCATCTTTGAGTGAAATATTTTACCCTTTACTACTTGGTGCCTCATGGGCCTTTTCCTCGCCTGGTCTTTTGGCTGATTGGGGGTGGCATATCTTTGTGGCACCTACCCTTGGACCATCCCGAGAGCTAGGGCCTGCTGCCTGTAGTAGAATTCTGGGAGGATGGGGATGTCACGGGTGCAGGCTCTGGCAATCTTTTAATTAATTGGGTTATGGCAGATGGCAAGTTGTTGTTGGAAGTGGATTTTGGTGTTAGGCCCTGCGTAAGGGCTGCTGTCTGCAACTGCATAACGTTGGTGTTACTACTATGAGCCCTCTTCAGCTGCCCCAGCTCTGCCCATATATGGTGCAGATAGAGCTATAGAGAGGCAGTATGATCTCCATTCTTTCCTAAATAATTCCTGGCATTCTGTTTGTTTTTTGTTTCCCCTGCATTTCAACATACTGTAAGATCCTTTTCCTGGGTGACTGGATCCCATCATTTTCCTGGGTGTTCTGGAGCCCATCATTATGTATCTAAAATTAGGGTTGTTTTTCCCTATGTGCATCATTTTGCACGTGTACACATTAAATTTAATCATCATTTGGATACCCAGTTATCCAATCTCCCAGGGTTCTTTTGTAGTTCCTCACAATCTTCCTGTATTCATAACTACTCTGAATGTTTTTGTGTCCTCTACAAAGATCAATTCACTTGTGGCTCACCTTTCTAGATCATTAATGAATAAGTTGACCAACACTAGTCTCAGGACAGATCTATTTTTGTATTTTCTGCATTTATATTATGTTAGTTCTAAAACAAGACAATCAGTGCTCATTACAAAAAAAAAGTCCATAAAATGACAAACATCAAAGTCATATAAAACAGTACATACAGTTCATTAAACCCCATAAACCTTCAATTCAGAAATTAACTAACTGTTGATCATGCATATTAGGGCATAAATTTAAATCTAAAGTATGCCCTAATGATATATAGGTCCCACTATCAACTGATGCATAACAGGCACAATCATCAAATCAATGAGATACTGTGCCATCACATATTCTAAATTGTCCATTTTCACATTAAAGTCACTTAGTAAAATAGTATTAACTTCAGTAAATAGTATACTCACCAAACTGTCCTACAACTGTGATCTTTGGTCCAATTTTAATATGAGGGGTGGGGCAGAAACTAAACAGATGGGATCTATTTAATGTTTCGGTACTTGCCAGGTACTTGTGACTTGGATTGGCCACTGTTAGAGACAGGATACTGGGGTTGATGGACCCTTGGAATGACCCAATAGGCAACTTCTTATGTTCTTATGCCTCCTCTCAATGTGGTCTAGTGTGTCATGGACAGTCTGCTCTGGTGTGGCTGGGGCTGTGGTTAGTGGTGGTTGAGACACTGTCCGTGGCTGCAAAGCTGGTGGTCTGATTGGGTTGGGTGTCTGGTGCATCCCGCTGCTGACATGGCATGCTAGAGACCAGTGAGGTTTGGTGACCTTCATCCCATGGCAGGGATGTCCCCTCCATGAAGCTGGAGAGGTTTAGGCTTGTGTCCAGGTGTTGTAGGGGTGAGCCATGTAGCTGCTGCTGCTACTCCTCCTTCTCTTCTTCTCTCCACTGCGTCTGAGCATCAAGTTGCAACCTGAGAGCTGGGACTACGCTGCTGGTCCCCGAGGCTTCTCGGCTGGGTCAGGGGGTTTCCTGGGCAAAAGCTATAGAAACAAAGAAAAAGACATAAGTATGAATGCTAAGAAGTGCATATGTACTGTTTGGCATAAGTTGTGCACTTGGCATTTATCAATCAATGTGAACGTCCAATGTCAAAATATGTAGACATCTTTAGCAGCGTTGACATTTACAGGTGACATGAACTTACCAGCCCCCACTTGCATCATGTCAAGGGCCTTGTCCATCCTCTCAAAGACATACAGTCCCAGTTATTGGATGAGGCACTCCTCCATGGGTGTGAGGACTGTCGGGCAAGGTGATCCTCCTCCCATCTGGCACTGCTACTTATTGTGGCCCACCACCTTGCTGGGCCTTTACATTACAGTAGCAATTGCCCACCTGCTCTCCAGCCCTCTTTATTCCGCTGCACCAGGATATGGTCTGGACAATGGTGTAAAAGCCACAACAAGGTGTGGAATGATGAACAAACACACTAAATATTAATCAATCTAGCAGGTGTGTTGCGACAAGGTAGAAAAGGTCCAAAAATAAGTTTCAAACAATCAATTAAATAGCAGAGAAACATTAATTTAAGTGGTCAAATATTTATTGAAACATTAGTTCTCGACACGGAACCACATTTCGCTAGGGCTGCATCAGGAGAGACGAGTAACATATAATATAACATTTCCCTTCTTGCCTGTGCACAGCAGAGTGGTATACTCCTTACATGTAAGTATAATTTACTTTCTCATTTTCCTTCATGCAGTTTCCCATCATTGGTCCCCTGAAATTCGAGCCATACTATTACAACAATTTTTTCTGTTTTCATTTTTTAGACAATTCACTTTACGTGGTTACACAATTCAACTTTTGCACAGTTCTTCAATATTCATATACTCACCTATGCTTTTGTAATGTTTATATTATTAAATGGGGTATGTATACTTTCTATATTTTTATTCATTCAGTTCTCCTCTGTTAATTTGGCCATGCTGACTATGGTCCTATACTATTTTTACTTTCTTTTGCTTTTGTTTCTGCAGAGATTCCTTTCAATGGTGTATTGCCAATGATGTTATATTATATGTTACTCGTCCCTCCCGATGCAGCCTAGCAAAACATGGTTCCGTGTAGGGGGACTAATGTTTCAAGAAATATTTGACCACTTTAAATTAATGTTTACTATATAATTCATTGTTTGAAACTGGTGCTGCCTTGGAGGAAGAAGGTCTCATGATTGGAGAGCATCAACCTGGTGTAGCAGGAAAGGATCCTGTAGCAAGGACCTGCTCTTCAGGTGATGCACTGTCCTTTCATACCAAGGATGTCTCCCCAAGGCCTCCTGCCCAGGAGGGAAGGGTTAGGTTGGCCATCACAGTTGGTGATTCGATTATTAGGAATGCAGACAGCTAGGTGGCTGGTGGGCATGAGAATCACCTGGTAACATGCCTACCTGGTGCGAAGGTGGCGGACCTCATGCGTCACTTAGATAGGATTTTAGACAGTGCTGGGAAGGAGCCGGCTGTCATGGTACATGTAGGCACCAACGACATAGGAAAATGTGGGAGGGAGGTACTGGAAGCCAAATTTAGGCTGTTAGGTAGAAAACTTAAATCCAGAACCTCCAGGGTGGCATTCTCTGAAATGCTCCCTGTTCCACATGCAGGTCATCAGAGGCAGGTAGAGCTCTGGAGTCTCAATGCATGGATGAGACGATGGTGCAAGGAAGAGGGATTCAGTTTTGTTAGGAACTGGGGAACCTTTTGGGGAAGGGGGAGTCTCTTCCGAAGGGATGGACTCCACCTTAACCAGGGTGGAACCAGACTGCTGGTGCTAACCTTTAAAAAGGAGATAGAACAGCTTTTAAACTAGAACAAAGGAGAAAGCCGACAGTCACTCAGCAGTGCATGGTTCGGAGAGAGGTATCTTCAAAGGATACTAATGATGCATTAGAATTAGGGCATCCCGACAGTGAGGTTCCAATAATAAGAAAAGTAGTCCAAGTGACTGTAACTAAAAACTCACCTGAGCTAAAAAATTCTAACTTTTCCCTATCAATTAAAAAGCAGAATGAAAATACAAACAAAAAACAAACTTTGAAATGTTTGTATGCTAATGCCAGAAGTCTAAGGAGTAAAATGGGAGAATTAGAATGTATAGCAGTGAATGATGACATAGACTTAATTGGCATCTCAGAGACCTGGTAGAAGGAGGACAACCAATGGGACAGTGCTATTCTGAGGTACAAATTATATAGCAGTGACAGAGAGGAGCACCCAGGAGGCGGTGCGGTGCTTTATGTCTGGGATGGCATAGAGTCCAACAGGATAAACATCCTGCATGAGACTAAATGCACAATTGAATCTTTATGGGTAGAAATCTCTTGTGTGTTGGGGAAGACTGTAGTGATAGGAGTATATTACCGTCCACCTGGTCAAGATGGTGAGACTGACAGTGAAATGCTAAGAGAAAATAGGGAAGCTAACCAAATTGGTAGTGCGATAATAATGGGAGGCTTCAATTACCCGAATATTGACTGGGTAAATGTATCATCAGGACACGCTAGAGAGATAAAATTCCTTGATGGAATAAATGATAGCTTTATGGAGCAATTGGTTCAGGAACCAACGAGAGAGGGAGCAATTTTAGATGTAATTCTCAGTGGAGAACAGGATTTGGTGAGAGAGGTAATGGTGGTGGGGCCTCTTGGCAATAGTGATCATAAGATCAAATTTGATATAATGACTGGAAGGGGGACAGTAAGCAAATCCACAGCTCTCGTGCTAAACTTTCAAAAGGGAAACTTTGATAAAATGAGAAAAATAGTTAGAAAGAAACTGAAAGGAGCAGCTACAAAAGTAAAAAGAGTGCAAGAGGTGTGGTCATTGTTAAAAAATACCATCCTAGAAGCACAATCCAGATGTATTCCAAAACATTAAGAAAGGTGGAAAGAAGGCAAAACGATTACCCGCATGGTTAAAAGGGGAGGTGAAAGAAGCTATTTTAACCAATAGATCGTCATTCAAAAATTGAAAGAAGGATCCAACAGAAGAAAATAGGATAATGCATAAACGTTGGCAAGTGAAATGTAAGACATTGATAAGACAGGCTAAGAGAGAATTTGAAAAGAAGTTGGCCGTAGAGGCAAAAACTCACAGTAAAAACTTTTTTAAATATATCCGAAGCAGAAAGCCTGTGAGGGAGTCAGTTGGACCATTAGATGATTGAGGGGTTAAAGGGGCACTTAGAGAAGATAAGATTAAATGATTTCTTTTCTTCAGTGTTTACTGAAGAGGATGTTGGAGAGGTACCCGTCCTGGAGAAGGTTTTCATGGGTAATTATTCAGATGGACTGACCCAAATCATGGTGAACCTAGAAGATGTGGTAGACCTGATTGACAAACTTAAGAGTAGTAAATCACCTGGACTGAATGGTATACACCCCAGATTTCTGAAGGAAATAAAAAATGAAATTTCAGACCTATTAGTAAAAATTTGTAACCTATCATTAAAATCATCCATTGTACCTGAAGACTGGAGGATAGCTAATGTAACCCCCATATTTAAAAAGGGCTCCAGGGGCCATCTGGGAAACTACAGACCGGTTAGCCTGACTTCAGTGCCAGGAAAAATAGTTGAAAGTATTCTAAACATCAAAATCACAGAACATATTGAAAGACATGGTTTAATGGAACAAAGTCAGCATGGCTTTACCCAATGCAAGTCTTGCCTCACAAATCTGGTTCACTTTTTTGAAGGAGTTAATAAACATGGGGATAAAGGTGAACCGGTAGATGTAGTGTACTTGGATTTTCAAAAGGCATTTGACAAAGTTCCTCATGAGAGGCTTCTAGGAAAAATAAAAAGTCATGGGGTAGGTGGCGATGTCCTTTCATGGGATTACAAACTGGCTGCAAGACAGGAAACAGAGAGTAGGATTAAATGGACAATTTTCTCAGTGGAAGGGTGTGGGCAGTGGAGTGCCTCAGGGATCTGTATTGGGACTCTTACTTTTCAATATATTTATAAATGATCTGGAAAGAAATACGACAAGTGAGGTAATCAAATTTGCAGATGATACAAAATTGTTCAGAGTAGTTAAATCACAAGCAGATTGTGATAAATTGCAGGAAGACCTTGTGAGGCAGGAAAATTGGGCATCAAAATGGCAGATGAAATTTAATGTGGACAAGTGCAAGGTGATGCATATAGGGAAAAATAACCCATGCTATAGTTACACAATGTTAGGTTCCATATTAGGTGCTACAACCCAAGAAAGAGATCTAGGCACCATATTGGATAACACATTGAAATTGTCGGTTCAGTGTGCTGCGGCAGTCAAAAAAGCAAACAGAATGTTGGGAATTATTAGAAAGGGAATGGTGAATAAAACGGAAAATGTCATAATGCCTCTGTATCGCTCCATGGTGAGACCGCACCTTGAATACTGTGTACAATTCTGGTCGCCGCATATCAAAAAAGATATAATTGCGATTAAGAAGGTACAGAGAAGGATGACCAAAATGATAAAGGGAATGGAACAGCTCCCCTATGAGGAAATACTAAAGAAGTTAGGACTTTTCAGCTTGGTGAAGAGATGGCTGTGGGGGGGATATGATAGAGGTGTTTAAAATCATGAGAGGTCTAGACCGGGTAGATGTGAATCGGTTTTTTACTGTTTCGGATAATAGAAAGACTAGGGGGCACTCCATGAAGTTAGCATGTGGCACATTTAAAACTAATCAGAGAAAGTTCTTTTCACTCAACGCACAATTAAACTCTGGAATTCGTTGCCAGAGATGTGGTTAGTGCAGTTAGTAAAGCTGTGTTTAAACAAGGATTGGATAAGTTCTTGGAGGAGAAGTCCATTACCTGCTATTAATTAAGTTGACTTAGATAATAACCACCACTGTTACTAGTAATGGTAACATGGAATAGACTTAGTTTTTGGGTACTTGCCAGGTTCGTATGGCCTGGTTTGGCCACTATTGGAAACAGGATGCTGGGCTTGATGGACCCTTGGTCTGTCCCAGTATGGCATGTTCTTATGTTCTTATTTTTGGAACTTTACTACCTTGTCGCAACACACCTGCTGGATTGAGCAATGGTGTGCCATATCTGGCCCTTGGTTGCCCTGGACGTCTTCACTGCACAGTTCCCAAATAGTATGTTGAAATACTCAAGGACTCCAGACCGAACTTGTATTCGCAAAGATAAATCCAACATGATGCCTGGCTGCCAGGTGAGCGGGTTGCCTCTTCCACTTCTGGAGAGGTGTCACTCTCCTCGCTCTTGCTTCCACTCCCCCTCCCCTCCCTTCCTCCCACTCTGCCTTCTCTGTCTATCTCTACCCTGCTATCCTCCTCCCACCAAACTTGCCTGCCTATCTGCTTCCCCCTCCCACCTCCTCCTATCCCTTCTCCCTGTCTCTACACCTGTCCCTACTGCTATACCTCCTCCCTCCTCTCCTCATGCCTCTCCTCTCTCCCCATGCCTTCTACACTCTATCCTTTCCATCACTCCTCACTCCTCCACCATTCTGCAGTTCTCCACCAGCACACAAAGTCAAACAGACAAACTTGACAAACACCAAAAACTTCCACTCACAGATAAAAACAAGAGACAAAGGTAAAGGTAAACAGATAACAGAAAACCGGACAAATCACTCAGAAATTGTTATGAATCTCCACTAAATTCCAACCAAGAAGTCACTTCCTCCTCTCTCTCCCACACCTGACACACCCTCAAAGAGGCAGCAGTAGGAAGCCAGTATATATAAAGAAAGAAAATAACATGCCAGATATTAAATGACGTGCGACACGTAAAATGATGTGTGACGCACAAATGCATCACACAACACGATACTGTGTCGCACAACGTCAGAAATTATTTCGACTTGAGAAACTTACCTATACAATATGGTATATCAGAAATTTCTCTAACCATGCACATTTTTTTTAATTGCAGACACTAACATGCCATATTTCTGCTTGCTTTATAGCATTTAGATAAATCTAGGCCTAGGTTTGTAATCCAGTGGTTTGTGGTTGATGCATATATATAACTATCTGTTAAGTAATGAAAGATGTACCAGTAAAAGAAATAGTAGCTAGGCTATTTACACAGAGCCCTGATCCTTTATTGCTTATTAATTCAAGGCTGCTAAATGGTTCTCTGGTCTCCACCAGGCAAGAGGTGCAGCAAACACAGCCTCCGGCCAGCTCCAGGATCTCAGTGATTTTTTTTCTCAGGACTGTTACGCTGGAATTTTCGAGCTTCCACCCAAAACGATTAAAGGAAAATATACCAGTGGGGCAATTTTTACGATTGAGACACTTATGCACAACTGTGGAAGAATTCAGAGAGAGATCACAGGAGATGACAGTAAGGTTTTTGGAACGAGATAACACGAAAAAATTTATCAAGAGAGCATTTAAGCGGGCGTTATACGCCAATAGAGACAACCTATTGATTACAAGAAAAAAGGAACCATTGACGAGTGTGGTGTGTATCCTTCCATTTTCCCATTTGGGATTTAATATCAAATCAATTGGTAATCAATGCTGGCCAGTATTACAGGATGAGGGGTGTTTCGAGAATTGCCAATTTTTGCGTTTAGGAAAAAGAGATCTTTAAGGGATATGTTAACCTCTTCGGTACTGCCTATCCAAAGTGAAAATCAAGAAGATAGGGGGCAGTACACTTGTGAAGGTTGCGCGGTTTGCCCATATGTACAACAAGTGAAATATATACATATTCCTTCCACAGGGGAAATATATTACTTACCAAGATATTTTAATTGTAAATCTGCTCAAGTGATATATGTGATTATGTTCCCCTGTGGATTGTTTTACATTGGGCAAACAAAAAGAGTCATTAAAGTAAGAATAAATTACAGCTTCTGAAACGTCTTCGTCCTCTTCTCTTCTATCGTGATTTCAGGACTGTTCTTCAATCTCTTATTTTCTCTGGTTTAGACTATTGTAATGCACTCTATCTAGGTCTATCTGATTCATCAATTCACCCACTACAATTAGTTCAAAATAGTGCAGCTCGCTTATTATCCGGTACCTCCATTCGCAGTCACATTACACCTATTTTACATTCTCTTCACTGGTTACCCATAAAATACAGGATAAAATACAAAGTACTCTCAATCATTCACAGCTTAATTTATAACTCTTCCTCCACCTGGCTTTGCACCTTACTCCGCATTTACAAACCCACCCGACACTTAAGATCACTTACTCAAAATCTCTTAGACATTCCATCACCACGACAGGCTAGATTAGACATTACCAGGAAAAGAGCTTTTTCAGTAGCAGGACCATCCCTCTGGAACTCTTTACCCAACCCTCTCCGCTTAATATCAA
The DNA here is from genome assembly GCF_901001135.1 of Rhinatrema bivittatum. Taxonomy (NCBI): domain Eukaryota; kingdom Metazoa; phylum Chordata; class Amphibia; order Gymnophiona; family Rhinatrematidae; genus Rhinatrema; species Rhinatrema bivittatum. The sequence goes on from NC_042618.1 coordinate 245,289,104, forward strand.
ATTCTTATCATTTCAAAAAAGCTTTAAAAACATTATTTTTTCAACAAGCATTTAATACTCCTACTAAGCATTTCCCCGATTAAAGATGAAGCTCTCATCTCCCCAAAACTCACCCATCAGACACATATTACCTCAACTTCTCCTCTATCATCCCATCTGCTTTCTTCCTAGGATATTTTAATCCAATAAGTTGCCAGCCCCCCCCTTCATCCCTTTTACCTTCCCTATTCTGTTTACCCATGGCAAGTTACCATTATTATTATTTTTTTAATTAATAATTTCTTTTAGCTAGCAATTATCTAGCTACTTAGCTAAATTTATGTATTTTATGTTTATTTTAGTTATATTTTATTTTTATTTTTACTTTATTTTTAACCTGTTGTAAACCGTTTTGATAAAATTTTATTTTAAAAAGCGGTATATAAATACTTTTAAATAAATAAATAAATAAATAAAAATATTGGAACACATCAGCAATATCCGAATAAAAAAAGATAAGGCTGCGTTGGTCAATCATTGGTATAAGAAGAGACATAAAATAGAAGAAATGAGATTCTGTGTACTGTACCAATTGACATTGAAGAGAGGAGGAAATATTTCAAGGGAACTAACACAAAAGGAACAGTGGAACCAGGGGGGTTGAATCAGGAAATGAGGGACTATGGTGAATTAGAAATATTTTGGTTGTTTATTGGAGTAGTACATATAGTGAATAGATATGATGAGTGAAGAGATTGGATAAGGAGTTGTCTAATTGGAAAGGTTTGAACGTTTGGGGCGGGAAACGCTAAGTTGACGTAACGACGTGGGGATATTTAAAAAGTGGTAGAAAGTTGGTGAGTTGTGCGCAGTCGTGGCATTTTTTCGCCGGTGGAAGGAGAGGTAAGCAGTATTATAGGGAGGGTTCCCTTGAAGAAAAACTAAAATGTGGGTTTGTGATGAAGTTTGGTGGTAGCGCTGTTTTCTTTACATTCTTTACAGACAGAGGAAGGTTTGGAGCGGTTAAAAGTTTGGCACTAAAGATTTTGGTATTAAAATTCGTATAGAGTGCTGTCAATACGAAATGGCTTCAGGTTAGTAGACTGATAGAATAGGAAATAACATACAACAGAGTTGGTTAACGAATTGTTTGTAAATGGTATTTTACTTTTGAATTGATACAGTGAAAAAGTAACTAAGGAGAGAAAGACGGCAAAATGAAATGAGGAATTGCAATGAGGAACTGGAAATGAAAGAAATTGTGTAGGGATTAAAGCATAGGTGAGTGTTATGACGATAGTAACAATGACTAGGGTGATGTTTAATTGAAATTGGTCTGAGTTTTATTCAGTGTGGTTAATATTTGTTTATGGAATATATATCAATAGACAGATAGTGGGTGTATAAATAAAAAATGGGTGTTTTTTAATGTAATATTTTTGATTTAAGGTTCCCCAATAAACTTTGATTTGGAAGTGGAGTTATATGTCTAAGAAGACATTATTCAGAAGTCGTTGGATGTGAGCATAAAAATAATCCCCTGAAGAAACCAACGGGTGAAACAGGAGCTTCCTGTCGGGACATTTGTTAAAATAAGATCAAAAAGGGATTAATACTGAAAGGAACACGGAATATGACAAGTTTAGGGAACATTGATGAATAGGGATACCTGCTATAAAAGTGTTTTTGAAGTAATTTGTTTACATTGTAACAGGATTAAATGGATAAGTTTACATTGTAATTAGGGATTGTTGCAATATTTATGTAACATTTATGTGTTTGATGTTAATGTGAAACAGTGATGTTTTGTTAATTTTAAAACATTGTGTATAACATGATGTTTAGATGAATGAATGAGTGTGTGAGTGTGTGGAAATATAGGGTATGTTTTATGTGTTTTAAATAATATAAGGAATACAATTTGAAATATTTAAAATGTAAATACGGGTATACCATTTGTGAATTCTTCTCTTATTTAGACTGTCCAAACCTAACAGGAAATATTGCTGTTCAAATACCAGCAGTGACCAGTACATTTCTTATGCACAGAGACAGCCTGTTGAAAACGTTGTTATTCTTCAACTGCTCCACCAAGCAGGAAATTCTCAGAAACAAATCTTCTGCAGAGAGTCCCAATTGAACATCTACTGTTAACATAAGAACATAAGAAATTGCCATGCTGGGTCAGACCAAGGGTCCATCAAGCCCAGCATCCTGTTTCCAACAGAGGCCAAAACCAGGCCACAAGAACCTGGCAATTACCCAAACACTAAGAAGAACCCATGCTACTGATGCAATTAATAGCAGTGGCTATTCCCTAAGTATAATTGATTAATAGCCATTAATGGACTTCTCCTCCAAGAACTTATCCAAACCTTTTTTGAACCCAGCTACACTAACTGCACTAACCACATCCTCTGGCAACAAATTCCAGAGCTTTATTGTGCATTGAGTGCGTTGAGTGACACCAACTGATATTCTCTTGAAATAAACAACTCAGCAAGCCACTTTCAAAAGACTCTCTTCTTTCTTGTTGGTTAAGAAAATCAAGTTTCCTGAAACATGGTACAGCCTTATGATGCAATGACAGGTTAGAGCAGCTATGTTGAGTGGGTCAGCAGCAGTAAAGTGCTTCACTGCAGAGCAAAGTAGGAGTACTGCACCACACTCTCTTGTGGACAAGTATGTATTTTCACTTGTGTATGATTCACTCAATAAAAAGTGTTGATACAAAAAAAAAAAAAAAGACTGAGGAAGGCCAAAATGCAGTATTCCCCATACAGGTGAAGTGGTAGTTAAAAGTTATGTTTCTTTGATAATCAGTGATGGTAAAACCTAAATCAACACTATCTGCAAAATTCTGACATGTCAATGAAGTAAACTGAAATAATAAAATAATAGTCCATCTACTGTTCCCGTACATAACCTGTGCCCAATAATATAGTAGCAGGTTATGGGTATTGTGGTTCTGGGCTGTCTTATGGAATCATAGCACTTGATTCACTGTTATTTTTCTTGGCTTGTTACTTTCTCATTGGTGAGTCTGGCAGCCAGCTTGCATAATATAGAAAATAGCAGCCTTCTGTGGCTAGAAAGTTATTCACCACTCATGTTCACCTGATGACTGAGACTTTTTTTGATGAAGCTCTAGCTTGATGCATTCAAACATTTACAAATCTACAATGTGCAGCTAAGTTTGTAGTAGCCAAAGCTAGCAAGCGTAGGAAGTAGTGGTTAAACAGAGCAAAGTTAAACAATTATGATTGAAAATAGATGATAGTTATAATTCAGTTTTTTTTAGGTAAACCTGTCCACAGCTTTAACAGTTTAACACAGGAAACTTTAAACTTGTGACAGTCACACACATTGGTAACCATCATTACTAGTGGCAAGTAGGCAATAATGTAGCAATGTGAGCGAGGCCACAGCAAAGCTACAAGAGCAAATGCTGTGCTTGTTGCAGGAAGATCCAGCTTTCCCTTTTCTAGTCTGCTGATTAGGAAAAGTAAGTAGAATCTAAAAGTTCAATTAATCTTAAAGTATGTTGCTCATTTCCTCCAGCTGAATACTTGCTAGTAAGTTTTTATTTGCAGTGTGTTGTTGCTGAAAGCTATTGTTTACTTTGGGCCGGATTTTAAAAGCCCTACGCGCGCCGGGCCTATTTTAAAAAGGCCCAGTGACGCATGTAAAGCCCTGGGACACGTGTAAGTCCCAGGGCTTTACTAAAGGGGCGGGGCGGGGCCAGAGGCCTCTGACCACAGCGGCCATTGCCCGGAGGCAGTAAGATAAAAGTCGTGTGGGGGGGGGGGGGAGGGGTGGGAAAGGAACGGGGAAGGCAGCACGGTTCGGCGTGCACCCCCTTGCACGTGCTGCCCCCCGATTTTATAACATGCACACGCCCTTTGTGTTTTGTGCCACTTGACTGTGTTAGTCTGAATGATATATGCAAGGCCTGGCAAGAGAATTGATTCTAATCTAAAACTTCAGTTACCAGTAGTACAGGCCTCTGTTTCTCCTAGGGCAAGCAGGTAGTCCTCACATGTGGGTGACATCATCTGATGGAGCCCGGCACGGAAAACTTTTGTCAAAGTTTTTAGAAGCTTTGACCAGCCTGCTACTATCCACACTTCCACGCGAGGTCCCCCTTCAGTCTCTTCTTTTCACGGTTTTCAGCAGTGCCCCCAGTGCCCATGTCCATCACAGATCTGCACGAGGTTTGTATCCTCTGCCTGGGGGCCTCGCACGACGTCTGAGGTGCTGAATTTATGACCAGATGACGCCCAAACGGTGTCTAGCGTGCCTCGATAAAATGGAGCAACTTTTCAGCACTCTGAAGTCCTCCACGCCTGCATCGGTCCCTTTGATGCCTAGAGATTGTGGAGAACTGTCTGAACCGCTTCTCCTCGGTCGCTCTAGCCAGTACCTCTAGGGATCAGGAAGAGGGGGATCGATCCTCGATGATCTTCCCACTCTCCCGGACCTTGGGGTCATCGGCTTCCTTGGGGCCAGGGAAAGACCGAACCGAGCACTGGAAACAATCCAGCAAGCATAGACACCGGTCACCATTGGCGCATGGTTCTGGTTCTGAAGTGGCATCTGCGGCTGCCAAGCCATTATTCAAGCAGCACCGGCCATCGGAAGCCCCATCCTCCAGTGTGCCCGGTAGCCCAAGGTGTTCGCCACCGACACCGGTGCAGGGCAGCATGCCGCCTCGGAAACCCGAGGAAGAGCCGGTGACGCCTTGCTCCCCTCCATCATTCCTGGCCATTCTGTTATGCGTGACGGCCGCGGCAGGCCCGCAGCTCGGCCCCCTTACCTCTCTCAAGTGAATCCACTGCCTGGTCCCTCGACCCTGGCAGCGGTAGGCCACCGGCTCCATCCTCGGGCTGCCCCTGGTGCCTCCAGCTCAGCTGTGGATCCTGGTGCTCCGCATCAGGCCTCTCCACGCGGCCCACGGCGAGATGCCACCTCTCAGTGTTGTGCCCCTCCCTAGGTGCGCTTTCGCGCATCTCTATGGCTTAAGTAGGGCCCATGGCAGGAACTGAGCCATGGCCCTGGATGATGACGTCAGCATAGCTCCGGTATTTAAGCTCGGACTCCGCTTCCTAAGATTGCCTTTGGAGCAGGTCGCCTCGCTGGTCGAGCACTCGTTGCCTCCGTGTGATTCTCCGTGTTCCTGGTTCCTGATCCTCATTGACTCCTGTTCCTGATTTCCTCGTTCCTGCATTCCTGATCTTCAGCCCTTTCTTGGATTGCCTTCATGGACTTTGACTTTGCTTTGCCTGACCATGCCGTTGACTCTCTCCAAGCCTGGACATCTGCTTTGCCTGACCACGCAGTTGATTCTCTCCAAGCCCGGACCTCTGCTTTGCCTGACCACGCCATTGATTCTCTCCAGACCCAGATGTCTGCATTGCCTGACTACTCCGTTGCCTCTCTCCAGACCCAGACGTCTGCATTGCCTGACTACTCTGTTGCCTCTCTCCAGACCCAGACTTCTGCATTGCCTGACTATTCCGTTGCCTCGCTCCAAACCCAGAACTTTGCATTGCCTGATTTCGCTCTTGACTCTCTCCTCGTCTAGATCTCAGCCTTGCTTGCCTCCACTTCCAGATTGCTGCCAGCCCTGATTCCAGCTTGCCCTATGTCGCTTCTTCAATCTACGTCCTGGACCTGGCCTATTCAGGCTTCGGCGTGTTCTTGCTTGGGCGCCCCCTGTCTGACTTTGGTTCTATTGGCGCCCTGGACTCCGCCTCATCCAGTACAGACTGTCACTCTCTCTCCTGTTGCTGCCTCTGGGCTAACCTCGATCCTTCCATCGATGACAACTGACGGAAGCCCACCTAAGTCCAGCTGGCCCTGGCACCAAAGGCTCAAACCGTGGGGAACGAGGGCTGGTATTGGTGAAGCGCCAGCCAGCCTCCGTCCATCAGCCCTCTTTGCCTGCCGATGGTGGGGACCCATAGGATCCCTCCTACGGGTTGCGTCAACCCCACCTCGGCCCAAGGGTCCACCTCTGGTGCAACACATCCAGGACTTCCAGGAGGAGTTGGACCGCAGGATGCAATTGGCAGTGTTCAAAGCGCTGCAAAGCATTGAGCTGCCGGTGCCACTGGCCCCCATACCCTCCACCATCAATGTTGGCACCACTGCTGGAGCGTCTGGATGTCCTTCTGGGCACCCTACTGACGCAGCTGGTGCACGAACATCTCTCGATGCCCCATTGGCCACCGATGCCCTCCACTGGAGCGATCCCGATTCTCGGGTCCTCCGAGGAGAAAGATACAGCTGGTACTGTGTTCCCTTACCCACGGTTCTTCAAGCATTAGCCGGATCCTTCCAGCTTGCTGCGGCCGGTGATCCCCTCCATGCCAGGGGAGCCATCGATGCCGCTGGTGCCCTCAAGGTCTCCAAAGCCTTCAGAGCCCAGAGTTGATGCCCCACATGGACCTTGCCCATGACATGCCGGTCCCAGTGAGGAGGAGGGGCCCTGTGACCCTTGGGGTGAGGAGTCCACAGATTCATCCTCGGACTACTCCAACAACCCCCTTTCAGAGCCCTCCCCTCCGGAGGAGAGGAACTGAGGACTTGTTCTTTGCAGGGTTTGTCAGGGCCATGGCCGAAGCCATCCCCTTTCAATTCCTTACAGTGGAGAATGCGTGCCATGATGCTGGAAGTTCTCCAGTTCATCGGCGCTCCTAAGGAAATCGTGGCGGTTCCAATCCATGAGATTTTAAAAGGACTCCTCCTCTGCATGTGGGTGCACCCCATTTCGGTCTCCCCCATTAACAGAAAGGCCGATGCCACCTACCTGGTGCAATAGGCCATGAGATTCGATAGGAGACAGCTCCCCCACCAGTCAGTGGTAGTGGAGTCTGCCTTAAAAAAGGCCCGGCGTTCCCACACCCATGCATCCGCTCCCCTAGGATGCGAGCATAGGGAGCAGGATGCCCTGGGAAGAAAGATCTTCCAAGGCGTCATGCTGGTTGCCCGCATCGCCACCCACCAAATTTATATGACCCAGTACAACTGTAATCTCTGGAAATGAGTCCAAGATTTCCTTGAAGGTCTTCCCCAGCAATATCAGGAAGCCCCTTCTGCCATCACTTCGCTGGGTCTGAGGTGAGTAAACACGAAGTGCAATCCTCCTATGATGTTTTTGAAATGGCTGCCTGCTTGGCTGCTGTGGGCATCTGCGCCAGGAGAATGACTTGGTTCCGGGCTTCTGACCTCCGACCGGAGGTCCAGGACAGGCCTGCTGACCTCCCCTGTACATGTGAGAACCTGTTTGGGGACAAAGTTTGGCATACAGTGGCACAGCTGAAGGACCACCATGATACACTTCAGCAGCTGTCTGTTAGTGTCTCGGAAGGGCCTTCCTCAGCCAGGAAATCCTCCATGCAGGGCTCTTGGAAACCCTTTTATCAACAGATGACATATCTGCCGGCCGCCCAGACTCGCTCACCTCACATGAGTTCCGGGGGTTGTCCCTGCCAACAGCAGGTGCCTGGACCCCAACCAGCTTCCCAGCAGGCCCCGACCACGGGCTTTTGACTGGCAGCGAGGGAGCGTAAGTTAGCTGGTCATACCCCTGGCGTCGGATCCCCCTTTCGGTGGCAGGCTCCACAGCTTCGCCTGTCACTGGGAAAAGATAACTTCGGACCGCTGGGTCCTCTCCATCGTTCACAAGGAGTATCATCTGCACTTCAGACGGCTCCCAGAGACCTCTCCCCCATGTCCGTTGTGGGGTTCATACGCCCATTTGGTCATCCTTCAAACTGAGCTCTCCGCCCTCCTTGCAGTGGGCATGGTGGAACCAGTCCTTCGCTCTCATCAGGGCCATGGGGTTCTATTCAAGGTAGTTCCTTATTCTGAAGAGGAATGATGGCTTGCGCCAGAATCTTGACCTCAGGGCATTAAACAAGTCTCTCATAAGAGAAAAATTCAAGATAGTCTCTCTGGGCACGCTGATCCCACTTCTCTGAAGCGGAGACTGGCTTTGCTCCCTCGACCTCAAGGAGGCGTATGCACATATTGTGATTGTCCCCAGCCATCGGGAGTATCTCAGCTTCATGCTGGGGACTGTGCATTACAAGTGCAAAGTGCTGCCCTTTGGACTGGCATCGGCCCTCTGCATCTTCACCAAATGCTTGGCAGTGGTGGTCACCTACCTCAGGCGACGCTCAATCCTTGTGTTTCCATACCTGGATGACTGGCTGATCAGGAATGACTCTCGCTTCAGAGTCTTGCAATCTCTGGCCTTGATGGTACAGACCCTGCAGATGGTGGGTTTTATCATAAACTTCCCCGAGTCGCACCTCTGTCCATCCCCACAGCTGGATTTCATCGGAGCCAGGCTGGACACGACACAAGCAAAAGCTTTTCTGCCCCGGGACCGGGAGATTGCCCTCACCTCGCTGGCTGCCCTCGGCCGCAACAGCCGGAGGGTGCCAGCCTGCCTTTTTCTCCACCTACTGGGACATATGGCGGCCTGCTTCCATGTCACTCTGTTGGCTCGCCTCCGCATGTGGAGCCTCCAGTGTGTCACTCCCAGTGGCGGCAAGCATCTCAGGATCTAGAGACTCTGGTCACTGTTACGGACCCTCTGAGACTATCTCTAGCCTGGTGGGAGGATCTTTCCTCTGAGACTATCTCTAGCCTGGTGGGAGGATCTTTCCAACCTGGTGGGAGGAAAGATCCTCCCACCAGGCTAGAGATAGATGGATTGAGGACACCCCTTCCAGCCTGCTCCAGCCCAGGTGATTCTCACCACCGATGCTTCCCCCCAGGGATGTGGGGCCCACACAAACGGCCTGCATACTCAAGGCCTCTGGACCACCGCCAAAGCCCACTGTCAGATAAACTTTCTGGAGCTTTGGTTGATATGGTATGCCCTGTGGGCATTCATGGATCAGTTGTCGTCCAAGGCAGTTCTGATCCAGACGGACAACCGGGTCACGATGTGGTACATCAACAAACGGCAGCACGTGCTCATTCCTCTTCTGCCAAGAAGCGGTGCAGGTCTGGGACTGGGCCCTCTCTCGGGGGATGTATCTATGGGCGTCCTACCTGCCAGGTCACCTCAATGTGTTGGCAAACTGCCTCAACCAGTCCTTCCAGCCACACGAGTGGTCTCTCAATCCAGTGGTGGCAGCCAATCTGTTCTGTCGGGTATGCCGGATGTGGACTTATTCACCTCCCCTCTCAATCACAACCCTAGCACCGGGGAACGACCATCTGGCCTGCAGTGCCTTTTCCCTTTACTGGGGGCAGGTCCTCCTGTATGTGTACCCCCCTCTACCGCTCCTCTCGAAGACTGTCAAAACTTCAGGAGGACAGGGGGACCATGATACTCGTGGCACCTTCTTGGACTTGACAAGTTTGGTTCCCACTTCTGCAGGACCTGTCGGTGCAAGCACCCATCCGGCTGGGGATGGCATCCGACCTTATATCACAGAATCAGGGCACCCTGCGCCATCCGAACCTCCGGGCATTGGCCCACATGGCTTTGATATTGAGTGCATAGTCCTCCACCCATTGCAGCTCTCGGACTGTGTTTCCTGGGTCCTGGTGGAGTCCCGGAAACTTTCCACCAGGAAGCTTTACAGCTCAAAGTGGAAACATTTTTCCATTTGGTCTAGAGCCTTTCTCATGCCCCCTCCCCCACTTGCTGGACTACATGTGGCACTTGTCTGAGTCTGGACTCCAGTTTAGTTCCATCAGGGTGCATCTCAGTGCAGTCTATGCGTATCATGGAGGTGTCGCTGACACGCTCGATTTCGGTCCAGTCCTCCAGCTAAAGCCCCCTCTTTGGCCTCCGGTGATGTCCTGGGACCTCAGTGTCGTCCTGGCATGCCTCATGCGGCCTCCTGTTGAGCCACTGCAGTCCTGCGACCTGAAGTTCCTCACCTGGAAAGTCATATTCCTGGTGGTGATCACTTCAGCTCGTAGAGTCAGTGAGCTTCAGACTCTGGTTATATACTCACTGTACACAAAATTCTTCCATGATCGTGTGGTCTTGTGTACACATCCTAAGTTTCTGCCCAAGGTCGAGACTGATTTCCATCTCAATCAGTCCATCATTTTGACCACCTTTTTTCTGAGTCCTCATTCCTACCCAGGGGAACGAGTGCTTCACACCCTGGACTGTAAGAGGGCTTTGGTGTTCTACCTAGATCGCATGGCGAGCCACAGGCGGTCCACCCAGCTCTTCGTGTTCTTTGACTCCAACAGGCTGGGGGTAGCAGTGGATAAGCAGACCTTGTCCAATTGGCTGGCTGATTGCATTGCCTTCTGCTACACGCAGGCAGGCCTTCAGCTTGATGGCAGATTAAAGGTTCACTCTGTGTGAGCTATGGCAACGTGGGTGGCCCATTTGCATGCGGTTTCCATCATTGAAATTTGCCGAGACGCAACCTAGAGTTGTCTTCACACATTTGCGGCCCATTATTGCCTGGACAGGGACGGCCGTCAGGTCAGTGCCTTCAGTCAGTCCATCTTGCGTAATCTGTTCCAGACCTGAATTCAGCTCTGCTCTTGCTTCTTGTGGGAACCAGACCGCTCCCTGTTTATCTACCCTGCCTCAGTTGTGTTCTGCCCATTGGCACTTTGTTCGGCCGCTGTTGGTCTCTCTGATTGCTTGAGGCTGTGTGGAGCTTTGTACTCACCCTCATGTGAGGACTACCATTCTGCTTGTCCTAGGAGAAAGCACAATTGCTTACCTGTAAGAGGTGTTCTCCTAGTACAGCAGGATGTTAGTCCTCAGGAATTCCACACACCTCCCCACGATGTTGGGTTCACCTTCGGTTTGTTGCTTTATTATTTTGCTCATATTTTTGCTATATTACGAGACTGAAGGGGGACCTCGTGTGGATGCGTGGATAGTAGCAGGCTGGGCATGCTCAGTCTGCTGGTCAAAACCCCTAGAAACTTTGACAAAAGTTTTCCGTGCCAGGCTCCATCGGATGATGTCACCCACATGTGAGGACTACCATCCTGCTGTCCTAGAACACAGGTAAGCAATTGCGCTTTATCCCATGACCTTTTGAATTTCATTACCTTTCTTACATAAGATCATAAGATATGCTATGCTAGGTCAGACCAAGGGTCCAACAAGCCCAGTATTCTGTCTCCAACAAGTGGCCAATCCAAGACACAAGTACCGGGCAAGTACCCAAACATTAAATAAATCTCATTCTACTAATGCTGGCAGTAAGCAGTGGCTGTTCCCTAATGATTAATGGCAGTTTATGGACTTCTCAATAGCCTAGTGGTTAGAGCAGTGGACTGTGAACCAGGAGACTAAGGTTCGAGTCCTGCTGTCACTCCTCATGACCTTGGGCAAGTCACTTTACCCTACATTGCCTCAGGTACAAAAACTTAGATTGTAAGCCCTCTGGGGATAGAGAAATACCTACAGTACCTGAATGTAAACCGGTGTGATATCTCAATTGAGATCAAAATGTCGGTGTATAAAAAATAATAAAAATAATTAAATAACCTTTTTTAAACCCAGCTACACTAACTATCTTAACCACGTCCTTCGGCAATGAATTCCAGAGCTTAATTATGCATTGAGTGAAAAGATTTTTCTCTAATTTGTTTTAAATGTGCTACTTTCTAACTTCATGGAGTGCCCCCTTGTCCTTGTATTATCCGAAAGAGTAAATAACCATTTTACATTTACCCATTCAAGTCCTTTTATGATTTTGTAGACTTCTATCATATTCCCTCTCAGCCATCTCTACTCCATTCTTGTCTTCACCATCTCTTCCTGGGGCATTCCATGTACCATCCTTTCTGTGAAGAAATATTTCCTGATTCTACATCTTTGGAATTTCATATCATGACCCTTAATTCTACAGCTTCTTTTTTATTGGAAAAGTTTTGAGTCATGTGCATTAATTTTGAGTGCATACTAACTCAAAAATGAACCGAAAAAAAAACCCTAAACAGAATAATAAAAATAAAACAAAATGAAAATTTAACAAAATATTTTCTGGCTGCACATCCCTAATGTGCATCATTAATTCCTGTATCATATCGCCGCAATCCCTTTTCTCCTCCAGGGTACAAATATTTAGGTAAATATTTAGATTATCTAATTTAATCTCATAAGTAAAAAAAATACAAACTACCACCTTTTCAATCTTCCTTCTAGTTGCAGCATTCATTTATGGTGATATTTTATTTATAGAAAGATAGATATAAATACACAAAGGGCCAGATTTTCAAAAGCATTTACTCGAGCAAAACTGGTTTTTGCTCGAGTAAATACACTTTACTCAAGTAAGTGGGCTTTTCAAAATTGCTACAATATATGCCATTGAATTGTCCATAGGATTTACTCAAGTAAGTGCACTTTACTCGAGTAAATAGCTTTTGAAAATTGCTACGATAGTATGTCACATTTACATGCGTAACTCCTTTGAAAATTACCCCCAAAGTGTTGCGTAGAATCAATGACTGATAATAGAATAAACACATTACTATAAAAGTTTTTTTTTTAATTATTCTTTATTGAATTTTCATTTAAAAATTTTAAACAAAATTTCAAATAAGTAATACAGATAATTTAACTTACTCATATCATCTTTAAACAATAATAGCCATTATCTCCATTACATACCTATAAAGTGGGAGAGGTTTTAATCATAAATTATAGAATATTCAAATAACAAAAAAAAAAAAAAATGCAGGAGAGAGAGACATGAAATTTATTCCTGACCTTCTAAACCATTTCCTCCACCCGTATCCTTATCTGAAATAAAAGTCTCCAAATGCAATGGGTCTATGAAACTGTATTTCTTTCCTCTATAAGAAATAATACAAATAGCTGGATACTTCAGAAAAAATGTTGCCCCTAAGGTTAACACTTTATTCTTTAAAGACAAAAAATGTCTCCTTTTGGCCTGCGTGGCCCTGGAAACATCTGGGAACATAAGAATCTTTTGTCCACAAAAGGACATGTCCCTGTGCTTGAGAAAATCCCCAAACACTCTATCTTTATCAGATTCCAGTAACATAGAAACGAATAATGTAGCCCTCTTTTGTATAATATCGATTGACTCCTCCAAAAATGTGGAGACCCCAATCGTTGATATTTCTAAATTACCTTCCTCAAGCCCTCTTACTTTCCTAGAAAAGTAGAAAACTTTGGAAAAAACAGGCAACTCTGTCTCTGGATATTGAAGAATTTCTTTAAAATATTTTTTCAACATTTCTGCGGGTGAAAGAAGTCTGGTTTGCGGGAAATTAATAATTCGTATATTTTTATATCTGACCAAATTCTCGATGTTCTCCAACTCTTTACGAGTATATAGACTATCTTTAATTTGGGCAATCCCAGTATTCTCTAATAATTTTATTTTAGATGTTATTTTAACCATATTTTCCTTTAGACCAGCTACTTCCTTCCCTTGTTCTTCTATCGATTGTTTATTCACATTTACAATTCCTAACAATGACTCATTCATTCGTGAGACGTTATTATTAACCATAGTCATCAATTTCCATATATCAATTAGAGTTATGTTGTCAGGGGGGTTAACAGGCCATAATTCAGGCCTATTCAAATCCCCTGGCAGCGACCCTTCCAACAATTTAACACCACTTATCTGATTCTCTGGTGAAATGTCACAGTCCCCACGTGTCAATGGGCTGCTCTTTTCCAACTGCAGAAAATCATCTGAAATTAATGCTTTGGGTTGTGGTGGGAATGAAGGTCCTTCACCAGGACTTAGTGACGCAGAAAACTGGTCCTCCTCCTTGTCCTCTCTTGGTGATTCTAGCAGCCTCACTACATGGCTGTCCATGGGTCCCCTTGGTGTTATCGGTGACAGTGGGAAAGATTTTACTTTCCTTTTCTTCCCCATTAACTATGGGGTACTCGGGAAGATTCCCACACTGTCAATCGGACATAAGATAACACCTTCTCCCGCCTTCTCCGGCCTGAGCCGGACAGTGTCGCGCGCCCCTTTGGTGGCTCGCGGCTTAGGCGGTGCGCCGTTGACGGCGGGGCGCCGTCTGCGGCGTGAATTTATGCAGCAGACGCCGTACTGACGTCACTCGTGCGTCTCCCGGGCTCCCGGGTCTCCCCGCTCACCAGTTTTTCCTCCGGGCCACTTCTCACTCCGGGAAGGTGAAAAAGATGTTCTCAGCGGGACACAGTGAGTCAGCAAGTGTTTCTTTCTGTCGGGGGCGTCTCTCTTTCCTACCGACGCTCTCCGTACTATAAAAGTTTAACTTCCTGTTTATTACAAAAGCAAGAGAAAAAACATATCTGTTGAAAAGGTTTTTCTCAAACAATTTGTGACTGAATAGTTCCCCTGAATTCTCACAAGAGATTCTGGTTCTGTCTTTTGAAGAACTGCTGCTTCACTTCACTCCTCTCTCTCCCCTCCATACCTTCAAGAGTGTCTTCTCTTTCTTCCATCCCAGTGTTTCTGTGCTGGAAATGTTCTCCATCTCTGACCAAGAGTAAAATTTCCAGTGCCAGGAAAATCTGGGTTAGGCCAGACCACCTTTCTGCATCGGGGAATACTGCTTTATGCCTTCATTTACGTGAGATTTCCAGGCGAGGGCACTATAGAGGGAGCACAGTTTTAAACGCACATTTTGTGCATGTAGCAATCCTTCCTACGTTGGCAGTAATGTTTATGTGCAAAACATGTGCGGACAATTATGGCAAAAACTCTGCATTCATCTGAACGCACTTTATTGCATTGGCCTTACTATTAGTTTCCTGCTCTGTTTATCTTATGAGTTCTCTCCTGAGTCCATTTTCAGAACTCATTGATTGGTAACTGCTGAATGCAGATCTCTCTTACTCTTTCCCTAATGACTGACTGTTGGATGAAATTTCCTGATCGTCATGTTAGCAACTGCTGGCGGGACTGATAAAAGGAGGATGACTGAGCAAAGTAATGTTGCTGTCCAGAGAAATTACATTTGTTACCAAAAAGTTGTTACAGATTGCTGTTAAAGCAGTAGTATAAAAGCCACAAACAGTTAAAAAAAAAAAAATAAATAAAGCTACACATTATGTATATTTTTTGCTTAAACGAGTGATGACATAATGTGTGGCCTTACAACACTAGTCAGTTTGAATGAAGATCTGAGCTAAAACTGTTACATACACTTGTATTGTAAGAACATTTATAGAGGGTAAAGTATACTTTACCCTCTATAAATGTTTATATTTATAGAGGGTAAAGCCAGGTAACCTGGCTTTCTGAAAATTACCGGCCCTTATTCACCTAAAAGTATGAATGGGAATAAGTAAAGTATATAATTTTAGACTGGTAAAGTGTAAGTGGTTCTAGGCACATGGTTAGGGCAGAGGTAGGAAATAAGATGTATAGATTACATTTTCAAATCTATACACGTTGGAAGTAATTTTCAAAAAAAGTACATGCTTAAATGAACTTTTAAAAATTGCTACTTTACACATGTAATTCCTTTGAAATTTCAGTTTTCAAAAATTGCTACAATATATACTTCTTTTATACCAATAAATCTTTTTGAAAATTATCTCCATTATTTGCAAGGGAAAAATATTCAGAAAAAAATCAGATGCAAATCTCTGCATAATTATGCTTGGGTTTTCCTTTTGGAATCTGATGCAAAGCCTGTAGATAAAAGAACCTGCAGACTTTGCAGCTATGCGGGCAAATATGAAAATTGCTTGTATAAATTGTGCAATATGGCTAAGAAAGTATACAGTTTTCTTTTCTTAAATAAAATTGTTTCATTTATTTTTTAAAACACAGGTTGAAAGCTGTGGCCAAGGGCAGCCATCTTAGAGTAGAGCTTCCCAAACCTGTCCTGGGGACTCCACAGATAGTCAGGTTTTTAAGTTATACACAATTATTATGCATGAGATAAATTTCAATGTCATGGAGACTCGGTATATGCAAATGTATTTTATGCATATTCATGGTGAATATCCTGAAAACCTGATTGGCTGTGGGGTCTCCAGGAGAAGTTTGGGAGTTATAGTTTCAGAAGTGTTACATGATTAAGTCGTATGTGTAATTGCATCAGTAGTCACTAGGGAGTGGATTTTCCGAAGGTTTAACTGGCTAACTTAGAAGTCAGCCGGTAAAACCTCTGCTTTTAAATATTTTCTCCCCACTAACCAGTTAAATTTAACAAACCTAAATCCATCAGGCAGGCAAACATAGCCAGGCAAAATAGGGGTGGCTCTAGAGGTATTCTTGGGGCAAGTTTAGATTTTAGCCAGATAACCCCTCCCCAGCAGCACAAATAACTCATCTTAATTTATTAGGCACATTTTGACCAGCTACTTTAAGAAATTGCTGGATGAAAATATAGCTGGTTAGGTTTGACTGAAAATTCTCTTAACCTGCTTAGCAGATCTTTGAAAACTGACCCCTTAATTGTGCAATATTTTGTTTATTCAAACAGCCCGAAAGCAAGTACATAATGCTGATATTGTATGCGTTAGGCAAAAAAAAGGTCATTGGAGGTTCCAGCACCATCAGAGAGAAAGTGCATATTGACACAGATGTGATAGAGGCTGCTAAGAATTGGCAACCACAAAATTTGCTGTCTAGAACGAGGCAATCCCCAATAAAGTTGCATTGAAAGAGCTAACTTTTCTACTCTTTGGAGGTAATTTTCAGTGTGTAGTCTAGGTACAAGGTATGTGGGTATTTTTGTACCCATATCATTTTCATGGAGTTTTCTAAGAGAGACTGGCTTAGTAGTTTATTTTTGAAAATAAGCTTAACGCTTATGCAGATACAAAAGTGCCTGTGTACCTTTCACCTGCTATTTGTACAGGTGGAGGATAGAAACAAAACTATATGTAGATTGCAACCTACATCCCTGGGAACACCTTGTTTCAAGCCGAACTCTCCTCCCCACGTCATTGGAGAAGTTGTAAATTATATTTATTTATTTATTTATACATTTTATATCCACTTATCCGTCAATTCTAGGTGATTTACATCTGTTCTTGGACTAATGTCTCTTTAAGAGAGATTGGTTCTCAAAAATCCTTTTTCAAAAAAATGTTGGATGTTTGGATTACAATGGCTTCTGCCATGGTAGTTGGAAAGAAAACATAAAGAAAGTCTGACAATTTCCCAAAGTCAGTAATTGCCTCAGAATTTCATGTGGCGGCTAAGTGGCCACTGTATTTATTAGGACATTGCTTCAGGTCTCATTTCTGCATGGAACTAAATTTTATTTTTAACATTTTTGTACTATTTTGTTTTTTGACAGACAAAAAAGGCATGAGGCAATGTACAAAATTGTTTACAGCCTTGCAAAACAGCATATTGAGCTACATAGTTGGGTGGTATGACTTTCTCCCCTAAAGATTTACTGCCTGTAGACCATTATTTCCCAACCTTTTCAAGCCCAAGGAGCAGGCAACACAGACATGTAGAGGCTTCATATAGCTAGAAGAATAGCTAGGGAAGCACTGAAAGACCTGCCATTCTCTCTTTGAAATTTTAAAATAAAGAGGGAATGGGAAAGAGCCAAGACACACATGATCCCATCACTAAGGACCAGTTCTTTCTACATACAAGTGCAAGAGAAAGGAGAAGTCAGTGTGGCACAGGTAGCCAGCTTAGGGAGTCGTTTATCAAATTGCATTAGGGCGTTATTGCGGGCAATAGAGCCCTAACGCTGTAACGCATGTGATAAATAGCACATCACGAAATGTGTATGCAAATTAGAAAATTTTATTCAAGTGGGAGAAGTTTCGGCTTAGTAAATGGAAATGAGAGCTTATTAACGTTGCGGGTGATAACATAATGCACACTATCACAGGATTTAACGACGGAAATAACTATACTTTTTTGCTGAGCGTTATGCCTGCGATATATGTGCGTTACGGCCGAAATGGGATTTATCTCAAATCCCGTTTCAGGAGGGGGAAGGGAGAGGAGGAAGGAGAGGGGAGGAGAGAGAGCCTTTGTGGAGGCCCACTGATTTTTTAACTTTTTATACCACTGTAAGAGGGACCACTAGTAACTCAGGGTGGGTTCTGGGGGGCAATTTTACATGCACAGTCATACGTACAAATAGCACTGTTACCGTCATTGAAAATTTAATGTGATTTGGAGGGATGAAAGGTGAAAGAAGAGTAGATTTGTAGAGAGTCATCAAGCAAGGTAGAGTGAACATGGTACAAGGTAGAGTGAACATGGTACAAATCTACTCTTCTTTCACCTTTCATCCTTCCAAATCTGTGCTGTTCGTACATATGACTGTGCATGTTAAACTGCCCCCCAAAATCCCACTCACCCCTAAACCTCACCCCGAGTTACTACCTCTTACAATGGTATAAATAGTTAACTTTTTGGTGAGAGTCTCTCTCTCTCTCTCTCCAAAACTTGATAAAAGCTGTCTGGTCAGTAACACAGCATACCATGGACTTCTCAGCTTGCGATGTGAAAATAACATGGATGCCATAAATGTAACGCCTGTTGTGGTAAAATATCTATGCAAAGCGATACCAGGAAAATTACCCTAACCATGCCCCTTTTTTATCGCAGGTGCTATTTTTGCTATATTTATAGCAAAATGATGAATCTAGGCTTCAGTTACTTATCTTGGCTGCCACATGTGTCTTCCAGAGCTTCTCCACTGTTGCTGCTTCCAGTCCTCAGAATGTCAGATCTAGTGCTCAGTGCATGTTCGGCCTGTCTCATAAAGCCTAGGGGTAAGACAGAGGTTGGATGGACTCAAAGGAGGAAGCTCAGAAAGTGGAAGATATGTGTGCCGAACAAAGCGGAACTCTGCTATCTATATTCTGCATGGTGCTTATTCATTTCCATACTCTAGGGCTCATGCTGTAGCTAGGAAGGAGAGACATATGTGATTATACATATTCTAACAAAGGAGCTTCTACATGTCTAAGAATCATTGCTGATGTCTCTTAATGCTGGGAGGTGCTGAGAGCAGAGCCCAGGTGCTGGTCTAGATCTGAGAAACAGGCAGTGGTGATTTTTCAATGGCAAACTTGATTAGGTGTGAAGGCACACTAGTTTGCCATAGCACACTGGTTGGGAAACACTGCCTTAGACCCTCTTGAACAGGAGTTAATCTGTGAATTTCCAGCTCTGGAGAGATAAAAAGTAGATAAACTCTGAGCAGCAAAAATGTCTTGCACGTGCCTAAAATTCAGGTTGTGGATGATATTTAGCTAGCTGTGTGTGTGAGCAGGTTTGACCAAACAGCTTTAAGTATTCAGCCTGTATTAGGTGTGGGCTGAATATCTGATTTAAAGTTAACCAAAGTTGCCCAGTTAACTTTAGGCTTTCTGTTTGGCCAATCAGTTACCCAGGTAACTTTGGACAACCAATGCTGAATATCATCATTGATCTGCCAAAATTAAAATGTGCCATGGGTTCACCCTAGCCCTGGTTAAGTTTTGTGTAGGCTACTATTTGCCTGGATTACAATTTACCTGTTCAGTTGGTGGGAAGGGAAACTTTAAAGAGCATGGTTTCCAAGCTGACTCCTTTGAATGTTAACCCGTTAAGTAAAATGTTAAAAACCCTGGCCGTTGCTGTTGTGGTTGCTGGTGCAGGCATTTGCCGCTCTGTTGGATTTCCTTGAGGACTATTTTGCTGTCATTCCTTGCCTGAGTCGGTAAACTGCCCAGCTGATAATTACCTACCTTCTTCCGGGCTCTGACATCGGAGGGAGGAGCCCTATCAGACGCCCATAACAGCGGCATCTGAATAGAGGGATCTGCCGTTGCTGTTGTGGTTGCTGGTGCAGGCAATTGCCGCTCTGTTGGATTTCCTTGAGGACTATTTTGCTGTCATTCCTTGCCTGAGTTGGTAAACTGCCCAGCTGATAATTACCTACCTTCTTCCAGGCTCTGACGTCAGAGGGAGGAGCCCTATCAGACGCCCATAACAGCGGTGTCTGAATGGCATGCTCGCCGTTGGCACGTCGCCAAAGCTGCACGCCTAAGGGGCACGCAGCTTTGCCGGGCTTCGCCGGGATTGGCCGGAGGAATTTATTTCAACTTTCAGGACGCAGCGATCAATCTGAGTCAGGCTGAATTGTGATTGTGTCTTTAAAAAGATCCTACTATTCTTGAGGTACATTTTCAATTATATTTCGTGGTCTAAGTCCTCTTGGTAATGCCACATCCCAAAACAACTTCTACTCCTGTTGTGAGTGACAACCAACCACGTATTCAGGACCTTTTTGTTAGAACCATATCTTTGTCACCAGGAAGAGAAGTCACTGGAGTTGTAGCCCAGGAGCAGGGGCTAAACTCCCTGACTTATGAAACATCGTTGAGTCCTGGTGCCCCATTAACACCGGATCCACCCACTGGAAAAGGAGGCGGAGACTTTGTTTTCAAGGATTCCTATTTGAATTTGAACTTGGTCCCTATTTCATCTTGTGATCAAGGGGGGGCTGGAAGTTTCAACCGCCCACCACCGATCCCTGGGTTTCAGGTTTTTAAAGATCAAAGGCTGGAAAGTAGTACAGCTGAGGTCCCTAAGGAGAAGGGGATGGAAGGAAGTCAAGGGAGAGTGATGGTTGATATACCTACAATAGTTCCCACTAAATTCACGCTGGAAGAAATAGGGACCATGATTTTCTCTATGCAAAAATCAATTAATGATTTGGCTAAATTGGTTCGCGAGGGTTTGAGTAATAATAGGATATTACAGACGAAGATAGAAAAGCTAGATGCTCTGGTAAACAATATGGGTAGTAAAACTGATGAGATTGAAAAAGTTTAATTAAATTTAATTAAATCAGAAAAAATGCAATCTGATAAATTAGAGCAATTAGAAAATCAAATAAGGATAGTAAATTTGAGAGTTTTAAACTTTCCCCAAGACTCATTTGCTCTCTCCTAAGAACTATTCAGAAGCTATCTAAAAATGTTTTGAAATATACAGATGCAACATTGCCAGGAATATCTAGGATATATTATATCACTCAAACTACAGGGAGAGTCGATGTACAAGAACAAATTCAGGGAGAACAAAAAGAGGATACAAATTTGTCTGATCTCCTAGAGAAGTCATCTGATATGGAAATAAAGACACGAGCTAGGTTAATTGTCCAATTTGTTGATATTGCTCAGAGGGATGTTATTCTTAGATTATACTTTAAGTATCAGAATGCTAATTTTCATGGTTATCCAATTAGAATTTTCCCCGACGTCTCCTATAATACACAGTTAAGAAGAAAATAATTTTTAACTATGAGAGATAAGGTTACACAACGTGGAGCTAAGTTTATTCTATGTTTTCCCTGTAGATGCATTGCATTATATCACAATGCGAGGTATCTGTTTACTCAGCCTGAACAACTACACAGATACCTTGATTCCTGACCCCATATTTCTCCTTAGCTAAATTTGGGGTTAGAATATATATATGGTTTAGACACAAGTCATTATAATGTTATATAAATATCGATTTAAATACTGCTTCTTTTACTATCAGCCTGCCTCTGTAATTGCTAGTAAATGATTTTTTCAGGTTTCGCAGAATGTATTATGTAGATATTTCTGAATGTCAATGCTTAATATATGATTGTGAGGTAATACAAACTGTGTAATATCTTTTGTTATGAACCCTCCTGTAGCGGTGCTACGGGAGCTCCTTACCTCTTCCTGTAGGCCGCTCCAAGCCAGGGTCTCGCCTGCGAACTGTCCAGGAATTGCTCCAGGGCCTGGGAGGCCTCGATGTCCGTGGGGCCTGCCTGAGGCTGCTTGTATTTGCATGGACTTCCTGGTTTGAGCCACGCCGTTCCCTAGGGGCCGGCCCGCAGCACTTCTCCGTAGTTATAGGGCCAGCTAGGTGTGGGCCGGCTAAACTCCTCCCAGGGAGTCACCGGTCTGCAGCCCTATAAAAGGACTTCAACTTCATTCTATCTTTGCCTTGCATCAGCGTGAGTTCCCTCTGGAGGCTCCCGCCTGCCAGAGCCTTGTAAGGTCTTCTATTCTTTGTGGAGCTCCTCGTCTCGTCTGCCTTCGTACCACGTCTTCGTGTCTTGATGTTTTGCCTGAGGTCCCTGACCATGTCCTGATGTTCCGCCATGATCTTCTTCATCCTATTGTGTCTGCCTGCTAGGATGTTCTTCCCTGCGTCTTCGTCATGAGCTCCGGGCCTTTTGACCTGTTGGGCCTAGGAGTGGCCAACAGGTGGGATCCATCCCTGCGCCCTGGAGCATCTGTTCCCGCCAGCCTTGGGGGAAGCTTCGGATGACACCGGCTTCGTCATTGGAGTTCTTCCTTGCCTGGGTCTGCCCTGCGCTCGACCCATTCTCAGTAGTAGAACAGGGTGGTCCGTGACCAGCCCATTGGGTCCGCCCGTGAAGGTGGGCTGTGTAGGGCGCCCTGAGAGACAGTGCCAATGTCCTCCTGCCTTATGTCTCGTATTGTTTGGATCAAGTTCCTCGTCATACTTGTGATGCCGTCGCATCAGCCCAGTCTTATTTATTTATTTTTATTTAAAAGTATTTTTATACCGTCTTTACAAACAGTGTTTAGTCAAAACGGTTTACATATATCAAAAATAATAAAATGAAAAATAAAAACAAATTAAAATTAAAGTAAAAGTTAAAAGTAAGAATAGTAATGATTGAAAGTGGGTTGACATATAAAAATATAAATTACAAAAATTTTCATTAATATAAAATAACAAATTGTTTAAAATTAAATAGGTAGCAAAAAGAAATCAATACACAGAACAAGAGAATGTTGGGTGCCTAACTGGAGATATGTATTCTGGAAGTGTGAGATGATTATTTAGTGGGTGGTATCTGAAATGCGGTTCGAAATAGGTGAGTTTTTAAAGATTTTTTGAAATGCTTAGGATTGGATATGGATCTGATAGGATCTGGTAGAGCATTCCATAGAATGGGACCTATGACTGAGAAAGCTCTTTTTCTGGTGATATCAAGACGGGCTTGTCGAGGTGAGGGAATGTCAAGAAGGTTTTTTTCCAATGATCTTAGGTGTCTAGTTGGTTTGTAAATTCGGAGGATGGAGCATAAAGTAACCGAGTTGGGAGTGTAGATAAGAGAATGTATAATGGACAAAATTTTGAATTGTATTCTATGTTTAACTCAGTCATAGTCCTGTCTACGTGTCAAGGCCTCCGTCTGCCCTCAACCTCAGGCCAGGCCTGCTGCTCCAATGCCGAACAAGCAGCAGGTCCGAAAGGGCTCGGAACAGTCGGAGGACCGTTCCCCTACCAACATCACATGTTGTTTGCTCTGGGAGCTTGCAGGCCTGGCAGAGGGTAAGACTGTGTTCAGCCATGCTAGGAGCATGCCGTCAACCCTCGGCTCGTTCCTGGATGCCTCTGGGGTCAGGCTGAGGCCCAAGGGCACACTAAACACCCCGTTCTCAACATCTTTTTGAAAATGAAAAGTTTAATAAACATAAAATTAAAAAAAAAAACAAAAAAAAACCTACACGTACCAAAACCCTACATGCACAGTAAATTTTCTTGGGAAAACCAGTTATCTTCAGTTTCTTTTCTAATGAAAGTTAGTTTTTTTTCAAATAGATTTTAGTTGTCTTTGATTTGCATGCACAAGTCAAACGTTTTGAAAAAGGGGCGGGGGGGCATGTGCATGTTGGGCATGCTGGGGTCCCCTGCCGCACAACTTTACTACTGCTATGGATGGTGTGTAAATAATAAAATAAACATTTCTAGGCTAGTTAGCAGGGTTTTAAGGGTTGGTGCTAATAGTAGGAAACGGAGGCTGTTAAACGGGGGGGGGGGGGGGGGGGGGGGTGTTTGGAAATCCTATCCCTTGCCTGGGCAAACTGGGAATAAACTGATGATACTAGCAATGGCATGGACGCGTGCTCCTTTTAAAATCCCCCACCCACATGCAATGGAAGCAGGATTTGTGGGCACATGTGTGCGTCCACTTAAAATTGTGCATGCAGTGTTGCGAATCCGGAGGTGGACCCCTGTTCCGAGGTAAGTTCGAGTTACCAAAGAGGGTAAACCCTCTCTGGTCCCTACCGTCGGAGGGCAAGGCTTGAAGGTTTAGCAGTCGAATGAAGACTCGCCCTGGAAGTTCCCCAGGAGGAGCCTGTAGGAACCCGGCCACTGGAAGCTCCCCAGGAGGAGCCTGTAGGAACCTGGCCACTGGGACTTAAGAACTTGAAGATTGGTCTGGATGCAGGTGTCTCCTGCAGGTCATGGATTCCAGACGGTTGGCACCTCCAGCAGGTCGAGTCAGTCTAAGAGTAGAGTCGAATCCGTTCCAGAAGCAATGCAGGAGAATGGTCCGCAGCCAGTCCAGAAGCAAGCCAGGAGAAGGGTCCACAGCCAGTCCAGAAGCGAGCCAGGAGAAGGGTCCGCAGCCAGTCCAGAAGTAAGCCAGGAGAAGGGTCTGCAGCCAGTCCAGGGTCAAGCCAAGCGAAGAACGACAGCTGGTCCAAGGGTCAGAAGCCAAGAATCAATCCAACGAGGGAGAAGAATAGAAACAGGAACGAAGACCAGGAACCAGGAACACCAGTACAGAGACTGAACAACCAGAAGCCTCAATACCAAGGCAAGGTCTGAGGAGCAGACCTTGCCTTAAAATACCCAAGGCAAGGGAGGAAGGAGCCACGACACTTCCTGTCGTGGCCCCTTTAAATCTCTCTTCAGCCGCGCGCGCGGCTCTTTAGTAGACAGAAGAGGGAGGAGTCCTGGCTGTGCAGAGCCCAGCGGCCAGCCTCAGCAGCGGCCATGGCCGTAGGAAGAGCGCCGAAGGGGCCTGCCTGCTCCAGCAGGGGCCTTGGTGCTAACCCGATGCCGCGGGTAAGTATTTGGTCCTGGCCGCGGACCGCTGCAGCCGGCGGCCATGACAGTCTGCCCCGGTCACGGCCCACCGCGGCCGACGGCCATAACATGCAGCCTGCTTTATAACATGCACTTGTTATAAAATAGCCACGTCTATGGGTGCATGCCAGCAAACATGCGCACATGTACTCCCGCGTGCCTGTTTAAAAGTTATAAGTGTCTAATTTTGATAAGTTACATTGTTGATATACTCTTTTCCTTGGAGTAGAATGGGGGGAGGAGTGGGGATGGGATCCCAATCTCCTTCATGGCTAACTATAATTTACTTATTACTGTGTAGGGCTTGAACATTTTATACATTGAGAAATTTACTTTTCTGTGCATATTTTCCTGGGAAATAAACATCAAATACACGCCTTTGATACTAAAGCTCTCAATGTTTACCATGGCAGTGGAAACTGTTTATTCTGTGATGGAATGAAACTAAGAGGAGAATAGCCCCCTGTGGATTTTTTCCTTTACAATGGCAATGAATCCACTTCAAATTTAAGTTGTTATAGCTCTGTTGGAAACAATCTGGAAGAAAATTCTATTCA
Source organism: Rhinatrema bivittatum (assembly GCF_901001135.1). NCBI lineage: Eukaryota > Metazoa > Chordata > Amphibia > Gymnophiona > Rhinatrematidae > Rhinatrema > Rhinatrema bivittatum. The sequence continues at coordinate 245,314,452 of NC_042618.1, forward strand.
GACAAATGCAAAGGCTGAATTACACATTTGAAAAGGCAAACCAAAGACAACTAAAATCTATTTGAAAACAACAAACTTTCATTAGAAAAGAAACTGAAGATAACTGATTTTCCCAAGAAAATTTACTGTGCAATATGTTCGAACCCACAGGACCCGATGTAACAAGGTGCACTCAGGAGAATACAGTTTTACCCGCAGTTCTCCACACATTTTTGTGCGCATTCTTTACTCCTGATGCAGCAAGGAGTTTTACATGTGTGTAAAACTGCATATTGATTAGCACCCTTGCATGGAAATATTATGCTAATGAAGGCTTCAACTGATACCCTCCCAATACAGAGATGTGCCTAGGCTTAACACATGTTTTGTTAACGATCAAAATTTAACTCTTGATCAGAGATGGAGTAAAGTTCTTAGGGCCAGTCTTGGTCTATGTGACTGATCCTGAACTTGTTGGTGCAGGGATCCTGTATTCAGGATTTATACACAGAAAACATGGTTTTTGTACAAATCATGTTTTTTGCACACACAAAATGTGATTTATGTACACACAAAGACCTACATTTTCAAAGAAGTTTTATGGTAAAAATGGTTTATGGAGAGGATCTGAGTGAGAGGAAACTTTGAACTGAAATTACCTGCTCTGCCCTAACCGGGGGTTGGAGATTTTTCTTAGCCCCGACGGAGTGGTGGAGATTGATTGGCCGGCTGCCCCGAACCGGAACTGGGGCGGGACTTTAAAAACGCTGCCGAGTCCTACTTGCCTCGAGAGGATCTGGGTGAGAGGAAACTTTGAACTGAAATTACCTGCTCTGCCCTAACCGGGGGTTGGAGATTTTTCTTAGCCCCGACGGAGTGGTGGAGATTGATTGGCCGGCTGCCCCGAACCGGAACTGGGGCGGGACTTTAAAAACGCTGCCGAGTCCTACTTGCCTCGAGAGGATCTGGGTGAGAGGAAACTTTGAACTGAAATTACCTGCTCTGCCCTAACCGGGGGTTGGAGATTTTTCTTAGCCCCGACGGAGTGGTGGAGATTGATTGGCCGGCTGCCCCGAACCGGAACTGGGGCGGGACTTTAAAAACGCTGCCGAGTCCTACTTGCCTCGAGAGGATCTGGGTGAGAGGAAACTTTGAACTGAAATTACCTGCTCTGCCCTAACCGGGGGTTGGAGATTTTTCTTAGCCCCGACGGAGTGGTGGAGATTGATTGGCCGGCTGCCCCGAACCGGAACTGGGGCGGGACTTTAAAAACACTGCCAATAGCGGCGCGCAGCCGACGCCAGGCGCGCCGCCAAAGCCGCGCGCGCCCCTTAGGCGCGCGCGGTTATATCTGGCTTAGCCTGGCTTTGCCTGATTTGCCTGAATTGACTGCGACTAAATCGTGAGTTGACTATTTCTTTAAATTTGTTGAGGTTTCCCCCACACAAATTCCTCTCCACGAGATTCTCTGCATTTTGATAAATAGTACGAGATCCTATCTGTACCTCGAAGTGACCAGGCTATTTACAAGGGTAAAATGCCTCATTCTAAGAGAAAGGCGAAACTACGCCTATTATCTAACATTCCTTCAATGCCTGGACAAAGATCGGTTACAGAATGGATGGAATCATCTGAAAATTCCCCCATGGTACAGGTCGCTGTGCAGGGCGATTATGAGCTAAATCCCCTTCACCTGACCTCTGAAATATCTCTGAGTCCGGGGGCTCCCGATAAACCATCTCCTCCTGGTTATGAAGGGTCTTTACCCTTAATGGAACCTGAGGAACCACAAGAAGTTATTAACTGTAATGGAATAGTTGCTAACCTACAAAAAGGAGGAGAAAGACTGGTTGACCAACAGGTGGAACCTCCTCTATCAGAAGGAGATCATGAAATAAGTCCCGATGGGAAAATTCAACAGGAACCTAGAGACTCTAGTACTCCTAAAATGTCAAATATAATCAAGGTTGATGTTGTAAAATCAGACCAGGAAAAATTGAAAATAATGAAACCTAATACTATAACATTAGAATCACTTTGGAATTACATGGTGAAAATTGATTCCCTTATTGTAAATTTGACAGGAGAAGTGCGACAGACAAATGTTTCTTTGAAAGAAAATAGTAATAAGATTCAGGAACAGCAAAAAGAAATTAGTAGCTTAGATAAAAGGTTGAAACATGTTGAAAACGTTCAAGAATGTCAGATTAGAAGTGAGGCTATTATACAGAGAAAGATTGAAACATTGGAAAACACTGTAAGAGCATTGAATTTAAGAATAACAAATTTTCCAGTCTCTGAATATCTAAGCCCTATTGAATTGTTTAAAATATATGCCAACAAAATTCTTAATATATCTGAACAAATGTACCCTGTAATAGTACGAGCTTTTTATGTTGGGGGAAAGAAGAGAAAAGAGCAATTAGAGAAACCTGGTGCTGAGAGAGAACAAAAGATGGAACCATCATTAAATATTTCAGAAATATTACAAAAATCCCAAGATGAATTAGACATTAATGAAAGAAGTACTTTATTAATTCAGTTTGCTTTCATAACTGATAAAGATAATGTCTTAAAGTTATTTTTCCGTAACAGAACAAAAACTTTTTACGGACAGAAAGTTTGGATTTTCCCAGACTTGGAAAAAAATACACAACTACGAAGGAACAAGTTTTTAGGTTTCAAAAAAGAGGTGGAAGAAAAAGGAGGTTTCTTTCTTCTAAAATATCCTTGTAGGTGCGCAATTAAACTAGGGGGGAAGGATTACTCCTTCCTAGATCCAGACCAGTTAAAAAAACTTCTTGGGAAATAAATTCGGGAAATAAGAGTGTAGTGAGATTCCAAGTACTATATTCTTGTGTATGTTTTCTTTTAAATTTGGCTCATTTCTTGCAATTGTAGAGATCTCAATAAACTTTTCCTATAGTTAGAAGTGCATTTACGAATGTTGTATTGACATAACTATGTTATATTTTCTTTTTCATTGCTTGATGTAAATGACTTACATTTCTTATCTGCAAGATATTTAGAAATTCTTGTATATATGTGAAAATTCATAAATAAACAAAAAAAAATGGTTTATACATGCATATGTGCAGCATACACACAACTTTCCAAAAGCGTGATATACACATGTACACTTGTGATCACAAGCAAAAGTGAGTGTGATAAAAGTGGGTGTGTTGGGACATGTTTTGCAATTTCACATGTATGTTATTTATGAAGAACATTCACATGAACATCATCAAGAATGAACAAACACTTTTTCTATATAACTTATTAAGGAAGGACAGAGATGACATAAAAGGGGGAGGAGTGTCTCTTTATGTCAAAAACAATATCCAAGCATCCAAGCTGCAGGGTAAATGGGGCAAAGAAGAAGGTTTATGGACCATCCTAAAAAAAGATGATGGGGCATCCGTTTTTACTGGCGTGGTTTACAGGCCTTCAAATCAAATGGAAGTACTAGACAGATAATTGATTGAAGACATCCAAAAGATGGGTAAGAAGGGAGAAGTGATGACTGTTGGAGATTTTAATCTACTGGATGTAAACTGGAGAATTGTGTTGGTGGCATTGTGGACCCTTGGTCGCTGTGGAGATGACTCCGCCCATGGGGAGGGGCCCCATGGGGAACCACAGCAATAGGGTGAACTCAGCAGACACAGTATGGATGGAGGGCTTTATTGTACTGCTGTAGATAGATGATGTAGGCAGGAAGGTAAGGCACTGAGATCCAACGAGGTGCCAATATGTTCAACAGGCTCGGATGTATAATCTCACCCAGATGTTCACGATAGGCAGGAGCCTGCAGTGCAGGTAACGCCGCAGCTGGTGGGTGGAGCTGGAGCACCAGATCGTAGAGGTACTCACAGGAATGAAGGCATCTTCCTGACGATGAATGGTGTGACTGAAGGTCTACGAGTACCTGATAGTTCGATATCCTGAAATGGAGAAGAGAGAGAAAGACCCCCAAGGAGCGGTTGTCTTAATTAGTAGAGGCCCCGAAGGGTAGTTGGAAGCGAGAGACCCCCGAGGTGCGGGTGTCTAGAGCTTCTACAAGAGCGAGGCCCTTGGAGTGAAAGCAGCATCTAAACGTGCAGCTTAGAGCAGTCAGAGTAGCTAAACTGAAGTCCTTGCTAACTCAAAGGTGGTAGCGAAGCGGAGGCATGATATACCCGGAGGTATTGACGTCATGCGGTGGGGTCGCCCCCGAGGTTCCCACCATGACTTGTATTTGAGTGTAGGAGATGTGCGCGCTCGTGCCCTAGGAGGCCACGGGAGTGAGCATGGTGGACTGGAACGCCCATGCTAGGTTGAGACACAGAGACCCTCTGCACCGGAGGCAGCCATCTTGCCCAAGATGAGAGAAAAAGGAAGAAAAGAGGTAAGGCAGAGCAGTCGCAACAGTCTGTGACAGACGGATGCAACAAGAATCCCTTCTGCGGAATCTAACAGCAGTAGAGAGATAGTGGATGCCCTGCAAGTGACTCTATTCAAACAAATGGTAATGGAGCCTACGAGGGAGGGAGTTATACTCGATTTAGTGCTCACTAATAGAGATAATGTCTTTAATGTCTGGGTGGGTGCCCACCTCAGCACTAGTGATCATCAAACGGTATGGTGTCATATCAATAATACGTTATGGAGAAGTTGCACAAAGACCAGGGTTTTGTGTTTCAAAAACACGGACTTTGTTGAAATGAGGAAGTACCTGGAGAAAGAACTAGAAGGATGGGAGAAAACGAGAGATGTGGATCAACAGTGGGCCAACTAAAAGGAGCAATTACTGAAGCGACTAATATACATGTAAGAAAAGTAAAGAAAAGCAAGAAAAGAATGAAACCTATCTGGTTCACAAAGGAGGTAGCTGATAAAATAAAAGCTAAAAGAATAGCGTTTAAGAAATATAAAATATCCCAAAGGGAGGATCGCTAGGAAGAATATCTGATAAAACTGAGGGAGACAAAGAAAGTAATCAAGAAAGCAAAAATACAAGCAGAAGAAAGAGATAAAGCGAGGTGACAAAACTTTTTTTTAATACATAAGTAAAAGGAGAAAAGTCCAAAGTGGTATAGTGAAATTGAAAGGTGAAAAGTATCAATGGGTGGAGACAGATGAAGAAATGGCAGAAATATTAAACGAATACTTCAGTTCGGTGTTCACTAAAGAAAACCCTGGAGAAGGACCATCACTAGTTAAGAAACTGGAGGGGAGCGGAATGGATGAAACTCCATTTATATTAGAGAATGTATGGGAAGAGCTAGGAAAACTGAAAGTGAACAAAGCCATGGGGCCTGATGTGGTTCATCCCAGGATACTGAGGGAGCTCATAGATGTACTGGCAGCTCCACTGTGTGACCTGTTCAATAGATCCCTGGAAACGGGAGTGGTCCCAAGTGATTGGAGAAGAGCGGTGGTCCCTCTTCACAAGAGTGGGAGCAGAGAGGAGGCTAGTAACTACAGGCTGGTTAGCCTCACCTCTGTGGTGGGAAAAGTATTGAGTCGCTGCTGAAGGAAAGAATAGTGAACTATCTACAAGCAGCAGAATTGCTGGATCAGGGGCAGCATGGTTTTTCTCCAAGGGAAGGTCCTGTCAGACGAATCTGATAGACTTTTTTGATTGGGTGACTAAGGAATGGGATCGAGGAAAAGCACTTGATGTCATCTACTTGGATTTTAGCAAAGCTTTGGTCCCGCAAAGGAGGCTTGTGAATAAAGCGAGAAGCTTGGGAGAAAGTGCCAATGTGGTGGCATGGATAGCAAACTGGTTGAAGGACAGAAGACAATGTGTGATGGTAAATGGAACTTACTCTGAAGAGAGAGCAGAGATGAGCGGAGTGCCGCAAGGGTTGGTGTTGGGACCAGTCCTGTTCAATATCTTCGTAAGTGATATCGCAGATGGGATAGAAGGTAAGATTTGTCTATTTGCGGATGATGCTAAGATCTGCAACAGAGTGGACATGCCGGAAGGAGTGGAGAGAATGAGATGGGATTTAAGGAAGCTGGAAGACAGGTCAAAGATATGGCAGCTGAGATTCAATACCAAGAGGTACAGAATCATGCATATGGGGTGTGGAAATCCAAAAGAAATGTATTCAATGGGGGGGAGGGGGGTGAAGGGCTGATGTGCACGGAGCAGGAGAGAGACTTTGGGGTGATAGTGTCTAATGTAATTAGACACTATCACCTGATCTGAAGTCGGTAAAAGAATGTGAGAAGGTGATAGCTAAAGCCAGAAGAATGCTGGGCTGCATAGAGAAAGGAATATCGAGTAAGAAAAGGGAAGTGATTATCCCCTTGTACAGGTCCTTGGTGAGGCCTCACCTGGAGTACGGTGCTCAGTTCTGGAGACCGTATCTCTGAAGGGACAGAGACAGGATGGACGTGGTCCAGAGAAGGGTGACCAAAAAGGTGGCGGGTCTTCAACAAATGACTTATGAGGAGAGATTGAAGAATCTAAATATGTATACCCTGGAGGAAAGAAGGAAAATGGGTGATATGGTTCAGACTTTTATATACTTGAAAGGTTTTAATGATCCAAAGTCAACGATAAATCTTTTCCGTTGGAAAAAAATCAACAGAACCAGGGGTCACAGTTTAAAACTCCAGGGAGGAAGACTCAGAACCAATGTTAGGAAGTATTTCTTCATGGAGAGAGTGTAGATGCCTGGAATGCCCTTCCGGAGGAAGTGGTAAGGACAAAAATTGTGAAGGATTTCAAAGGGGCGTGGGATAAACAATGTGGATCCATAAAGTCCTGATGATGTAAATGAAGAGTAGCGGCATGGGGGTGGCTTCCGGGAATGACAGCTACTACCTGATGATTAATAACCTTATTCAATAAACATACATACGGTTAATATGACTCCAACATTGCTCTATGCTTCAACGGCAAGAGGAAATGTGGGAAAAAGGATTTGCATTCACAAATAAGAATGGGAGTAGCTTGCTTGTTGCGGCGGTTACTACCCCAAACCAAATTAGCTTGCTACTTCACTTTCAATGCATATCCAAGCAGCTCTCTGCTTCAATGGCAATGGGGGAATGAAGAAAAGAGGATTTATATTCAGACGACAATCAGCAAGGATGAAAATGCACAGTCTGGGTAAACAAATAAGTGTGGGAGTAGCTTGCTTGTTATGGTTGTTATTACCCTGAACCAATCAAGCTTGATACTTCACTTTGAATACATATACAACGCAGCTCACTGGTTCAACGGCAGGGGGAAGTGAAGAAAGGATTTATATTCAAACAACAACCAACAAGGACTAAATTGCACAGGCTAGGTAAACAAATAAGTGTGGGGGTAGCTTGCTTATTGTGGCGGTTACTACCCCTAACCAATTAGGCTTGATACTTCACTTTGATGCAGCTCTAGCACTGCTCTCTACAACAAAGACGGGGGTGGAAGTAAATTAGAACCAAAAAGTTACCAATAAGGGCCCTGACTTCAGCAGTCAAAGTAACAGATATGTATGAGAAAAATAAGCATGAAAGCTTGCTGGGCAGACTGAATGGGCCACTTGGTCTTCTTCTGCTGTCATTTCTATGTATGTTTCTATGTAGGATGTTGGGGAGATACCAGTTCCAGAGATGGTTTTCAGGGGTGATAAGTCAGACGAACTGAACGAAATCATTGTGAACCTGGAAGATGTAGTAGGTCAGTGACAAACTAAAGAGTAGCAAATCACCTGGACTGGATGGTATGCATCCTAGGATACTGAAGGAACTAAAAAATGAAATTTCTGATCTATTAGTTAAAATTTGTAACCTATCATTAAAATCATCCATTGTACCTGAAGACTGGAGGGTGGCCAATGTAACCCCAATATTTAAAAAGGGCTCCAGGGGCATCCGTAGCGCTTCTTAAAACAGACGCGTAACCCTTCCCGCACCCGGCATGTAAATGAACGAATTAGCTGTATAATGAAGGAATTAGCTATTCCCCTCCGATACCGTAACGGGCACTCAAGTTATCTCATTAGTAACGCACTGTTTTGCCGCGGCCGTAACGTGTTAGTTTACCGCCTCCCCCTAGTAGGAGATAGGACTGTGAGTCTAGTAACAAATCCATCGACACCGCTTAAGACACTCAAAAACAATAAAACACAATTTAAAAAAAAAGCGATACAGAGATGATCGAGAAAATGTAATGATGTGGGACACATAAAACCTGTCAGAAGAAAAAATAAAAATTTTTAAATACCTGTCGGAGGGCCGCGTGGGTCCAGGCGGCTGGCGGCGGCGGCGGGAGCCGGGTGGTCGCGTGTTAAATCTAGGCCGCAGGCGGGTGGGCGCCTGTTCCAGGCAGCGGCAGCGGCGGCGGGGGGACACGTGTAGGTTCGAGACGGCCGGCGGGCGGCGGGTGGTCGCGTGTTAAATCTAGGCCGGGTCCACACAGGCGCGCATTCATTCATTCACTGCCGGTGGGGGCTGCCGGAGAGGCAGCCCCCACCGGCAGTGAATGAATTCATTCATCCAGGCGGAGGAGCCGGCTGCTTTCGCCACCGGCTCCTCCGCCTGGATGAATGAATGCGCGCCTGTGCGACCCCTGCGATTTGGCGCTCAAGGCGTGACGTCACGGCATGTGACTGCCTTGAGCGCCGAATCGCAGGGGTCGCACAGGCGCGCATTCATTCAATGCCGGTGGGGGCTGCCGGAGGCAGCCCCCACCGGCAGTGAATGAATGAATGCGCGCCTGTGCGGACCCGGCCTAGATTTAACACGCGACCACCCGCCGCCCGCCGGCCGTCTCGAACTAACGCGTGTCCCCCCGCCGCCGCTGCCTGGAACAGGCGCCCACCCGCCCGCGGCCTAGATTTAACACGCGACCACCCGGCTCCCGCCGCCGCCGGCCGCCTGGACCCACGCGGCCGTCTGAAACTAACGCGCGTCCACCCGCCCGCGGCCTAGATTTAACACGCAACCACCGGCCCCCCGGATCCCGCCGGCCGCCTGGACCCACGCGGCACTCCGACAGGTATTTAAAAATTTTGATTTTTACACTTCCTGGTGCCTGTCATTTCAAATGTCATTTGAAATGACAGGTACCAGCGCACCCAGGTTACTGTATAGGCGCTGTATTAAGCGCCTATACAGTAAAATGGGTTACGCGGGCATAACCCTTCCCTACCGCTTTAAAGCCGCGGCATGCATTTGCATGCGATTAGAGGAGAGTATCGGGGAGTTAGTGAAGAGAACTGTGCGTGCGGGGAGGAAGGGTGCGCCTGACACTACCTCACTGTTTCTACCTCGACCTTACTGTATCGACCTGACAGGGAGCAGAAGAATTAGCTTCCTCTTGGTAAGGCCCTCTACTCCCAGAGGGAACCATCAAACATCAGGGGAATTAAAAGTACAACAGGGAAATCAAGGTACTGTGTTAAATCTATTGTGCCCTGCTATTCCTAAACCTACTGAAATTACCATGGACTCTATTTGGAGTGCAATAATGGTGTTGGAAAAATCTATTTCCTCGTTAGTGGATGTGACTTCAAATGTCATGGGTAAATTTTAATCTATGGAATAAAAAATTCTTTTGAACACTCAAAATATTGCAACTTTTGACTCTAAAGTCACTTTACTGCAACAAAATTAAGAGCATCTGATTAAGTCGGAATTAACAAATCAGAAGAGGAAATTAGAAAATATGGAGAATTCTATTAGATATCAAAACTTGCGTTTGTTAAATATTCCATCTTTAAAGCTTATACCTCCTATTGAAATATTTAAGAAATATATAATTGAAGTCTTAAAAATACCTAAACAATTGATGCCTACTTTAGCTAAAGTCTATTTGACTATATTGTTCATAGTTCATATGCTAAGCTCATAAGTGCACACGCCTCCCTAACATTGTATATAAGTTCACTTGTATATCTAATTTTAATATGGATAATCAAAATCCATTTCGTTCTACCAAGTTGTATTTCTGTTCGCTGACTCTCCTTCCTTGCACTGTCATATATTATCTATTTAGCCTTCTTTCATCGTTCATTGTAATTTCCTTTCTCAGTTACCTGTAAACCGACATGATATGTCCTACGAATGCCGGTATATAAAAAGCGTTAAATAAATAAATAAATAATAAATAAACCATTGTGATGGAAAGTTCAGAGTAGACTTCTGAATCTGACTTGGACTTGACACAGTTCTTGGAAACATCTATAGAAACAAAGATAATTAAACGAGGAACTTTGTTTATACAATGTGTTTTTTCACAAGATAGAGAAATGATCTTAAAAGCTTTTTTTCGCAATAGGAAATCTCCTTTTTTTGGTCAGTCTGTCTGGGTTTTCCCGGACATTACACGCTCCACTCAAGAACGTAGAAAAACTTTTTTATCCATGCGTCCTGAAGTAGTGGGCATGGGAGCTATGTTTAATCTTAGATTCCCATGCCAATATATAGTGAGTATGCAGGGTGCGAGATATATATACTTCGAACCTGATCAATTGTGTAATTTTTTATTCGCACATACCTTGGTAGGTTCAGTTTAATATATAATTTTTGATTACGGTATGGTAAATTTGTAAGTAACATGATATTCTCTAAGTGCTTAAATTTTTTTTACCTAATGTGTCTGCTTATGTACATTCACGTTTGGAATTATCTTATTTCATTAATATTATATAGTGAAGATACTATAATATATAATATTATATAGTGAAGATATTATACAGTTTTGCAGCTAGTAATTATATTAATTTCTTTTTATAAGCAATAGTAACTGTAATCCCTATTTGTATTTTGCCTTATAAATACCTGTATTAGTGGTAAAAATTCTATAAATAAAATGTGAAAAAAATTACTTTATTCAATTGAAATGAATTGAATGATAGAAACCTCTTAGAAATTAAGAAAGAACATCAACTCATTTCACATTAGCTACTGAAAAAAATGTAGTTACTTTGATGATGCATTTTTATTTCCAAAATAAGAAATAAAACTGGGTAACTAAGGAATTGGATCGAGGAAGAGGACTCGATGTCATCTACTTGGATTTCAGCAAAGCTTTTGATACGGTCCCACATAGGAGACTGGTGAATAAAATGAGAAACTTAGGAGTGAGTGCCGAGGTGGTGGCCTGGATTGCAAACTGGTTGACGGACAGAAGACAATGTGTGATGGTAAATGGAACTCTCTCTGAAGAGAAAGTGGTTTTAAGTGGTGTACCGCAAGAATCAGTGTTGGGACCGATCCTGTTGAATATCTTTGTCAGCGACATTGCGGATGGAATAGAAGGTAAGGTTTGTCTTTTTGTGGATGACACTAAGATCTGCAACAGAGTGGACACGCCGGAAGAAGTGGAGAGAATGAGTCTGGATTTAAGGAAGATGGAAGAGTGGTCAAAGATATGGCAGCTGAGATTCAATGCCAAGAAGTGCAGAGTCATGCATATGGGGAGTGGAAATCCAAATGAACTGTATTCAATGGGGGGAGAAAGGCTGATGTGCACGGAGCAGGAGAGAGACCTTGGGGTGATGGTGTCTAATGATCTGAAGTCGGCGAAACAATGTGACAAGGCGATAGCTAAAGCCAGAAGAATGCTGGGCTGCAAAGAGAGAGGAATATCGAGTAAGAAAAGGGAAGTGATTATCCTCATGTACAGGTCCTTGGTGAGGCCTTACCTGGAGTACTGTGTTCAGTTCTGGAGACCGTATCTCCAAAGAGACAGAGACAAGATGGAGGCGGTCCAGAGAAGGGCGACCAAAAAGGTGGAGGGTCTTCATCAAATGACTTATGAGGAGAGATTGAAGAATCTAAATATGTACACCCTGGAGGAAAAGAGGAGCAGAGGTGATATGATACAGACTTTCAGATACTTGAAAGATTTTAATGATCCAAAGACAAAGACAAACCTTTTCCATCGGAAAAAAATCAACAGAACCAGAGGTCACGATTTGAAGCTCCAGGGAGGAAGACTCAGAACCAATGTCAGGAAGTATTTCTTCACGGAGAGGATGGTGGATGCCTGGAATGCCCTTCCGGAGGAAGTGGTGAAGACCAGAACTATGAAGGACTTCAAAGGGGCATGGGATAAACACTGTGGATCCATAAAGTCTAGAGGACGTGAATGAAGAGTGGGTGGCTAGTGGGAATGATGGCTACTACCTGGAGAAAATACCCTTATTCAATAAACATACACACGGTTAATGCGACTCCAACATTGCTCTAAGCTTCAACGGCAAAAGGAAATGTGGAAAAAAGGATTTACATTCACAAAAATGCTTGTTACGGCGGTTACTATCCCAAACCAAATAAGCCTGATACTTCTCTTTCAATGCATATCCAGCATAGCTCTCTGCTTCAACGGCAGTGGAGAAAGACCGATACTTTACGCATATCCAGCATAGCTCTCTGCTTCAACAGCAGGGGGATTGAAGAAAAGTGGATCTATATACAGACAACAACCAACAAGGACTGAATTACATAGTCTGGGTAAACAAATAAGCATGGGTGTAGCTTGCTTATTGCGGCAGTTACTACCCCTAACTAATTAAGCTATTTATTTCACTTAGATGTAGTTCCAACACTGCTCTCTACATTAATGGTGGGGGTGGAAGGGAAATAGAATCAAAAGGTTACTAAGAGCCAAGAGAAACAGATGAGTATGAGAAGAAAAAAAAGTGTGAAGCTTGCTGGGCAGACTGGATGGGCCGTTTGGTCTTCTTCTGCCGTCATTTCTATGTTTCTATATAAAGAAGCGTCATCCTAGGACAGACCAATGGTCCATCGAGCCCAGCATCTTGTCTCAGACAGTGACCAGTTTAAGTCACTTGGAAATACCTAGCAGATTCTAATGGTGAGATTCCTTCATTCTCATAAGTAAGATGTGGAATCCCCACATCTGTATGGCTAATTATTATGGGATCTTTCCTCCATAAACTTGTCCAAACCTTTTTTTAAACCCATGTATGTATATATCAAAACCCTATTTCAAATCTTTTACTTGTATATCAGTCAATAAATTGCTTTTTCTTATTGATAAAATCCTGATGCGACCACTTAATACATTTAAATTGGACCCCACTTCTATAGTAGAGTGCTTCAAGCTTTTGAGTCTAATATGTGAAGCATATTGCTAATCTTGGACCTGGGGGTTCTGTGAAATACAGACTTATTTCTCTTATATACACATCAGTTCAGTGACATGAACACTAAATACCTAGTTTTGCTGAATATCAAGGATTAAAGTTATCTGGGTAACATTACTCAGATAACATTTAAACCTAACTAGCTAGATTTGAATTTCACTAGACATAGAAACCACTATATGTTCTAAACATTCAAGGGAAAAGAGAAAAGAAGTATGGGAAAAAAAAGTGAAAGTTGGCAAGATTACAATAAAAAAGAAATGAATTGAATAAGAGGAATCTGATAGGAAACCGGAGCATACCATATAAACGACAGTATACATAGACAAATATAGCAATAGGCAAAAGGAACATATCGGGTGGATATAGAATAAAATAAAAAAATGGGCCAAAAATTGACTCAAGACATCCCCTTTTTTGACTGTGATTAAGTTTGAAATATTTAAATGGCTTTTGGAACTTTTAAATTCTCACCAAAGGATTGTAATGGTGTTTGCAATTTTCTAATTTTATTAAGTGTTATTGTGTGTCTTTATGAAAAAGGTATATTTTTCTAGATTTATATACATACCGGCAAATTTTCAAAGGGCGACGCACGTAAAAATCAGGACTTACATGTGTGGCCAGGCCCTGCGCGCACCACGCACATTTCTAGCCACATGCATAAGTCCCAATACGCGCACAAGTACCAGGTCCTAAAAAAGGGGCAGGCCGGGGTGTGTGGTCTGGGCGGGATGGAGGCTGGCTGGCATGCGGAGGTTAATTCTGCTCCAATGGAACAGTAAGTAAAAAAAAAAACAAAAATAATGGGGATAGTTGGAGTTAGGTTACGGATCGGGGAGATGAGGGGAAGAGGTGGGTAGGGTTAGGGATAGGGAAGTTCCCTCCCAGTCCGCTCTTCAATTGGAGCGGACTGGGAAGGAACTGGGGGAGGCCTGATTGCGTCACCACACGTAGTTTACTAAAATTCACAGCCTTGCACGCACCGCCCACACACGTGCGCCCGGATTTTAAAATCCAGCACGCATGTGCATGTGGCCATGAGATTTTATAACAAGTCTGCGCTGGAACCGCGTGCTCATTTTAAAATCGACCCCATATGTATTTAAACTTTGCATGTTAAAATATTCTCATGTATGGTTAGAAGGATTTTGAATATGAGATTTAGGTATAATTAACAAAAATAAACATTACTACGAGTGGATATAAAATTATAAAGAGTAATTGAACATTTATATTGTACTGTTCTTGTGATATTTTATTATCTAGATTTGAATATCTCTAGTTAGGTTTAAAGCTATCTGGCTGCTTGTGGTTATCCGGTCCCCTCCCTGGTTAGGCTAATGTTACCACAATTTATTTATTTATTTATTTATTTATAGTTTTTTATATACCGCCGCTCATCAAAGATATCACGTCGGTGTACAATGAACAGGAACTTACGCCGGAGCGTTATACATTTAACAGGATTAAATAAGCAATGTCCCCTTCCCTTCTTTCTATGCCCTTCATCCCTCCCCTCACTCTAACACTTATCCTCTCAGTGTTAGTTTTCATAGCTATGCTGGAAGCTGCCAGGATCATTGTACAAATGTACATCCCTGGGCCAGACAGGCCTTGGCTAAGGTACCAAGTATGTGGGAGGGTAAGAATCAGGAAGGACGGTGCATGGTCACAGCTTGACTGGGAAATGGGGAATGATCTGTAAGTTGAGCAAAGATTTTTATGTTATTGAGTACATGGAGTGGCTTAGGGGTGGGGGATATCTTGGCCCAGCATTGCTTGTTTATACAACTTTTGAGTGAGTTCTGTGATACAGGCTGCCAGGCCCACATGGAACTTTTTTTCTTTTCTTTTTTTATACAGCACGACCACTTAAATGGCTATTTTCTTGTTAGATATAGCTGGTTAAGTCTAAAGTTAAGTCAGTGTTTGTTGATTTATAATTAAGAATGTTACTTTTGTAAACTGTTGTGATCTTGATATGGAACTGCGGTCTATAAAATGTCTAAACACAAAATAAATAAATAAAGTTATCTGGCTACATGTGTTGGAGAGCACAGCTGTGAGGCAGACCTAAAGTTATCCAGCTAACTTAGGCCTAGATTCATCATTTTGCTAAAATTTTCATATGAATAGCACCCACAATAAAAAAAAAAACAAAAAAAACTGAGCATGGTTAGGCTAATTTTTGAGTTACCTGGGTGCTATCAAGCTCGGGCAAGAGTGCATTGTAGAAATCTCATCTCTGTCTACCTTTCCTCATTCCAAATCATATCAAATCTTCACTGATGTGTACTGTGCTGTTCGTACCTCTGACTTTACATGTAAAACTGGCCCTCAAACCCTAGACCACCACCAAAACCTCACCTTGAATTACTAGTTCACCCTCCTACAGCGGTATAAAGAGTTTATTAATGTGAGAACAAAGACTCTCTCTCTCCCCCCCTCGCCTGAAATGGGATTCGTGATATTTATCAAGTTATAACGCATCTTTAAACAACCCTCATTTTCATAAACCCCACCCAAACTCCTCCCCTTTGACTACATTTTCAAAATGTGCATATGTATTGTGAGATGTGAAAAATAACACGTGTTAGGGCGTTATCGTGAGCGTTAGAGCCCTAACGCATTTTGATGAATGACCTCTGTTAGCTGGATACATCTAAAAATTGGGTAGCTTTACTCAACCATGGAACACTTCTTTTTTTCTATCTCAATTTTATCCTAGTAAGTTCCCTCAGTATTCAAGTGTCAGTATTTATCTGGATAACTGACAAGTTGTGCAGGAAAATTTTTCATGGAAAATAATGTGGTAGATTTGAAAACTGAATTTACGCATCTTATTTTCCAGTCCTACACAAAACATGCCACAGGATACTCTTTCCCTTATTACAAATGAAAGCATACATATTGTGGAACATTTAGGATGTACGTTTAGAATGATTTTTAAAAATTATTCTATATTGCTATAGCGATCCAACAATTGTCCAAAGAGGTGTACAACAAGCAAACGTACATAATAACCAATTTTCATTAAATTGCAAATCAAAATTAAACATTAATAACTAACAATTAAAACAGCTGAACATAAATAAATGTAATGGATATGGGCTGTGTGAGACCTTCGTGTTGCAGCATAGTTGACACAGCTTTGAGGGCAAGCCCCCGAAGCCTACGCCGGAAGCTGGCAAATGTGCCTTGTGATGGGACAGTCTGGAGCTTCACCTTTACCAGCCATCTCCTCTGCAGATTGAGCCCTTTGATTCTGGTGGCTGGCAGGATTTAGGCAAGTCCCTAGGGCAGAAGTGGTAGGGTCCAGAGACATACCAGACAGCAGGCTTACTGAAGTCAGAATGTCAGGAGAGAGCCAAGGTTGGGTCAGGCAGCAAGCGAGAGTGGTCAGATACAGGCAGCAGGCAATTGTAGTCAGGTCCAGGCAGGAGGCCAAGATCTGGAGCAGCAAGCTGAGGGAGATGTGGACACACAGGAGACACTGATGAGGGCAAGGAAGGCAGGCTGGACTGGAAGATGAGGCAAGGCAAGGCTGGACGAGGCTGGGCTGGAAGATGAGGCAAGGCTGGACGAGGTTGGGCTGGAAGATGAGGTAAGGCTGGATTGGAAAGCATGGTACAGGAATGCTGGAACATGTACTGCAAGGAATGCAGGAGACTTGTCATTGAGGCAAGGTGAGGGAGCCTTGAGAGCCCTTATAAAGGGCTAAGGCCACCGACATCATCCATAGGCACCGCTGCCTTTTCCTTTAAAGGAGATGATGTCAGGCATGCACGCTTCTATGGAGGTTGGCAGGAGTGAGGCCCAGCTGCTGCGGCATCAGGGGTAAGTGATCTGCTGGAGCATCCTGCAGGCTGCTAAACATAGCAGTACCGCCCCTCTAAAGCCCTCTCCCCAGAATTCTAAATTTGGGTTTCTTAGGAAATATTCTGTGGAAGTTCTAAACTAGTTGGTGGGCCTGAAGATTAGAAGCTGGTTCCCATGAGTTCTTCAGGGCCATAGTTTTTCTAGACAATAAGTTACTACAGCTGTTTATGAATTCTTAGAAAGTCTAAGACTTCAAATTGAGTGTCTTCTTTTGCTTCGACTTCAGTGATCTGGAGGGGCAGTCTGTCCGGTCAAAAGAGAATGATGGATTTCAACAATGAGATGTGGAATGCTTTGTGGACCCTTAATGATGGTGGTAGTCTGAGTTTATAAGCCATGGGGCCCAGTTAATGATCAGTAGGACAAGGTCCGATGAACCATGGAATGAACTTAAGAGCATGAGAGGTCTTGAATGAGTAGATGTGAATCGGTTATTTACACTTTCGAATAATAGAAGGACTAGGGGGCATTCCATGAAGTTAGCAAGTAACACATCAGAGAAAATTCTTTTTCACTCAACGCACAATAAAGCTCTGGAATTTGTTGCCAGAGGATGTGGTTAATGCAGTTAGTGTAGCTGGGTTCAAAAAAGCTTTGGATAAGTTCTTGGAGGAGAAGTCCATTAACTGCTATTAATCAAGTTTACTTAGGGAATAGCCACTGCTATTAATTGCATCAGTAGCATGGGATCTTCTTAGTGTTTGGGTAATTGCCAGGTTCTTGTGGCCTGGTTTGGCCTCTGTTGGAAACAGGATGCTGGGCTTGATGGACCCTTGGTCTGACCCAACATGGCAATTTCTTATGTTCTTATAGAGGGCATCTTGACTTTCTGGTTCCTGGTACTAAGCCAGTCTAAGTTTCTTGGGCACAGCTGAGGTGCTGGAAGGCATTTTTTATCGGCTTGCTTCTTAGAACATTCTGCCACCTTGTCTAGCAGAATGTGAATTTTAGTCCAAAGTTGTTGAAGCTCCTGTCCCATCAGGGTGGCTGCTGGACAGTTGTCTGAGATAGGAAGCAGTCTGGGTACTCGAGGGTGGTTCCCAAACACTACATAAAAGGGTGAAGATCTTGTAGAATTACTTACATGATTGTTAAGAGCAAACAGCCCATGGAAGGAAAGAGGCCCAGTTATGTTGATGTAGATTCACATAAACCTACAAGAAGACCATAAGACTTTAAATCACCCCTTCAGTTTGTGCATTGTACTGAAAGTGAAGACCATCATAAATCTGAATTTTCGTCACAGGCCTTTCCAGTATCGGGTGGTATCAGGCTGTAAATTGAACCCTTTGGTCCGAGAGGATGTGAAGTGGTAGCCAATGCAGGCATAAGATGTGTTGTACAAAGAGTTTAATTAGTTCAGGCATAGATGGGAGTCCAAGAAGGGAATGAAATATGCCATCTTAGAGAATCTGTTCACAAGCACCCATATGATGGTATTGTCATGAGAGAGGGGAAGGTCACAGAAAAAATCTGGGGCCACATAGGTCCAGGGTTCCATGGGGATTGGCAATGGTTGTAACAACCCCCATAGTTCTGCTCTGACACTTTTTTGCATGACGCTGAACATCATTCTTCATCTGTGACCACAAATAGTATTGCACGATTAGTTCCAATGCCAGGATGACAAATTTCCAGGAGTCATACACCCATTTGAGAACCTTCTGATGCAGGCATTAGGATACAACCATCTTGCTGGGAATAATTGTAAATGTGTTGGCAACCACAATTTTGGCTAGGTCAGTAATGTGCTGTCGGGGTTCCAGAGTCCCCTCCATGTTGAATGAATGGAAGAGAGCATCCCGGTCAACTGTTCTTATCAGTTGATCAGTACCACAACTCAAATTCAAATTGATTAAAGAATAAAGACCAGCAAGCTTGCCTGAGGTTCAGCCTTTGAACTTGTGACAAATGTCCGAGGTTCTTGTGATCCATATAAATAGTTATTTGGTGCTGAGCCCCCTCCAGTAGATGTCATCATTCTTCCAAGGTTAGTTTGAATGCTAGCAGCTCATGATCACTGATGGTGTAATTCTTCTCTGCTGTAGAGAATTTCTTAGAGAAATAGGAGCAAGTCATGAGAGTATTCTTAGTGGTATGCTGTAGGAGGACAGAGCCTATCCCAAGGGTAGATCCGTCTACCTCCAGAATGAAGGGTTAAGCCGGGACTGGATGATGTAAGCAGATATCAAAGGTGAACTCCTCTAGCTGATCAAAGGCCTGAATGATTTCTGAGGTCCAATTCCTTATGTTGGCACCCTTTTCAGTGAGGGTGAGTGGGGCCACCAGGGTGAAATACCTAGATATAAATTGTCTGTAGTAATTTGTGAAATCCAGAAAGCCAGTCTGAGATGGCTTTTAGCTTCTCAGGATCCATCCAGAGGCCCTGACATGTAACGATGTACCCTAAAAAGGGAGTTGTTCTGGCTCAAAGATACACTTCTCTAAGTTAGCGAAGAGATGATGCTCACAGAGCCTTTGCAGGACCTGTCTCACATGGTGTCGGTGCTCAGATAATGACTTTGAGAAGATCAAGATGTCATCTAGGTAAATCACCATATGGGGGTAGAGTAGGTCTCGGAATATCTCATTTCGAAGACTGAGGTGGAATTGCATAACCCAAAGGGCATTACTAGGTACTCATGTCTGTCGTGGGTGTTAAAGATGGTCTTCCACTCATCGCCTTCACAGATTCAGATCAAATTGCAGGCTCCCTTGAGATCCAACTTTGTACATACTTACATGCCCCCTGGAAGTGATCAAAGGAAGTGGGTATTAATTTTTTTTGTAATAGAGTTGAGACCACGATAGTCAATGCAGGGACATAATGACCCGTCCTTCTTCCCCATAAAAATGAATCCAGCTCCTGCAGCTGATGACGAGGGATGAATAAAGTCTCAGTCCAGATTCTCTTTTTTATGTATGGAGCAGAGAGGTGATAAATTTGGGCTCCAGGTGGAACCTTGCCTGGGATAAGATCTATAACACAATCATAGGTGCATTGAGGCAGACGGATTTCTACCTGTTTCTTACTGAAAATATCAGTGAATTCACTATACTGTGGTGGCAGGCCTACAAGTTCAGAGTTGACAGTCTGGGCAGCCTGTTTAACAAGAGAAACTCTGGTAATACATTGTTCATCCAGTCTGAAGTGTATAAATCAGTCTTAACTCTCTATGGAGATCAAAAAGTTCTTATTTATACGCAGGTACTTTTATTCACACAGATGAAACTTGAATGGTAACAGAACAAATTAAGGAATCATGTACAAACGAAACTCTATCCCTGACATGGGACCATGTTCACCAAGGCTGCATCGGGAGGGACGGCTTGAGATAATCAAGTTCTGAAAATTAAAGTAAGATTATAGAGACAAATACAAAGGAAGTAAAATAAAAAAATAGCATTCCCTTTACATGAGTTCATTTAAATCAGTATGCAAAATCTGTAATGTGGCTAAAAAGCAAAAGCCTGAAAGATGCGTGATAAAGATGCCCAATCAGAGGAGAATGGGAGAGTCAAGGAGCCTGACATCATGCACCCCATGACAGCTATACTATGCATATATAAACCAGCTAGGCTCTTAAGGTCAGCTAATAAAAATTTGTTGGAGATACCATCAGTGAGAGCCGCTTACCTTGAGTCATCCAGAGAATGGGTTTTCTCATTTGTAGGCCCAAAACTTTGGAATTCTGTTCCAGAATCTCTCCACTCTTGTTGCTTGACCAAAAGCATTTCAAAAAACTTTGAAAACACATCTTTTTAAGCAAATCCTTATGTAATGAGAACACCGAGGTCCAAAGCAGAGGTCAAAACCAGGCAGGCAATCAGGAGGAAGATGAGGCAGAAGACAAGGATCAGGATGGCTGAACGAGACAAGGCAGGAGGGCTGGATAAGGCAAACCTGGAAGGCAGGAGAGGCAAGACTGGACAAGTCAAGACTGGGAGGCAGTTCAAGACTGGATGAGATGAAGCAGGACAGGCAAGGCAATCAGGAATGCAACCAACAAGCAGTGCACGGAAAGCAGGAAATCTCTTGCTGAGGCAAGTTGCTGAAGTCGCGGCTCAAAAATATCCAGCTGCATGATGTCATTGAAGTGCACCGGTGCAGAGGTTTCCTCTTGTGGGGCCTACTCGGTGTGTGTGTTGCCATGCGCATCTAGAGGGAACACCTAAAGGGAGCCATGGCGGCATCTGGAGCTGCGGAGTCAGTGAGAAGGCCTCCTGGTGAGTGTAGCAAGTTGCAGCCTACTCTGCAGCTGGCCAAACAATAGTGATTTTCAAGCAAAACGTGCTTAGATTCCTATATAAAATCAGTATTTTATCCATAGAAATGATTTTTTTTACAAAATTCATTTCTATGAATGATAAGTATGCAGGTAAAGTTAGGTGCATACTTATCTGTTTACATTTTAAGTTTACTGGAACTGAGCGGAAGCATTCTTTGGGGCTGAGCTGGAGAAGGGTTTGGACTAACTCACATACTTTTGCATTCTCAAAAGTATGTACGCAAATTTTCTCAAAACGTTTCCATGCATATAAAAACAGGTATAATTCTGTTTGAGTAAATTTGTTGGGATAATCTTCAAAGTGGACTTAGGTGAGGTCTGCTTTAAAAATTAATGAAATGTACATGTGTATTTGCCACTTGGTTGAGAAAGGCTGTTATAAAATTACCCCCTTAGCTACTTATTAAAAATAGATTGTTTATCTCAGGCTTCATGTACTCTATTTATGTCATCAGACAATAATGACAAATGATTATATGAGCAGGACAAACAAATGTTGAATTGATCAATGACTAAGAGGGTAATGATTTTATTGAGAAAACTGAACAGATTTAATATTAAAGATCATGCACACACACCAAATTCTATCATCTAACTTCCACAGTGATGTTTATTATAGAAAAGAAAATTAAATGATACTTGCAAACATACTCCGGATACTTGCAAACATTTGTCTCAACAGATCCTCCCCATTGGGACAAATGTTTGCAAGTATCCAGAGGTTCTGTGCGATAGCAGTAGCTGAAATAAGCCATAGTCCCTGAGGCAGCAGCACGCGAAACATGACATCACGTCGGACTCTGGATTCAAAACCAAGAAGGGGAAATACCACTTTTTGCATTTTTTAAAATTATATATATACATAAAAAATGACTTTGTGGACCGATGATTAAAGGTGACACCAAGCAGTGAATACACAAGTGAAAACTATGAGCTTGTAAACTGCGAAGTGGTATGAAGGTCCAAGGTATTCATATAAAATATAAAATACTTTAAAAAATATTACCATCATTTTGGAATCATTTTTTGGTACATCAAAAAAGATGAGATGTCAATACAATGTGTTTTTCATTTTATTTTCTCTTCGTTGATTGTTGGACAATTTCATATAAAATATTATAGAAGAGAACCATTAGAATATGCAATAATTAAATCTGAAAATTCAACAGAAGTTTCAAATAGCATTAAGAACCTCTGAATTAGTTCATTATTTCAGCAAGAACATATGTGCCCAAGATAAGTGCACAAAATATTCTCAAACCGCCTTAAACAGTTAATTTTGTATCCAATATATCTAGCTACCATTAAGTTTAGCAAGTTAAAACATAATTAAAATATATCTTACTATAATTAAAAAAAATAACAACTGAAAAATGATCAATAGAAGATTCACATGTTTAAAATGAACATTTTCACATATGCCACTATCCTATTGCTTCATAAATTGGCCTTCTAGGCCAAATTTTACATTTGTTATTCAATTGTGAAAGAAAACTCCTACTCATGTCTGTTTCTACTTTTTCTTTAATTTTTCTTTCCTGCTTCATGAGCCACTAAGTGCAATAACTCAAACTGTCATCATCTTTAACACTTTTTCATTTCTCATAAACACTTTAACTTGAAACATGCAGTTTATGACATGATGAATAAATATGATTGCTACTTGAGCACAAAGTGTACACAATTTAAAATATAAACATTAGAGATGAAGGTTAGAAGAGTTATTAAAACCTTCAGAATGATAACCAGTAAATAGTTAATTTCCTATAGTACATAACTAGATAAATAAATGCAGAGATATTTTGATCACTGCATGTATATTTTTTTTATTCTGGCTCTTTGAAACAGAGTCTACAAAAATTCTACTCTAAGAGACATTTCATTATGGAAAAATATTTTTTATTCACAGCAGTTACACGGTGCCCTACAAAAACACAAGTCAAGCAAAGGAAAAACAACAGTGCATAGTCAATTGAGGCAAATGAGTTAGAGCAGGGAAAAAAGCAAATCTCCTAAATAGGGGCGATCCTCAAGTCAAAGGAAAAAGGGAACCATGCAGAGGCTAGAACAGCCAGGAATGGGAGGCATGAATGCTTTTGCCTTCTATGCCCTTTGCGTGGAGAATGGCCATGATGAAGAGCACTGCCTGTATCGATGGGCCGACGAAGGGGAACCCCTGGAAGGGATGGGCAGTGAGGGGGAATGACCTGCTTCACAGACTTATTTATTCCGTTTGGTGATATACCTTATGGAAGAGGGATATCCTTGGCATAATGATGACTGGTAGCGCGAGGGGTATTGCACTTGGTCAAAGCTGCAAGGATGCAACTTCGTAGACAGTCCTCATGCCAAATTAAGGACTTTATAATCCATGTTGGTTGGTCGATTCAGGTTGTGACTGACTCAGTTATGAGGACTTGCTTCAGGAAGAGCATATCAACCACAAGAGTAAACAGACACTGGCATCTGTACATGGGGACAAACAGAAATATCCAACCAGTCAGATCCTGGACAGGCCATGATAGAAGCGGATGTCTTTCTCGAACTTAGCCAATAATCCTGGGACGAGTTTGTCCCCAGTTTTCAACCCTGTGGAGGTAGATCATGGATAAACGGGGTCATCTGCTCGGAAGGGGAGTTCCCTTCAAGCCGAGCTGGGAGTTAGACCAGACACAGCTGGACACTCAACTGGGACAAGGCCAAGCTGAGGTGGAGGGTATGTGAAGGAGTCCATAAGAAATTCCCTCAAACTGCCTTAAAAGGACTGGTCACAGATATGGCCCGGTCCTCCTTAAGGTTTAACACACTGGAAGGGATTCTGGTCCAGGGGAGTTCCCTTTAGTTAGGTGTTAAGTTGGCAAGCAGAAAGAGCTTGGAGAGGCAAGGACCTCTCCTAACTAAAGATTTCTGCATACCTGAAAAAAGGTGAGCTATACTGTTTTGTTGTAACTTCTGAAGTGAAGGTGTGCTGCCGATTTGTTTGAGCTAAGTCCACTGTAAATAAAGGGCCAGATCTTAAAATCTACGCCCGATTTTATAACATGCATGTGCTGCCACGCTCATGTTATAAAATCCAGGCTCAGCGTGCGCAAGGGGGTGCACACATGTGCACCTTGCACGCGCTGAGCCCAAGGGGAGCCCCGATGGCTTTCCCCGTTTGCTCTGAAATCAGAGCGGCCTTGGAGGGAACTTTTTTCCCGGCCTTCCCCCCACCTTCCCCTATCTAACCCACCCCCCATTCATAACTAAATCCCCCCCTACCTTTGCTGCAAAAGTTACACCTGCCGGCCAGCCGCCGGCGCACCATGCCCCGGCACAGGCCGCTGTACCGGAGCACTCGACCCCGCCCCGGACCGCCACCACGCCCCCAAACCGCCCATTTTTGCAAGCCCTGGGACATACGCGTGCCACCAAGCCTATGTAAAATAGGCTCGGTGCGCACAGGGGCAGATTTTTTCAGATTATGCGCATATGTTACACGCGTAGCCTTTGAATATCTGCCCCAGAGTGCACTGAAGTCACAGCCAGAGTCTACTTCCTCTGACTGCTACCAAGCCATTCACCATTCGAGCTACCACAGCCAAGCAAATGAATTATTTGCTTCGCTCTTCACTTAGGAAGATGTAAGAAAGATACCCATAGAAACATGACAGCAGAAAAAGACTGCATTTCTTATCTGTCCAATTAATATTGTATTATAATCCTCATCACATTCTTAGAGACCCCCTGTATTTATCCCATGCTTTCTTGAATTCAGATATTATTTTTGACTCTAACACCTACATTTGGAGTCTGTTCCATGCATCCACCACCTTCTGTGTAAAAAAAAATATATATATATATATATTTTCTAAGTTTACTCCTGAATCTAATGCCTTTCACCCTCATCTCATGACCCTCATTGTAGAGCTTCCTTTCTATTGGAAAACACTCGCTTCCTCTACATGGAAACCTTTGCGATATTTCTCCATCTTTCCTTTTCTCTAGGATATACATGTTTAGATCTTTAAGTCTATCCCCATATGCTTTAGAACGAAGGCCACTGACCATTTTAGTAGCCACCCTCTATTCCATCCTGTTTATATCCTTTTGAAAGTGTGGCCTCCAGATTTGTATACAATATTCCAAGTGAGGTCTCATCTGGGACCTGTACAGAGGCAATATCCTCTCCCTTTTTCTGCTTATCATTCCTCTCCCTATGCAGCCAAGCACCTTTCTGGCTTTTACTGTCGCTTTATCCACCTGTTTGGCCACCTTAAGATCATTTAGATATAATACCCACAGATTCCGCTCTTCCTCTGTGCTTAGAAGAATTTTGCTTCCAATACTGTACCTTTCCCTTGGGTTTTGTATCCTAAGTGCATTAGTCTGCTTTTTTTTAGCATTAAATCCTATCTGCCAGACCTTTGACTATTCTTTGACTTTTGCTAGATCCCCTCATGTTTTCCACTCTTTCCTGGCTGTCCACCCTGTTAAAGATTTTGGTATCATCAGCAAAAAGAAAAACCTTTCCTGACAACCCTTCCATTATCTTACTCAAAAAAATATTGAAAACAACCTGTCCAAGGACCGATCTCTGAAGCACACCAGTAATAACAGCCCCCTCCTCAGAGAAAACTCTATTTACCACTATCCTTTGTCACCTCCCATTCAGCAAGTTTCTAAACCAGTCAGTCACTTAGGATCCATACCAAGGTCACACAATCTATTTATACGTCTTCTGTGCAGAACCATGTCAAAGGCCTTGCTGAAATCCAAGTACACTACATCTAGTGTTCTCCCTTGATATAACATTCTAGCTACCCAATCAAAGAAATTAATCAAATTTGTCTGACAAGATTTACCTCTGGTCTGACTCAGTTCTCGCAATCCACTGAATTCCAAAAATTACACTATCTTCTATTTTAAGAGCTATTCCATTAGTTTGCTCAGCACAGAGGTCAGACTAACTGACCAGTAGTTCCCAGCCTCCTCCTTATTTCTACTTTTATGAATAGGAACTACATCCTCCCTTTTCCATTCCTCTGGAACTAGTCCAGACTCTAAAGAAATATTGAAAACGTCAGACGGCGGAGCTGCCAAGACATCTCTAAGTTCCCTTAGTACCCTCGGATGTATTCTATCCAACCCCATTGTCTTATCTACTTTAAAGTTTAGTTAGTTCCTCATGAATATATTGTTCTGAAAATTGATTGGGGTATATCCCATTTCCAATCTTATTTGAGCTTGTTTTATGTGGTCCTGCTCCATGCCCTTCCAGAGTGAACATCAAACAGAAATATTTCTAAGCAATTTTGCTTTTTTCTCAACAGCCTCTAAATATTTCTCTCCTTCACCTTTGAGTCTCACAATGGCACTTTTGTACTTCCTTCTAATACTAACATATCTAAAAAACAAAAAAAGGTCTTATCTCCCTGTTTACAGTACTTGCTATTGTTTCTTCTATTTGAATTTTTGAACTCCTACTTTCCCAGCTTCTCTAAATTTTGCCAGATATTCTCACCTGTTTTCCTCTTTCTTGATCACATGTAGTTCATGAATGCTAAATTCTTCTCCATTACCTTTTCAGCTACTTCTCTAGAAAACCATCTCTTTTTCCTCTTCCCTTTATTTACATTCTTAACAAAAAGATTAGTTGCCATTATATCCTTTTTAGTTTTGCCCACCTTTTTTAAACCCAGCTACACTGACTGCCCTAACCACATCCTCTGGAAATTATTCCAGAGATTAATTGTATGTTGAGTGAAAAATAATTTTCTCTGATTTGTTTTAAACGTGCTACTTGCTAACTTCATGCAATGCCCCCAGTCATTCTATTATCCAAAAGAGTAAATAATTGATTTACATTTACCCATTCAAGTTTTCTCATGATTTTCTAGACTGCTGTCATATCCCCCATCACGGTGTCATATCCCCCATAACGGTGGTGGGGCCGCTTGGCAATAGTGATCATAATATGATCAGATTTGATTTAATGACTGGAAAAGGAACAGTGTGCAAATCCAAGGCTCTCGTGCTAAACTTTCAAAAGGGAAACTTTGATAAAATGAGAAAAATTGTTAGAAAAAAACTGAAAGGAGCAGCTACAAAAGTAAAAAATGTCCAAGAGGCGTGGTCATTGTTAAAAAATACCATTCTAGAAGCACAGTCCAGATGTATTCCACACATTAAGAAAGGTGGAAAGAAGGCAAAACGATTACCGGCATGGTTAAAAGGGGAGGTGAAAGAAGCTATTTTAGCCAAAAGATCTTCATTCAAAAATTGGAAGAAGGATCCAACAGAAGAAAATAGGATAAAGCATAAACATTGGCAAGTTAAATGTAAGACATTGATAAGACAGGCTAAGAGAGAATTTGAAAAGAAGTTGGCTGTAGAGGCAAAAACTCACAGTAAAAACTTTTTTAAATATATCCGAAGCAGAAAGCCTGTGAGGGAGTCAGTTGGACCGTTAGATGATCGAGGGGTTAAAGGGGCACTTAGAGAAGATAAGGCCATCGCGGAAAGATTAAATGATTTCTTTGCTTCGGTGTTTACTGAAGAGGATGTTGGGGAGGTACCCGTAATGGAGAAGGTTTTCATGGGTAATGATTCAGATGGACTGAATCAAATCACGGTGAACCTAGAAGATGTGGTAGGCCTGATTGACAAACTGAAGAGTAGTAAATCACCTGGACCGGATGGTATACACCCCAGAGTTCTGAAGGAACTAAAAAATGAAATTTCAGACCTATTAGTAAAAATTTGTAACTTATCATTAAAATCATCCATTGTACCTGAAGACTGGAGGATAGCAAATGTAACCCCAATATTTAAAAAGGGCTCCAGGGGCGATCCGGGAAACTACAGACCGGTTAGCCTGACTTCAGTGCCAGGAAAAATAGTGGAAAGTGTTCTAAACATCAAAATCACAGAACATATAGAAAAACATGGTTTAATGGAACAAAGTCAGCATGGCTTTACCCAGGGCAAGTCTTGCCTCACAAATCTGCTTCACTTTTTTGAAGGAGTTAATAAACATGTGGATAAAGGTGAACCGGTAGATATAGTATACTTGGATTTTCAGAAGGCGTTTGACAAAGTTCCTCATGAGAGGCTTCTAGGAAAAGTAAAAAGTCATGGGATAGGTGGCGATGTCCTTTCGTGGATTGCAAACTGGCTAAAAGACAGGAAACAGAGAGTAGGATTAAATGGGCAATTTTCTCAGTGGAAGGGAGTGGACAGTGGAGTGCCTCAGGGATCTGTATTGGGACCCTTACTGTTCAATATATTTATAAATGATCTGGAAAGAAATACGACGAGTGAGATAATCAAATTTGCAGATGACACAAAATTGTGCAGAGTAGTTAAATCACAAGCAGATTGTGATAAATTGCAGGAAGACCTTGTGAGACTGGAAAATTGGGCATCCAAATGGCAGATGAAATTTAATGTGGAAAAGTGCAAGGTGATGCATATAGGGAAAAATAACCCATGCTATAATTACACGATGTTGGGTTCCATATTAGGTGCTACAACCCAAGAAAGAGATCTAGGTGTCATAGTGGATAACACATTGAAATCGTCGGTTCAGTGTGCTGCAGCAGTCAAAAAAGCAAACAGAATGTTGGGAATTATTAGAAAAGGAATGATGAATAAAACGGAAAATGTCATAATGCCTCTGTATCGCTCCATGGTGAGACCGCACCTTGAATACTGTGTACAATTCTGGTCGCCGCATCTCAAAAAAGATATAATTGCGATGGAGAAGGTACAGAGAAGGGCTACCAAAATGATAAGGGGAATGGAACAACTCCCCTATGAGGAAAGACTAAAGAGATTAGGACTTTTCAGCTTGGAGAAGAGACGACTGAGGGGGGATATGATAGAGGTGTTTAAAATCATGAGAGGTCTAGAACGGGTAGATGTGAATCGGTTATTTACTCTTTCAGATAGTAGAAGGACTAGGGGACACTCCATGAAGTTAGCATGGGGCACATTTAAAACTAATCGGAGAAAGTTCTTTTTTACTCAACGCACAATTAAACTCTGGAATTTGTTGCCAGAGAATGTGGTTCGTGCAGGTAGTATAGCTGTGTTTAAAAAAGGATTGGATAAGTTCTTGGAGGAGAAGTCCATTACCTGCTATTAGGTTCACTTAGAGAATAGCCACTGCCATTAGCAATGGTTACATGGAATAGACTTAGTTTTTGGGTACTTGCCAGGTTCTTATGGCCTGGATTGGCCACTGTTGGAAACAGGATGCTGGGCTTGATGGACCCTTGGTCTGACCCAGTATGGCATTTTCTTATGTTCTTCTTCTTATGTTCTTATCTGTCTCATGTAGTAACTGAATAGTTCTTACCTCTTTAGCCTTTCCTCATAGGGGAGCCCTTTATCATTTTGCTCGCCCTTCTCTGTAGCTTTTCCAGTGCAGCTATATCTTTTTTGAGATGCAGCGACTAGAACTGCACACAATACTCAAGGTGCAATACCACCATGGAGTGATTCGGAGGTATTATGACATTTTCTGTTTTATTCACCAGTCCATTCTTAATAATTCCTAACATTCTGTTTGCTTTTTTGACTGCTGCAGCACATTGAGCTTCTATTATCCACTATGATGCTAAGATCTTTTTCCTGGGTGATAGCTTCTAATATGGGGTTATTTTTCCCTATATGCAACACTTTGTACTTGTTCACATTAAATTTCATCTGCCATTTGGTGACTCAATCTTCCAGTCTTGCAAGCTCTTCCTTCAATTTATAACAATCTGCATATGATTTAACTACTCTGAATAATTTTGTGTCAGCTATAAATTTGATCACCTCTCTTGTCGTATCCCTTTCCAAATCATTTATAAATATATTGAAAAGTACTCGACTGTTTACCTTTTTCCACTGAGAAAAATGATCATTTACTCCTACTCTCTGTTTCCTGTCTTTTAACCAATTTGCAGTCCACAAAAGGACATTGCCATCTATCCCATGACTTTTTAGATTCTTAGAAGCCTCTCATGAGGGACTTTGTCAAATGCATTTTGAAAATCCAAATACAGTACATCTACCAGTTCACCTGTTTATTAACCCCTCAAATAATGTAGCAGGTTTGTAAGGTAAGACTTCCCTTGGGTAAATGCTTGCTAGCTGTGTTTCATTAAGCTATGGCTTTCTGTATGTTCTATGATTTAGATCTTTAGAATAGTTTCCACTATTTTTCCCGGCACTGAAGTCAGGCTCACTGCTCTATAATTTGCTGGATCACCCCGTTTTTAAATATTTTGGGCTATATTGGCCACCCTCCAGTCTTCAGGTACAAAGGACAGTTTTAAAGATAGGTTACAAATTTTAACTAATAGATCTGAAATTTCATTTTTGAATCCTTTTAGAACTCTGGGGTACATACCATCCGGTCCAGGGGATTTGCTACTCTTTATTTTGTCAATCTAGCCTACTACATCTTCCAGGTTCACTGTGATTTGTTCCAGTTCAAACGAAACATCGCCCTTAAAAAAAAAAAAGTCTCCGGAACCGGTATCTTCCCAACATCCTCATTAATAAACACAGAAGAAAAGAATTTATTTAGCCTTTCTATGATGGCCTTATCTTCCCTAAGAGGCCCAACTGACTCCCTTACAGGTTTTCTGCTTCAGATATATTTAAAAACACTTTTTATTATGCGTTTTTGCCTCTACGACCAACTTTTTTTCAAATTCTCAACTTAGCCTGTCTTAACAATGTTTTACACTTATGCTTATGCTTTTTCCTGTTTTCTTCAGATGGATCCTTCTTCCAATTTTTGAAGGACTTTGGCTAAAATAGCCTCTTCCACCTCACTTTTTTTTTTCATAATAATTTTTATTATTAACCGAGAATCACAAACATGGAAAAGGTGGTGGATACATGGAATGTCCTCCTGTACAAGATGGTGAAGGCTAAAACTGTTGTAGTTATGTGTGTTTGTGGATCCTTGGGTGCTGTGGCGGTGACCACACCCACGGGGAGGAGCCCCGTGAGGAGCCACAGCACTGGGCTAGACTCGTATACACAAACACAAGAGTTCTTTTATTGTACAGCTTGAAGCTAACCACCAGAGGTGGCAGTAGTGAGGCAGTCTCATAGTTGCAGTCTCAGGGAGCCTTTCTCTCCTTGATGACGTCAGGAGGTTCCGCAGCAGGTCTCCCAGCAAGGAGATACTGTGGATAAGATAGACTGAGAGTTACTCACTAGGTGTTTGCTGTTGATATGCGATTCCACCAGGTCGTTGTAGAAGATACAGGCACCGAGGCAGGGAGAGCAGGCCCTCGAGGAGTGAGTACCTGTTCCCTGTAAGGCACCTGAAATAAAACAGAGGCCCCCCGAGGAGCGGGTACCCAGGTTAGCATATACCCCAAAGGGCAGAGAGAGAGAGAGCTTCCTGCGGCAGCACGGAAGTGGCAGAGTAGTGTAGACAAGAATGGATTTGAGTCCTTGCTAACTCGGGGAGCTAGCAAATGAGTGAAGGTAATATACCTGGATGGCGTGACGTCAACATGAGGGAACGCCCTCTAGGTTCGCGCCAAGGGTGGTACAAAGACACGGGTTGCGCGCGCGTGTGCACCCTATTAGATACCTTGGAGGAGCAATGGCGGGAGGCTGCACCGTAGCCGTTCCAGGGATGCCAGAGAGGTCAGCTTGTAGACGCGACGGTAGCCATCTTTCCCAGGGAAGCGGGAGGAGCCGTGAATAAGGTGAGGCAAACGGGGCAAAGCCGTCGAGGACCGACGCACGCAACAAAAACAGTAATGGACTTCGAGAAAATATAGGCTAAACAAAAAAGATTTTTAGTTGCAAAACAAGTGAAGGTAGAAAAAATATAACCTAGTAGTACATGTTTTAATTGTCTTACTTGACTCATTCAACAGTCAGTATTAGGTGTTAGGTTTTGTAGGTTTCGTGGACTCTTGGCCCGAGGTGGGGGTTGATGCTACCTGAGGGGTTGGGCCCCACGGGTCCCCACTGTCGGGAGGCAAGGTTGACTGGAAACAAAGGCAACAGGACCACGGCTTTGGCACAGGAGAGAGGAGGTGTAGAAGAACTGTCTGCATCACAGCCAGAGGAGCAGGGACAGAGAGAGTCAATTCAATGATATCGCAGTGCTGGGCAGGTCTGGAGAAAGGATATACCAGAGGAAGGATCTCCAATGCAGAAGCACACAGGACAGGCTCTGAGGAATGAGGAGTGTGGAGACAGGACCCCTGAGGTGGTAACGCTGAGGCTGCCCCGAGGAGCGGGGAAGTGTGGAGACAGAGTCTTTGGTGTAGTAACACTGAGGCCACCTTGAGGAGCGGGGAAGTGTAGAGACAGGATCTCTGGTGTAGTAATGTTGAGGCTACCCCAAGGAGCGGGGAAGCGTAGAGACAGGATCTCTGGTGTAGTAATGCTGAGGCTACCCCGAGGAGCGGGGAAGCGCGGAGACAGAGTTCCAGGAATGAACGTGCAGAAGAGGCCCCCGAGGAGTGGGTACCCAGAGCCAGAGTCCACAGTCAGAGAGCAGAGATCGAAGGCAGGAACCGCAGGTCCAGAGAACAGGAACAAGCACCAGAGGAGCTCAGGGAACTCGTTGCCAAGTCGGTTAGCATAGGCCAAAGAAGGTGCTTAAGTATTTCGGACTTGTGATGTCATCAGCCGAGGACAACCCTGGAGTTCCCGCCATTGGGCCTTTAAAGGGAGGACAGATGGCGCGCATGCCTATGGAGACCCGGAGATGGAGTGTTAGTCGGCGGCGTCCCAGCTGCCACGCAGGGCACGGAGAGCCAGGAGGAACGTGGCAGTAACAGCTGGCCACAGCCGCGAGTTCACCAGGAGTGGAGAGCCAGGCATGACATGACGTGAGTTGGGTCGACCGTGGATGGCTGCAGCCGACGGTTATAACATTAGGGCTGCCAAAATGAATGGAAAAGTGAATAACATGAAATGTTAGAAGATCTCTGGCTGGCCTGGTGTGTCATTGATAGTACTATGCACTGCCATGTGGAGGATGCCCCCCAGTTTGGCCAGGGGAGAGGATATTGCAGAGGCAATGTTCACAGTCATAATGGCCGATGTAATAAGCTGTGCTAAAGCTTCTGTTGGGTTTTGTGCGTGGTTTTCCCATGCTAGTCTTACGCATGTATGTATGGTCAGCACAGGAAAAATGTATGCATAAACCCGCTTAAAAACCTGTGGCAGGTTTTGCGCGAGTGCATGCAAAACGGCATGCAAAGGAGGCAATTAACTATTCACAGACTATGCAGTAAGGCTCACATCGGTTAGTGTGGGTTTCTACACAGTTTTTTTTAGTGCCTGGGTCAGGGCAGGAGTTAAGTTAAAGTGCGTGTCTAGAGGTTGGATTATTCGATTGTTGGCATTAGTGTAGTTGTGTGTCCATGCACTTCATGGGTAGGCATGGATTACCTTCTCTTTTTCTGGATGCTATGGTACATTTTGCAGGTCGGTTGAAGAAATCTGTTGCATTTTTCACACTTACTGACATCCGCCGGTACACCTGCCACATTATCAGAGATGGAACCATGAAGGGGTTAGACATTGCTCTACCCACCTTCAGTCCCACTCCTGGACCATTAACTTCTTCATTGTTTTATGAAAGGGGAAGGCTTTTGCCCCATGAATCACTTGCAGGTCACCATATTAATGCAGGTTTCAGCACACATTTCTGCACAGTTTATTACATAGGGCCTTGACTGTGCATGTTTGCACACATTTTACTTTTGCATGGATTTTCTGCGTGCGTCTCATTTGCGTACTCATTCTTTAGTACATCCTGTGAAGGCGCCTGCTTTTGACACGTGCGCTAAAAAAAATCTGCATAGACAACGTGTCGATTTCATGGCGGGTCTTATTATATTGGCCCCATAGTCATTGTGTAACGAAGATACCTAATGACTGCATTTAGGGTCCATGATTGCAAGGCTGAAGTAGCCCTGGTGCATGGTCCCTGGCAGAGGTCTTTTGCTGCAGTAAGTAAATTGGGAGGGTATATAAAATAGGGGAAAAAACTCTGGGTAATGGTGAATGAAGATTCATGGCATTAGATTCTGGTTTTGTGTTAGCTGGGAGCCCAGAGGGACAGGAAAAAATTGGCAGGTGAAAAAGAAAAAAGACATTTGGGAAGACCTAGTACAAACACAGGCAACACTGCACACTAGTTTTGATGGCTATTTAGATTATTACAAAGTTTTGAGATTAGAGATGGGAAGGTAGAAGTGCTGGATGTGATCTAAATAGGAGATCTTGCATGCTCAACTATCTAAGAGGGTGGTATATAAAGGAGGGAGATATCAAAATATGTTAATAATGGTCATATTCTATGGCTGGCAGCTTGGATAAATCTTAGCGATGTGTACGGAAATAACTGGATGAGATAATTGGCCTTTTTCTGCCATCATCTACTATGTTGTTCTAATTTTTTCTTTCTCAACAGAAGTACTAAATCACTAGTATAGAAACTAAACTTATTTTAAATACAAGCATTTAAAAATGCCACATGCTACTACAACAATATTTATTTTATTTGGTCCATGGATAGGAATCAAAAAACAACCTTTCAGACACAAAGCATTTTTCATATTCTTCCCTTACAAGTAGCTCTCTTCAAGCCAGAGTACCAAATGAAAAAAACTTTTGATGTAGACTCAAATATAAATATAAAGATCTTGTGGTTTAACTCAATTCCTGTAAATAGAAAATCAAAGCACCCTTTTTACTGGAATATGAATCACATATATTATCAACAAATTACTCAATCTCAAATGGTTAGCAATTTTATGTCTTTCAATTCTGTGAATAACTAGTCTCAGGTGCATGGCTTTCTCCGACAAATAAAGAACTAATACAAGATATATTATATATAATTTACAACATGAGTCATACCATGAAAACAAGCATACCCACTGTACAAAATAAATAGTGACTGAAAATTGCTCTCTAAGGGGCAATTTTCCAGCTGTCAGCTGGAACCGACAGATAGAAAATCGGGTACTTTTTACCCAAATTTCAACCTAGCTGTAGACTTTTGCACCTGCTTTATGTGCGAGCAGATTTTCCATGAAAAATGCAAACAGATTTGAAAATACAGTCTATTTTGAAAACCAGCCCAAAATATGCCCCCAGGAATGATTCCTCCAAATGCAGTTAAAAGTATGCAATTTGTTGCACACCATGATGCATACTTTTAGGCAGGCTCAGGAAAGGCAATTTTCAGA
The DNA here is from genome assembly GCF_901001135.1 of Rhinatrema bivittatum. NCBI lineage: Eukaryota > Metazoa > Chordata > Amphibia > Gymnophiona > Rhinatrematidae > Rhinatrema > Rhinatrema bivittatum. Next base: position 245,349,921 of record NC_042618.1, read on the forward strand.
CAGCTAATTTATGCAGGTAAATTGCTATTTACCCGTGTAAATGACTGAAAATTGTCCTCCCTGTGAGTTCAACTGAAAATTTGTTTTATGATTAAATAATTAGATGAGATGCAATGGTCGTTTTGGAATTTCTATCAATTTTATGGATATCATGTTTGCCAGACAGCGTGGAATCCCAGTATAGCCAAAAAGGACCACCATACCAGTAGAGAATATCGATGGCTCATCATTATCATCAGAATTAGTAAGCCTGGAGACAGATATAGTATATTAGTCACCAGGGAACAATACTATTGGACCATTTTCTGACTGTTTTGGAAATGTCTTCGTTAGAATGTCATGATCCAATATAAACTGCAGGATATGAAAAACATTTCCCTCAAAATTTTCTCAATCCTGAAGTCTATATTCAAAAGCATTTAGGGGGTCATTTTCAGAAGGGATCGCATGCGAAAAGGGGGCGGGTTCTGGGCGGCGTCCGCACCGGAAGGGGAGGAGTCGGGACGGCACCGGGGCAGATGCTGCGAAGATGTCGCTGACGGCGAAAAGGTAAGGACCCTTTTTGCCACCAGTTTTGCGCCCAATAGCACCACCTTTGAAGATGGCACTATTGGGTGCGAAAGCCAGCAGCAGTTGCACCGCGGAGGTGCGATCATTGCCGGCTTTTGCAGGCCCACCCCCCGCTTCGCCACCCCGCCCCCCATTATTGCTGGATTTTCTAAGGTCTGCGACCTTAGAAAATCCAGGCCTTAGTTAGATAATGCCAAAGTTATCCACATAAATGATGATTTGGGAACTTATCTGGCTAAATTCTAGCCGGCTAATTTAGGAGCATAACAGGGAGGAGTTGAGTTAGCTGGTTAAGTTACCCAGCTATCCCAGATATTCAGTTAGCCCACTAGGTGGGCAAAACAGCTGTCCTAAAGTTAGTCGGCTAATTTTAAGATAGCCAGCTATATTCAATAATACGTTTGATTTACTGAATATACCTCTAGTTAGCCGGATAAGTTTATCCTGCTATCTGGACAATGACTGAATATGGACCTCATTATTATCTACGAAATCCAGAGACTTACTCACACTACCTCCCTAATGTTCCACAGGTAGAATTTTATTGCATATTAATAAATAACATTACAGAGCTACACAAATGTAATAAATTTTAGGATGCATTTAATGCAGGGCAGTATATCTGCCATGATATACTCTCATGAAACAAGTTCTACAAATGTCCAATAGACTTCTAGCCAGGGGTTGAGGTCTTGCATTAAAGATACTTCAAAAACTTGGAGAAAGGACTTATTAAGCTATCCACCTCTTCAGCTGCAGATCCAATTTCCTTCACACAGAAGCAATACAGATACTTTTATCCTTGCATAGATTATGAAGCCCTCAATGCTATCACTCATAATAAAGGATACACTTTCTTCCTCTTTGACTCCCTCATAGCAGTTTTAATTTTTGCCAAATTGCACCTGCGAGTCTATAATTTTATTCAGATAAGGCATAATATAAGGGGTAGACAGCATTCAAGATTTGTCTGCATATTTTGAATATAGTCATGCTTTTTGGACTTCGCAATCCTCTAACCATTTTCCAATAGTTTAACCACAACTTCTTCTGTGACATGCTAGATTGATTACTGATCATCTACTTGGATGACATTCTAGCTTTTTCAGAAGAACTAATGGAACATGAAAGCCATGATCGCATGGCACTACACCAATAAAGAGCATATAAATTATTTGCCAAACTAAAAAATGTGAATTTGATAAATAAACCATTGAATCTTTTGGCTACATAATTTCAACAGATGGACTATGTTACAGAAAACAGTGGTAGTAATAGACTGGCTGATATCCAATGACATAAAGAGAGTATAAAGATTTTTGAGGTTTGCTAGTATCTACAGATGCTTCATAAAATGAATATTTAAAGAAATATCACCCATCACTACCCTGTCAAAGGCAGATAACTTTGTACAGGTGAACAGAAGAGGTCTAGGATTAATATGATTTGATAAAGAAAGCCTTTACTTCCATATCAGTATAAATAACACCCAGATCTAACACAGCCATCTTGGCAGAGACAGATATATCCAGTATGGCAATATTATCTCAATAAATAGAGCCTGGTAATATCCTTGTGTCTTCTATTTATAAAAAGTGATACCAGCACAATGTAATTATATTTGGGACAAGGAACTACTGGCTATCAAGATGACTTTTTAAGAATGGCGCCATCCTCTAAAAGGGGCATATTTTCCAGAACAAGTTCTCACTGATCATAAAACCCAGGATATCTTAAAATGGTGAGACACTTTAATCCAAGACAGCTTATTAGTAGCTATTTTCCTCTCAATTTACTTTCACTAAAACAGACCAGGACCACAGAATAATGATGAAAGAGCAAAAAGGTTGTGATTGACTAAAAGCCTGTTGGGTGAAAGGCTTCCTAAACCACTGGATGGTCAGGGCCGGTGCTAGCTTTGTTGCTACCGTATGCGAACAATTACAGTGCTGCCCCCCACCCCCCCTCCCCGATTCATTCACTTTATGTCCCAGACCGGTCAAATAAAGCCATACTCCCTCCAGAAATATATATTTTAAAAAACTGACACCCATCCACTCCTCCATAGAACCCCAGGTCAAGGGACGGGTATTAAATACATACCCTAGGGAAAACTTACAGCCTTGCACACACCATCCCCTACACTCCTACACCGTCTGTAGTTAGACAAAATGTAATTATGCATGTCTAACACATTTTACATGAAAAAGAACATTCATGAGTACAGTCTACTGAGGCAAAACATCACTTACAACATATACAGGGTGGCCCATGGAAAAGAAGCCCACCTTGAATACCAGTGCATTGGAGGTAGGCTATTTTTCCATGGGCCACCCTGTGTATTATGTTTACATGCACTGCTGTGGTGCCAACCAGAAAACTCAGCAAAAAAGACACTTGAAACTCCTATGGAATTTATAATGGAACCTCAGCAGCTATGAATAACCATAATTACAATTACAATATAGTAAACCTCCCATACCAAAATAATCCTAACTACAAGCATTCAAACAATAGCAACCTTATCTATGAAAAGGCAACACTGAAAATATTACACCAGGCCCTAGAACACCAATACACCTCCTATTGAGAAAATAGAACAAGCCAGGCTGCTATTGATCCCTATACAGAAACTACATGCCAGTAAAATAGCTCACCTCGGTTACATAAGCAGAATACAGACAGGCCCGTACCAAAGACAGAATAAGAGTCCAGAAACTATAAATAGAAACATGCTGAGAAGAACTAAACTGGAATCCACAAGCCAGCCTCTATATGCAGAGCAACAATGGAAAACAGAAACATAACCATTCTTCATAAAATATTAAATAATAAAATCAAGAAATATAAAACATAATAATAGCAAAATCATATTTGTAAAAAGAATAAATATTTCAAACCAGTTAATGAATAATATATCCAAAATTTCCCAAACACCAAAACAATATTTTAAAAAATCCAATAATTAAAAAATGTTCTATTTCCACCCCTAAACACAAAATATTTCAAAACAGCAAAAACATCAAATTACACCCAATAATTGAAACTAATAAGGATTAAAAAATCTCCTCCTTTCCTTACCTGGGATCTTTTGATTTCCAGTTACCCTGAGATTTTTGTGGATTTGGGGAGATAGGACCACACAAATGTTATCTTTTCTCTCTCTCTCACACACACACACACAATAACACATTGATTCTCTCACACACTCCCTGTCTGATATACATGCCTATGCTCTCACACATACTCCCTCTCTCCCTCAGACACATAATGTGTGTATGCACATGCCTAGGAGAATCTATATGTGATAATAAGCTCTTACAGACGCACACACATATATACACATATACACATGCTCTCACAAAGACACACAAGCATACAGGCTGTCACACAGACATAGACAGGCTCACACACAGACATACACACATACATACACTTTCACATAGACTCTAGACAGACACATACACAGCCTCCTGTTCTTTTTTGGCCTGGTGGGATGAGCTCCATCACGGCCCCCAAACTCCTTTTCTCTTTGGGCCTAGTGGGATGAGCTCCATCACGGTTCCATGGACTCCTCTTCTCTTTGTGCCATGATCGGATGAGCTCCACTACGGCCCTGATGGCTCCACTTCTCTTCAGGCCGTGGTGGGATGATCTCCACCATGGCGCTGAAACAGGAAGGAACACTGCGGCAGCGCAGTGGTTCAACCCCCTGGTGGGTTGAACTTTGCCGCGGCTGGCAGCCTCTCTTCCTCTTCAGCCACATGTTTGGCTCCACTGGCAGCCTTGTGCCTCTTCTATTGCCTCCACTGCCCCCCTTGGATGTGCCATCCCGTGCAAATGCATGGTATGCACACCTGGTCATGCCGGGCTGGTGGATGGTACTGGTAAATCTAGATTATGCAAAGGAAGAGATCTGGCATTAAGCTTAATGCAAGTTCCAGGAGTTCCGTTCTTGATGATCTGGATTGGGCCCTGGGGCTTGAAAAGAGGGGGTCTCTGAGAATACTACCACCTTGCACCTGGAAACTAAAGTACAGCTTAGCTGTGCTGTGTAGAACCTGATTGAGGAGATCTGTGACCACTGAAGGTAAGTAATTTATGTATGTATCTTATGTTCTTATATCTTGACCATGGAATTGGACCATGAACAGAATTCTTTCTTTTGTGGGAGTGTGCAGTGGGACCTGGAAGCTTATATGGAATATAGGGGAAGGGTGAGATTTAAAAAAAAAACCCAAAAAAAACAACCTTTTCAATTGCAGGATCAACAGTAGTGAATAGGGCTACAGAGGCCAAGATATACCTTCCCACCCTGGAAAGCAGGAGCTAAGAAATTGTTGTGGATGCTTTCCACCTTTGAAATAAGCCAACAGTCAGCAAAAAAAAAATCGTTTGTTAATAAGATATCTGAGAAGCAATGTGGATTGCCATATCATAGTAAAGCAAAGGCAGAGCTATAGAGTTTTTTAGTTGTGCAATAGATTATATATGTCAATTCCCCCAAACCTATATAAGCAATGGATTAGCTTAACATTTTTTTAACTGATTAATACTATTATCTTAGCTCTTATATGCTAATAAAACTGCATTCTTATAAGTCATATAATTTCATGTAGGTTGAGCCCAGATGGCAGAAGTGAAACTTAATGCTGACCTTTAACATACTTAAATGTTTTGGCTAGCTTTTAGCATATTTGGCATTCTTATAGCCTTGGCTATTTCCATAAGCGAGGGTTCCGGACCTCCGCTGAACGACCTCCTGCAGTCGATCTCCTGCCGGCGCCATTATCCGTACGGAAAACGATTTGCGGCAGGAGATCGCTCCCGGACGCCCGCTGGACCCCCAGAGACTTTTGGCCAGCTTGGGGGGGCCTCCTGACCCCCACAAGACTTGCCAAAAGTCCAGCGGGGGTCCAGAAGCGACCTCCTGCGGTCGAATCGTGTTGGTCTATGGCCGCCGCCATTTTGCAAAATGGCGCCGGATGAAGACAACACGCTTCAACAGCAGGAGCCCGTTTCGGACCGCCGCTGGACCCCAGGGTACTTTAAGGCATTTGGGGGGGGGAATTTAATTTAAAGGGTCGGGGTGGGTTTTAGGGGGATTTAGTGTGCCGGTTTTCCTGCCCTCCCCCTTCCCCCGATTTAGCTATGGACCGCCGCTGGACCCCAGGGTAATTTAAGGCATTTGGGGGGTGGGGGATTTAATTTAAAGGGTCGGGGGTGGGTTTTAGGGGGTTTTAGTGTGCCGGTTTTCCTGCCCTCCCCCTTCCCCCGATTTACGATTTTTTGACGATAAATCGGGGGAATTGGTATTGTATCGTGGCCCTAACGATTTTTGACGATTTAAAATATATCGGATTTTAAATCGTCAAAAAACGATTCACATTCCTACTCCTCATACACTAATATAAGAACATGCCATACTGGGTCAGACCAAGGGTCCAAGCCCAGCATTCTGTCTCCAACAATGGCCAATCCAGGCCATAAGAACCTGGCAAGTACCCCAAAACTAAGTCTATTCCATGTTGCCGTTGCTAATGGCAGTGGCTATTCTCTAAGTGAACTTAATAGCAGGTAATGGACTTCTCCTCCAAGAACTTATCCAATCCTTTTTTAAACACAGCTATACTAACTTCATCGTCTGGCAACAAATTCCAGAGTTTAATTGTGCGTTGAGTAAAAAAGAACTTCCTCCGATTAGTTTTAAATGTGCCACATGCTAACTTCATGGAGTGCCCCCTAGTCTTTCTATTATCCGAAAGAGTAAATAGCCGATTCACCTCTACCTGTTCTAGACCTCTCATGATTTTAAACACCTCTATCATATCCCCCCTCAGCCGTCTCGTCTCCAAACTGAAAAGTCCTAACCTCTTTAGTCTTTCCTCCTAGGGGAGCTGTTCTTTTCCCCTTATCATTTTGGTAGCCCTTCTCTGTACCTTCTCCATCACAATTATATCTTTTTTGAGATGCGGCGACCAGAATTGTACACAATATTCAAGGTGCGGTCTCACATGGAGCGATACAGAGGCATTATGATATTTTCCGTTTTATTCATCATTCCCTTTCTAATAATTCCCAACATTCTGTTTGCTTTTTTGACTGCCGCAGCACACTGAACAGACAATTTCAATGTGTTATCCACTATGACGCCTAGATCTCTTTCTTGGGTTGTAGCACTTAATATGGAACCCAACATTGTATAACTATAGCATGGGTTATTTTTCCCTATATGCATCACCTTGCACTTATCCACATTAAATTTCATCTGCCATTTGGATGCCCAATTTTCCAGTCTCACAAGGTCTTCCTGCAATTTATCACAATCTGCTTGTGATTTAACTACTCTGAACAATTTTGTGTCATCTGCAAATTTGATTATCTCACTCGTCTTATTTCTTTCCAGATCATTTATAAATATATTGAAAAGTAAGGGTCCCAATACAGATCCCTGAAGCACTCTACTGCCCATTCCCTTCCACTGAGAAAATTGTCCATTTAAGCCTACTCTCTGTTTCCTGTCTTTTAGCCAGTTTGCAATCCACGAAAGGATATCGCCACCTATCCCATGACTTTTTACTTTTCCTAGAAGCCTCTCATGAGGAACTTTGTCAAACTCCTTCTGAAAATCCAAGTATACTACATCTACCGCTTCATCTTTATCCACATGTTTATTAACTCCTTCAAAAAAGTGAAGCAGATTTGTGAGGCAAGACTTGCCTTTGGTTAGGCCATGTTGCCTTTTTTCCATTAAACCATGACTTTCTATATGTTCTGTGATTTTGATGTTTAGAACACTTTCCACTATTTTTCCTGGCACCGAAGTCAGGCTAACCAGTCTGTAGTTTCCCGGATCGCCCCTGGAGCCCTTTTTAAATATTGTGGTTACATTTGCTATCCTCCAGTCTTCAGGTACAATGGATGATTTTAATGATAGGTTACACATTTTTACTAATAGGTCTGAAATTTCATTTTTTAGTTCCTTCAGAACTCTGGGGTGTATACCATCCGGTCCAGGTGATTTACTACTCTTCAGTTTGTCAATCAGGTCTTCCACATCTTCTAGGTTCACCATGATTTGATTCAGTCCATCTGAATCATTACCCATGAAAACCTTCTCTGGTATGAGTACCTCCCCAACATCCTCTTCAGTAAACACCGAAGCAAAGAAATCATTTAATCTTTCCACGATGGCCTTATCTTCTCTAAGTGCCCCTTTAACCCCTCGATCATCTAATGGTCCAACTGACTCCCTCACAGGCTTTCTGCTTCGGATATATTTTAAAAAGTTTTTACTGTGAGTTTTTGCCTCTACAGCCAACTTCTTTTCAAATTCTCTCTTAGCCTTTCTTATCAATGTCTTACATTTAACTTGGCAACGTTTATGCTTTATCCTATTTTCTTCTGTTGGATCCTTCTTCGAATTTTTGAATGACGATCTTTTGGCTAAAATAGCTTCTTTCACCTCCCCTTTTAACCATTCCGGTAATCGTTTTGCCTTCTTTCCACCTTTCTTAATGTGTGGAATACATCTGGACTGTACTTCTAGAATGATATTTTTTAACAATGACCACGTCTGAACTGCCTGTTCATGTTTTAGAAAAGGGTTGACCACGTTTCAGGCCAGTTTTCAACTTTATCCCCCCCAAGGGAGATTATATACATAAAAAGCCAGCACAACTTTAGTGTGACCTTAAATTACAGGAAAAACGAAGAGAATTGCAGCTCCTTTATTTATTTATTTTTATTTATTTATTATTTTTTATATACTGACATTCGATCTGAGATATCACATCGGTATAGCTCCTGAATATCGGTATATTGACATACCGAAATACCATATATATACCATAGATATGGAGCATATATATATGGTCACATAACTATATAAGAGAAAAGTACACAATTTTATTATCATAGCTTTTTAAACGATTTCTGGAAATGTGTCCTAAAATACGTACACTCACACTCACACATACATACTCTGAAAACACAACATCAAATACAAGGGAATGGTAAGCCACAAAACCAAGAGGCCTATACATCAATGTTTGTCTCATCTCAATGCAAAGTCTTGTATCTAAACTCCCTGTGGTTTTATGACCACTTACAACTCTATACCCGGCTTTCGCCCATTTTTTCATATTAAAACATGACTATGTAATGTTATAAACCACTTGAATATTTCTTCATCTGTCAACCTTCCCTGTATCGGTCTCTTCACTTCTAGACAACCCTCTTTCGTGATGCTGATTGCATATTTATTTATTTATTTATTTGTTTATTTATTTATTTAATAACTTTTCTATACCGTCATTAAGTTAGGTACCATCATAACGGTTTACAATAAGGCACAAATAATAATATTGGAAAACATAATAAAATCTATCATTAAACAGGTGCCAAGAATTTACGGTAACATAGCTTGTTTATAATTACTCCTAATTGGAAGTGTTGTATCATGTTATATCATGTCCATTCTTTATTTTAACAGATTTTAAAAGATTTTAAAATTCTAAAATCAAGAGCAAACATTTAAAATAGAAATTGAATATATATCCGTCAATATATATTGTCACTGTGGTTTGACCCTAACAAGCGGCCCTTGATTCACAACTATCTGCTTCCTCAGGGGAATGGTAACCACTGAGAAAAGAAACTCAAATTTAGTCACCTCATAAGACATAGCATATAAGACACATTTACCTTCAAAAAGTGTAAGAAAAATGTTTTTTTCCAAAAAGCATCTATAATTCATTTTGTTCCCAGGCTGTCCACATGTATTGAGTTTACCACCAAATACTTCTTAACTTTCCCCAAACCAGCTTATATCTGGGCACTAAAGATTGTGTCTTCACGATGAATATTCAAAGCCTAGAGCAATAAACACACAAAATCCACACTGTACTCCAACATACAAAACAGTGCCAACACCAATCACCCTACTTCAAACCTTTACCATACCTCAACGCAGCATCCAAAATGTCACTTCTCATAAACAGTATCCTACTTGATTTTTTAATGCTTACAACTCAGCTTGGTCAAAACTCCCAATGTCACAAAAAATCGCTGTAAACGATACTTTGACTTACTTTGCTTTTAAAGCGAATTTCAAGCAGCCACCGCCCTATGGAGGTAAGCCACGGACATCAGCGCCCCTTATGTCAGACACGTCACCCTAACGTCATCACGCTCAAGCGAGCATCACCAACAACATATCAAACAAACTAAAAAATCTCCCACAATGTTATACCCATTCTAACACACTCTTCCAAACAAATCCCACCATCAAAACACACATTGCACAAGACACACCCCACACACCTAAACTCTTACAAAAAATTATAACAAAACAAATATACGCTCCCTACCCTAGACGCGTCACCATGACGTAATCACGCGCAAGTGGGCAAGACCCACAACCTATCAAATAAACTAAAAATTAAATCGAAAAATATCCATGCTTTAATATCCATTCATACTTCCAAACTAAAAATTAAATCCAAAAGCCATCCACACGGAAACATCCATTCATCCACATTCCTCCAAACACATCCCAAACAACCACCCGAACAATCACACTAAACAATTTACCCACTCTTTCCTTAATAACTCCCGACAACATACCACTCAATACTCGCCAGAGAACAACCACCTACGATACCATACCTAAAATACCACCATGCCATTTCCATTACCAAACCAAACCAAACAGAATTAATAACGATGTTTATCCAACCCCACTCACCCCTAAGATGAAAACTTCAAAGAAAAGCTACCCACTCTATCTCAACATTTAATTCATGTGGCATCAAGGTTTGCCATTCAAAGATGCATTTCTGTTCCCACTGAGTAAGGAGACGCTGTGTGTCACCCTCAGCGTTATAACACTGCTTGATGACAAAAAATTTTATGTCATCTACACTATGTGATTTCTCTAACCAATGACTTACTAATGGAGGTGACTCTTTCTTTTTACGTACACTACTCTTCTGTTCAACTATTCTTTGTCTTATGGCTCAGTTAGTATGGCTAATGTATATCAATGCACAAGGGCATATTATAGCGTAAACAACCCTTTCAGATGAACACGAGAAATATCCAGGTAAAATGTATGGACGAGTGTTAGATTTAACCCAATATTGTTGAATCTGTAACACATTAGAACAGACAGAACAATGACCACATTGGTATTGGCCACAGGAACAAGTATCTATCTTTAATGCTACTCTACTTTTCAACCTATCCCTTAAATTTTTACCCTTTTTTTGTGGCAAAAATAGGTCGATCAGTGAAACCTGTCAAAGATGATAAAGTCCAATGTTTCAATATGCTTTGTTTTATAGCTGTAGTTTTAGATGAATAAGGAAGCGTACAAACAATCCTAGAAATTTTCTCTCTATGCTGTACTTTCAGCAAATTATCTTGGTTTGCATAAAGGCCACCTTCTCTCCAGTCTCAACTTTACGAGACTGGAGAGAAGGTGGTTGATGGACTGGAAGCAATTGTTCCAGAAGGTGAGGGTTTTTGAGATAGATTCCGTGACCGGAATGAGAATCTGCACATTGTCGGCATAAATATAATGGGTTACCTTTAGATTTACAAGGAGTTGGCAGAGGGGGAGAAGATAAATGTTGAAGAGGGTAGATATACTGTATATAGTTGCAGTTTTGTTTTTTATTCACTAAGAAAGATTATGCCCACTGTTCTCTTTGCTCCAGTTACTACACAGATTTAGGGATAACATCTGATCATCTTTCCGAAAAGGCTGGGGATGAAATGTATTAGTGTGAGTTGACAGACATGTACAGGAAAGGCCCCATGTATGTGTGAATGTATGATTAGAGGTTAGTACTGACAAGATATGATGGTAAATGTATCTTAAAATGGTGAATAGAATGTGAGAAACAGACATTATTGTGTACAAGGTCAGTACATACTTTGCTATGGAGTACAGAATATTTTTTTAAAGAAAACATAACACAGACACACAGTGTGGGATATTAGGTAGCCTCCCTTCATAGCTCACAACTTCCCCCTCCTTCCCCCTTTATTAGAAGTAACTTGGAATACTTTGCAGCTTCCACCACCCCCACCCCCTTTGCTACATCTCACACAGCCCTCCTTTTCTAACTTGAAATCTGCAAGCTTCAAGGTCATGAAGAAGATAGATATTGAGCACAAAATGGAAACATGACTTAATTAAAAGCATAAGATCACCACTTACTTAAATACAGCTAGCATATTAAGAGCTAAATCTTAACTCTGACTGGATTTATCAGTTAAGCAGCAAAAACCGAGCTCCTCCTCAACCCACAGGATGACAACGACCTAGCAATCAACCATCTCCCCACAACCCTAATGACCCCCATTACACATACGAGAGACCTTGGAGTAATTCTGGACAACCAGCTGAACCTAAAAAAAAATTGTCAACACCACCACAAAGGAATGTTTCTACAAATTACAAATCCTAAAGAAGCTGAGACCCCTCCTACTCCTACACGACTTCGGACAGTGCTCCAAGCCACCATATTCTCAAAGGTCAACTACTGCAACTCCCTCCTCCTTGGCCTCCCCGTAAACACCACCAAACCTCTACAGATGTTACAGAACACCGCTGCAAGGATCCTGACCAACACCAGCAAAGGAGAACATATGATGCCCATTCTTAAGAATACACTGGCTCCCCATTAAATTCAGAATCCTTCACAAAGTCCTCACGATGATACACAAGACCATTCACAACCAAACCTCTCTTGAGCTTAATATTCCTCTTCGCCACCATACTTCCTCCAGACCAATCAGAAGGGTACAAAGGCATCTTGTACTCTCCTCCCACCAAGTCCTCTCTTAATGAAATGTGCCTTCTCCACAGCTGGTCCCTCCCAATGGAACGCTCTTCCCCCAGATCTTCGCCAGGACCCCTGCCCACTGACTTTCAGGAAAAGGCTAAAGACGTGGCTGTTCAAACAAGCGTTTCCCTAAAGAACAGACAACCTCTCATTGACTCTACTTTTTCGGCCTGACACGGGCCAGCATGTTCCTGATATTAAGCATCATATCTTTTGATCATAAGCATCATGTTCTAATTGATCCTTAGCATTGCACCTCCTTCTAACAATTCCCATTTTAATCATCTTCAGCATCTTGCCATTAGGTGCCACCAATGTATATACTATCTGTCCCGGTAAATAACCAACCCGCATACATTTTAGACTTGCTATACACTGTTTTTCATTCTGTAGTTATGCAATTGGTGAAGGATATTATCCCCGTTCACCAATGTTCCTGCCTATCCCTGTTACATGTCACCCATATTTGATGTTTCCTTTGTTCGATGTATCCATTGTTCAATGTAATACATATTTTCTAACCTTGGTTTGCTGTAAACCGATGTGATATGTCTATTCATGAACGTCGGTATAGAAAAGTTCTAAATAAATAAATAAGGGACAAAATTACACACTAATACAGCCTGAAAGTGGAGTTTCCCCTAATTATTGATATGTGTTCAGCAATCACTGCTCTCTGTAGATCTTGCCACTGTACCCAACCAATGGAACATGTGCTGCATTTTCCACTCTCAACTATGCAGCCAATCCTGCATTTCCCATGCTTTTCCGCTCTAACCTATACCCGTAGTTATAGCTGGCATGAGGTTTTAGTTATCACCCATTAATTAAAACAGGCCTGCAGGCCTTCTGTCATATTTCTGGATCACTAAAATCATCCCAACAGTTGACCCAAGACTTTCTCGCTATTCACAACAGTTGTGTGGATTTTCTGCACAGATTCAAGCACGGCTTATTACATGGCACTGCTACCACACATATGTGCATGGTTATTTCATTTCTGCGCAGATTTCTGCTCGCAAGTCATTTACATACATTTTTTTTTTTACATCTCAAAGAGGCACCAGGTTTTGCCACGCATGCTGAACAACACTCGTGCAGACCACTAGCACCTGTTTCACTATGGATCTTATTACATCGGCCCCTTCAGAGCACCTGAATAAGATGAGATATATTTAATGGTTTGTTAGATATAACAGCAGCTTATGATACCGTAGATTCACGCTTGTGGTTATAGGAGTTAGGGATAGGAATGCCTATTCTAAATTGGTTGGCTTCCTTACTATCTGGGTACTCAGAGCAAATTAGAATAGGAAATATCGCATTGAGATGTATCCTGTTGGTATCAAGGATTGACCTTTATGGCTATCCTTTTATAATATTTATCCGCTATCTTTTACTAAAGTACTTTATTAATTTATTTTTATAAACTGTTTTTTGCTAATGTTTTTGTGGTAGCCTGCTTTGAGTACTTTTTCTGATAGAAGTGTGTTATACATTTAAATAAATAAATAACATTCTGAATTTATGCCAATATACAATTGTAATTTTCAATCTGTTTTATCCAACTTACTTTGTCGATGTTTAACAAACAAATTCAAGGAGCCAAAATGCAGGCATGTTCTTTCACTGGGTTGGCAGCCAAGTGGTGAAATAAATTGCCACCAAAAATTAAAATGTTGGCAGAGTTTGGACTATTTCATAAAGCCTTTGAAACCTGTCTTTTTAATCAGAGGTTGGGATGGGGTGATCATGGCTAAGACTGTTGCAGATGGGTTTGTCGAGAGAGGGAGTGGGGTGGTTGGTTTGAGAGGAGAGAGTTAGTGGTGATGGCCAGTTGAGGGTGGTATTATTCCAATTTTTGGAATTTTTTAGTATATGTTTTGTGATCTACTTTGTCCAATTTTTTTTTTTTTTTTGAAAAATGCAGAATTTAAGTATGGAAATTAAATTTATATTGAATAGTTTGCAGAATATAGAAACCCGAATGTCACAGAATAATTTAGTTCTTAACATGAGTAAAGCTGAAGCTTTATGGATAAGTCACTTTAAGATAGGCAATGCAGCAATTCCTGTTTGTTCTGAGATTTATTCTTGACACTAAAGGGGGTCATTTTCTAAAGCTATCGCACACGTGCGATAGCTAGCTCGGGGCTGAGTCGGCCCCGGAAGAGGAGGAGTCGGGGCGGCCCCGGGGCCGACTCCGCGAAGATTCCCCAGACAGAGAAAAGCACGCATGCTTTTCCCTGTCATTTTCGCGCTGAATAACTACACCTTTTATGGTGTAGTTATTTGGTGCAACACTGGCAGCGATCGCACCGCCACGGTGCGATCGCTGCCGGCTAGTGCAGGACTGCCCCCTGTTATCACGGGATTCACTATGCTTTACAGCATTAGTGAGTCCAGCCCTAAATTGTCAAAAGTACAAGTAAGAGCTACAACAAAGTTGCTGTTAATAAATTAAAGTTAATCAAAAGTTTGAAGCCCATGCTGTCACCATGTGATTTTAGGTCTGTTGTATAAGATTTCATACTTTCGTAATTACCGGTAGATTATTGTAATCATTGTATGTAGCACTTCCAAAATTACTGTTTCTTGTAATACAGCTGGTGCAGAATGCCACAGCCTGGATGATTACTGGAGCAACATACTATGAACATATTTCTTCTAAACTGGTATACTTGCATTAGTTTCCCAATTATTCGAGAATCAGTTTAAGATTCTTTCTCAAGTATTTAAGGCTCCCTATGATAATGTTCCACATCACATCCATGCTGCTATTTCTTTCTTTATACCAATTCATTCTCTGAAATCACAGGGAAAGAAGCTATCTATACTTTCTATTAAGAGTTTTCAATTGGCTGAAACACATCTTAAGGCTTTTTCTGTGGCAGCCCATATGGTATGGAATGTTCTTCCTCTTGAATTATGACTTTTAGATTTGTATTCATCCTTTTGGAAAGAAGTAAAAGCCTTCTACTTTGAATAGGCTTTTCTGTCATGTCCTTTTGAAAACTACATTTTATTTGATGAGCCTAATGACTGAGTTTGGTTCTTGCTATTACTAAAATAATGTTTTCTTCATTTCTGGTTTTTATGTATTGTTTTTGATTTATTTTACTGCTATTTATATTGTTGATGTATTATAATGTTTTTATTTATATTCTGCCCTGCCAAAGACAAGCTTTCAGAGTGGCAGGTCATAAATGCTTTTAAATAAATAAATGTATTCATGTCTAAGGACTTCTGAGGGTAAAAAAGACACTTATGAATGAATACATGTTTTTTAGTATAATATAATTATCATTTATTTCTTGCATGCTTTTTCACTGAAGCATTCAAAGTGTGCTACAGTATGTCAAATATTATTAACATATCAGAAGGTGGAGTGGCAAATGATAATGAAGCAGCCTACTGCATTCTCTGAATATCCTTTTCTGTATCAATCTGAATTATTTTTAAGTGCCAAATATCTTTATCTAAAAGATACATGTACATTTGTTAACATTAAATTAAAAAATATGTTCATGTATAAACAAAATGTAATACAAAACACTAAAGTTATTATTTATTCAAAAAATAATAAATATTATGTATTTATTATTTGGATTATATAAGTTGATTTCTCTTTCAAGAAAAAATGTAACTGTCTAGGAAAATATTTATTTTACACTCTTGTTGTTAAATATTTACCTTTCAGGCCATTAAGACCTAATGTTCACTGCTACAGAATTTAATAGCGGCTAAAAATGTACAAATATGACTTTACTTTGAGAGTCATGTATCCAGCTCATGCTATAGCTAATATGGTCTGTATCCAATCGTATTTTTAAACTGGTAGGGATTTGTTAAGACCGGCAGGTCCTTATTGTGGGAACATCATTCTGGGAGTGCCAAAAGATGGCAGGACAGGGCAAGGGCCAGTATTCTGCCTAGCCAGCCCCCCTCCCCTGTGCGTTTTTGTGATCTGGGGGCCAGTAGGGCTTAGCTGTGACACTAGTATATCTTGGTGAGTGCTGGTGAGGGCAGGAGTTGGTAAAGGTAAGGCTGAACTGGACTGCAGGGCTGGAACTGGATCTTAAATGCAGGCAAAGACTAGAACTGAGGCATATGTGCAGGCAAGGACTGAAACTGAGGCTTGAGTCCAGTCAAGGACTGGAATTGGAGATTGACTAAGACAGGACAAGGCGAGACAAGGACGGCATGGAACATAAAAATCCAAAAGCATTGTTAGGCAGGGAAAGCCCTGAGGGGCAAGACAATGGAGAAACCTAGATAGGCCACAGAGCAAGACAAAGGCCTATATAGGCCAAAAGGCAGGACAAGAGGCAAAAAGATCCAAAGGGCACAAGGCAAGGCAAAGGTCAGAAGGCCTAGAGGCCACAAGGCAATGGTCAGAAGGCCATGGGTAATAGGGACCAGGGCAAGGAGCCAAGACAGACTTGATGCAAAGGCATCAAAGCAGGGAATAGACAGGGTTATGTAGGGCTGAGGCTTGGGTGTGGTGCCAGCAAGGAGGAGTTTGGCAAGACTGAAGAGCAGGATTACTGAAGACTCCTGGTGGCGAGGAGACTGTACCACAGGCTGAATAGTGAGGAGCTTATGTGGATAGCATGGAACGAAGCTCTGAGGAGACCTCTGCTGGTGGAGAGGCATCATCATCAGAGTACGATGAGGCTTCATAGCAGCTGAAATCGTAACAGTATTGCAAGTAGAATAATGACCATTAATGAATTAATCAAAATGTTGGATTCACACTGCCAGCATTTGGTGAGGATTTCCAAGAAGATTAAAATTGCTGCCGTCATCTTTATGAGAGTTTGTATAATACGTGGTAAAGTTTTACTGGTTTCCTTGCCAGTAGCTCTTGATAAATGCACATGACATCAGTACTTTCCAGCAATAATTTAAAAATTTGGATCTCAGATGAGAATTTTTGAAATGAAACCACATCTTTCACATGCTTTTCTTTGCTTTCTTTAAAAAAAACAAAGATAAAAGGGTTCTAATTAGAAACAGTTCTGAGAGATTATATAACTTGACATAGAGTACTTGGTCACTTACCCTATGTTGTCACTGTCTCTCTAAAAATGTTTCAAATTAATACATAAAGTTTAACTGGAAGAGCCTCTGATCTTGATTTTTTGACCTGCTTAAACTTTTGGGTATTGAAATTGTATGGATTATTTCAGAAGTATTTACATACAATAATGTGGGAAGAGGCAGTTTACTCCCCTGCTACCTGGTTATAAGTAATTGGTAATTAGATGATGCCTGCATATTTTTTGTCATATCTGTTGTGGTCCCGGTTGCGAGTGTCACGATCCGGCCCTCACCTCCATGGTCCCGTTCCGCCTTGGGGTGTCTATCGCCGGTTTCGAGGCGTTCCCGCAGGAGGGACACCGCCGAGAAGCCCTTTCGGGACGCCTCCCTCCTTGGTGCGCTCAGGAACCACGCTTATGAAGGCCTTTTCCCACCACAGAAGACTCCACCTTACACCTGATGTCAGACGCGGCAGCCTATGTAAGGCCGCCGCGGATCCTAGAGCCTTGCCTTGCAACAGGGTTCCTTGCGGTTCTCAGTTGCTCCGAGCCCCGGAGTGTGCTTCCCCAAGCAACTCCGTCCTTGCCTGAGACTCGCTGCGCCCCGGCTCACGAGTCTGGCCTCAGTTCCTGCTTGCTTCCAGTAACCTGTCTTGCTTCAGTTCCAGTCCAGTTCCAGTACCTGTCTTGCTTCAGCTCCAGTCCGCTTCCAGTAACCTGTCTTGCTTCAGTTCCAGTCCAGTTCCAGTATCTATCCTGCTTTGGATCCAGACTCTGATCGCCTAAGTCCCAGCGACTGGACTCCCACGGGCTCCTCCCGGGGGAGTACCGGCTTCCAGGGTGAAGCTCGTTGTCCGCCTCCTGCCTGGTATCCGCCTCCCGGCCTGTCCCTAAAAGAGACTATAGTCCATCTTCCTCCAGTCTCCCGCAGGCCGGCCCAAGGGTCCACTAAAACACAGTTTCCCAGCAATATCTTACTGCCATATTTAGAGCCAGATTTTAAAAATCATTTACTTGACTTAAACCAGGTTGTACTTAAATGCACTTTACTTGAGTAAGTGGGCTTTTGAAATTTGCTACAAATGTCCATAGGATTTACTCGAGTAAGTGCATTTTACTCGAATAAATGACTTTTGAAAATTGCTAAAATAGTAATTTTAGCAATAGTAATTTTCAAAAGGAGCGTAACTCCTTTTGAAAATTACCCCCTGTGTGAATGTGGATTGTTGCATAGTATTACTGATGTCACTCTCAATGCCATGGTTTTTGCTAATTGTGGTTACATAATACAGCACTTTGTATCAAAACTTGCATTATCTGAAAACTTTCCTTGTCCCAAAAAAAATCATGGGCTGCTGTTTTCTGTTATCTGGAAAACTTTCTATTAACTAAAAATTGGTTATAGTGCCAAGGCTTTCTTTCCTCCCTCCCTCCCTTTTGGTGGCTGAGGTAGAGAAATTGGTCAGGTTACTCACTAGCCAGTAGTGATATCAAGGCAGTCCATCTGTGGCGGGAAGGGGTGCAACAGGGGAAAGGGACCCTGTAGCTTTGAACGGTCCATCCTCTGCTCACATGGCAGCCATGCTCTGTGGCTGGTTCAACCTCTTCCAGATTCTCTTCCCACTGTGGTGCATGGCCATATGGTGACATCACCCGGCGGCCAGCCCAACCCAGAGAATTCATTGGTCGGCCACCTGAGAGATTGGAGGGAGCCAATGAGGGAAAAAAAGGGAGAGGAGTCCTTTCCTCTCCCCTTTGGGTCACCATCTCCCCTACTGGCTCCTGCTTTCCCTCCCACACTCCGCATTTGGCTTTAAGTTTGGATTAGCATTAGATATTCAGAGGTACATTTTCAAAAGATGCGTGCAGGGATGGTAACTTTTATTCGTTGCCCATGCCCAGGGACATGGCTATTTTATAGCATACGTGTTTATGTGTATGCATGTTATAAAATAGCCTGATTGCACATGTGCATACAGTTTTAAGTGGATGAGCGCCTATGCATGTAATGCTGCTTCTAAGACGTACATTGGAGGATTTTAAAAGATACATATGCCAAAGCATTTGACACATTTCCCAGTTTTAACAGTTTGTTCCCAGTTTCAAACCCCCAAGATTAATAGCCTCCCTTCTCCCCTGTTAGCCCTGACCCTTAAAACCCTGCCAATCTGTCTGTTTATCTTTATTTTATTACTTACATATCATCCATAGCAAAAATAAAGGTATGCGGCTGGGGACCCCTGCATGCACCTGTCTACATAAGTATTTACATACTCATTTCAAGTTAAAATTCAGGAATGCTCATGTCCTGCCCAGACTACGCCCTCATCGGCCCCTTTTTTATAATTTTTTATTTGTGTGCATAGCAGCAAGTATGTGCATATGCAGGCAGCTTTTAAAATCTTCTTGTCATGTCAACCTGCGTACCTACGTATCTCTCGGCTTTGGCATGCGCCAAGTTTTTAAAATTTGCCATATAAAAAATAGTGCATGCACGCATAAAATAGCATCAACACAAGTGTATGCTATTTTAAAAACCGCAACATATGTATATAAAGCAGGGACCAGAAGTAAATTTGCACATATAAAAAAGGGGTGGGTCAGGGGCATTCTTTGTGTGTGGGGGGGTGCCAACATTTATGCATGGATGTTGCTATTTTATAGCCTGTGACATGCGGAATTCTTTTACTTGCATATATTTGCTTCTGCCTAATATCTGGTGAAAGTGATGGTAAACATCTTAAAAGTGAAAACATAACTGGGTGAGGGGTCTGGGGGATCTGGGGCAACTTCAGGCTTAAAATCCAGGATAGTCTTTATGAGTTGCAGATAGACTGGGTGAACTGGTAGACTAATTGGTAAAACAGTCCTTTGTTTTCTGATCTAGTCCCTCTCCCATCTCCCAAGGAGCTAAGCAGGGTCATTTTGGTAAGGTTAAGAGGGGCTGAATGGGGATCCTTTAAGGCAAGAAGAGAGGCTAGAGAATGAGAGTGGATCAGTTGGTTAGGAAAAGGGCATTGCTTGTTTGTATGAAAGAGAAGAGATTGTTGTTGGGGTGTGTGTGTGTGCCAGATTGAGAGGATAAAGAGAAGATGTAAGTGGTAGCAAGACTGGAGCACAGTAAGTCACCTTCCTCCTCTCCCCTCACTGCAATTCAGGTTCTCTTTCCCTTGATCTTGAATTCTAAGCTCCAGATCCTGGAACCTCCCTTCCTTCCTTTCCTTTTTCTCCAGATCCTAGAACCCCCCCCCCCCCCCCCCCAACATATACTACTCTATCTTCCCCTTTCTTAATCCCAGAACCTCCCCTCCCTTTTCCTCCTTTTCTTCCAACCTATATTCCTGAATATCCCCATTTCTTTGATCATCTCCATCCTCCCTTTCCTCTTTCCTTCTCATACTCTTCCCTCCTATCCCCAGTCCTTTCCACCTTCTCCTCACCCCATTCCTAGCCCTCCTCCTTTCCTTTCCATCCTGATCCTCTCCTTCTCTTCTGCTCATCCCTGAAATCTCATCTTTGTACTGATATTTAAGATCCCCTTTCCTCGCACAATAAAAGCAAATAATACAGACATAACCAAAGTTGGAAAATTATTTGATTTTTTAGAACATAATATAAAAGATGTAAATATTTGTCACTGTCTTCAGAATTTTCCAGTTTTTGTCACAGAATCTATCCCTTAGCTGTCACAGCAAACTGTGGGTTGTTGTATCTTAAACCTCCTGCTCCCTGTTTACTGACCTTACCAGGGTGGAGAAGGGCATGACAGTAGCAACAGTGCCTAGAGGTGCCAAAACCCTAAATCTTTCTCTGCTGATATACCATTCTAGTTTGCTCCCAGAGTCAGCTGCCTGAAAAGAGATCACTTGAAAGAAGAGAGCATATCAGCAATACTGTTCTTTTTTCTTCCAACACATGCTGTGCCTAAACTGTCATGTTTGTTTATTTAAAAATAAAAATAAAACCACCAAAAGTCAAAACATTCCCAAAATGTATAAACAATAACCTATGTACTAAACCCTCTCACATACACACACATAATAGCATTAATTGTTTCTCTGAATGAAGAAAATTATCTAAATGAAAGAAGGAGAGAGGTTCATATTTAGATGTGGGTCCACATCCCACAAGATTCCTTCAATCACCACATCACCCTTATAATCATAGGTCTCAGACTTTGTTATTTATTTAAATTTCTGCTTGCATTGAAAACATCCAAACAGGAGTAAATTCATTCAGAGAAACAATTTTTGTTGTTATATATATGAGGGTTTAGTACATAGGTTATTGTTTATACATTTCACAAATGTTTATTTATTTAACATGCTTATATTCTGCAAAATCCAATAAAATGTCCAAATCAGATTACAGTTAAAAACTCATAAATATAAATGTTCAAATTCAGACATTGCAGAATAAATTCCCTCAGAAGTGTGACCAATCTACACTTAACTAACTGCATGTTGATCACCTATTCCACACCTAGGTTCTCTCACCAGAACACTATTTTCTTATTGGCCAATATCGAGTACCAAATTGCCAGGGCCACAACAATCAGGAACAATTCCAAGAAGGTTATGCTGCTAATCACCACCAAATCCATCCAGCTTGCAAGCCAAGGTGCCACATCCAGGGCCCCTCAACAATAAACACAGAAACCCCTTCCCTTTTGAGGCTTCAGAGAATTGATTCAGATCTCTGCTGGATATCATCTACCAAATAGAAAAACCATTGTAGGCCCTCAAAAAGTATCCCCATACCTCACAGATCTTCCCAAATGGATTGTGTGATTTGGATGTAATAGTGGTGACAGCAGACCTCCACCATGGAGACTCATTCTGTGCAAAACATTCTACCCATTGGAACTACTCTGCATGCTAAACTCAAATGCCCAAACACAGATTTCATCCCTCCTAGAGTCACCTTTTTAGCTTTCCCCATTGTCTACATCAAGCTCTGTAACTCTGCCAGCTTATTGCTGTACAGGTATAACACCATTTCTACTGAGTCCATTTCTATGCCCAAAACATTAGCGCTGTGACCAGGCCCTCCACTTTATCCAGAGCTAAGAGAATACCAAGCTTCTTTGTGACCTTCTGGAAAGAATGTATCAGCTTTGTGTATCCTCCAATCTAGTTGAGCCTACAAAGAGGAAGTTGTCCAGGTAATGACAAAAAAACCTTGTTTTGAAAAGCGGTATATAAATACTTTTAAATAAATAAATAAATAAATAATGCACAATATTATCATTCCTAGCCACCTGCGCTGTCACCCAGTGGACAAAGGCACTAAAAGTTTCGAAGTATGCACGTGAGATTGAACAGCCCAGAGGAATGCATAATTTCATATAGTACTGGCCCTAAAACTGCAAACCTAAAATATAGTTACTGTCTGAATGGATGCACAACAGCAAAAAAGGTAGTTTTGATATTGGCTTTTGCCAGCTGTGCTTCCCTACTAAAGAGCCTAACTTGATAACATGTACTGTTGAACAACATTTATTTGACTGAACATAGCTCATGGGGCTGGAAATCATTAACCAACTACCCCTCTGGGTATGACAGGTAATGTGATGACCCTAAATTTGCTGGGCTCCTTGGGAACAACAGCCAGGATGGGACACAATTAGATTCAAGCAAAGAGATCTGGGAATAGACTGTCAATCTGACCCAGTCTCAGCTCCGCATCTATCTTGTCCTGCAGCACCCCTTTATTTTGCACTGTGGATGGTGCATTGCAGGAAAAGGTGCTGTTGGAAGAGCACTCTTAGGGGATCCTGAAGCCAAATTTGAAAACCTCACACAAAACTATCACTTGGTTCTCTTATAAGATGCCAGCCATGGCGACATGCGGCATAACCTAACTAGCATGGGTGTTATGCTCGACATGGTACTTTACATAGATTGCTAGACTGCTTTATCATTAACCTTATTGGGGCAACTGAGCATGGAGTCGTCCACTCTGCAAATGGAGCACAAATGTTTGAATTTGCAGGACTCTTGGTAGGAGCCATTATACTGTTAAACCTGTAGCAGATATTTTGTGTGTCTGCTGCTGCTGTTCCTGCTTGGAGGGTTCTATGCCCAGAAGTGGCCTCAAAAAGACTGCACCTGCTATCCCTCGTGGTTCTTCACGTTCCTCTCCAAATCCCTCATTCATGTCTATGTCCTACTACCCTAGGATAATTGCTTGTCACCCTCTATCCTCTTACTAAACTTATCATCATAACTGAGCCACCCCCATCCACCATAGTCCCAACAGCCCCTTATTATTATATCCACATAACTAAACATGTCCACTATCAAAGTAGGGTCCTTCAAGCAAGCAATAGTAGTGAATGATAGAAAAGCCAGGGTCTAATTATCAGTATTCCCGGCTACTCTCATTCTACTCACAGGGTGGTCCGTCATGCTATGTTTTCCCTTCCTGGGCACTAGTGCACAGAATATACCTCTCAGAAGATGGATATGGCACAGCAGAGGGACTCTGTGGACTCCACAAACAGCTCAGCTAGAGAAGGGAGAGTGTTGACTGGGAGTGGAAGAGGAGGGTGAGGGGAAGCCTGGGAGCCCCCAAAGAGGGCAAACCAGGGAATCCAAAAATAGGAGCAGCAAAGAAGGGGTATGCGATTCTGACAAGGGAGATCAGGTTGCTGGGGAGCCATGTAGAGTGGACCACCAGCACCAAAGGTGGACTTACCTTACTCCATGGCCTGCAGAAAAAGGGGAAAGAAGGCATGTCATCTGGCTGGGCCCCTTCTATACCATTACTTGTTGACCTGCATTCACCTGCCTGACTTTTTCCCCTGACCCTTCCCTGCCATCCAGTAAAAGGAAGGGCATAACCACCATGGGGCGAAACACTCTTTATTCCCTCTCAGCTGAGCAACAGCTCACCTGAGAGGAAATATTGTCGGAGAAAATTCTTTTTCACTCAACGCACAATTAAACTCTGGAATTTGTTGACAGGGGATGTGGTTAGTGCAGTTAGTATAGCTGGGTTTAAAAAAAGTTTGGATATGTTCTTGGAGTTAATTAAGTTGACTTAGTAAATAGCCATTGCTATTACTAGCAACAATAGCATGGGATATACTTAGTTTTTGGGTACTTGCCAGGTACTTGTAGCCTGGATTGGCCACTGTTGGAAACAGGATGCAGGGCTTGATGGACCCTTGGTCTGATTCAGTATGGCAATTTCTTATGTTCTAAATTAATATTTCCTTCTCAGGCACTTCAGCCTGGAGGTGCTTCCCCTTATTACTGTTCTTACTAAACAATCATTGTTGAGTAAACTGCAGCATGAATGGTAAAATAACGTTTCTTGGATCAAAGAGGGTACTATTGCAGGAGTTATAACAGTGTTGTAACCACTTAATTGCATCATGTCATTTTAAATATGGACTTTTAAGTTTTTACAATATTAGTTTTCAATTTGCTCTAAGTCTAATACATGGCCATTCCTCAATTTGTATAAACAATTTAATAGTTTTTTTTTCTTTTGTTTTTGTTTTTTTTTTTTACAGTGCCAGAGACTTTTTGACATGTTGGATAAAGAGAAGGAAGAACTGGAAGAAAAAATAAAAGAGGTTTTTGCACAACAGTTACAGGAGCAAAAGGTTAGTCTGCATTTTTAACTTAGTATAAGGGTAACATCTTATTTCTAGGTATAACCTTAGAATTGTATACAGATTTACTTTTCTTTCAATTATTATACTCTGGGTTTATTTGCTTTTTGTTTCTAGGAAGTGTTAGAAAAATGTGTGACAGAAGAAAAGCAGAAAAGCAAAGAGGCATTGCTAGCTGCTGCAAAGGTATTTCCATCTCAAATAGAAAATAGAGGCAAAATGCTTTTGGCAATTTGAGTTCAGTAGCAAACTGAGGGGCTTATTTATTAAACTGTTAGTTAATAAGCCCCAATTAATCTCAGTGTGGTCTATGTACAAATAATCTCTGACATGTTAACATATCATCACAGGTTAATAAATAGCCCCCCCCACTCTGAGATAATTGAAGTGGATTCACGGTTAACTACAAATTTAATTACTTTAGTAAAGGGATGTATCTATAGCTGTTAATAGCTGCCCATCTTATAAGGATAATCCTGTCAGCTGTACAAATTGTGATAGGAAATTAACATTTGTTATAGAAAGTAGATGAATCTGCTTTTATCCAATTTGAATCTAGATTTACTTCTGCAAATATTTGACTCTAAATAAAATAATCAGTTACCATTATCCAGATATTAATGTCTTTTTCCCAGAGATTTACTTAAATTGGTTTAGAGTCCTATAGATCTTCCCAAAGAAATGTGAATATTTAAATAATTGTAATACAGTAATTAGTCTACATATATATATATCTGAACCAAGTTTCAAACTGTGGCAATCTGAGTTGAGTCAAATGTTTATAAATTTTCCATTTTGATTTCACACAGGGGTATAGCCAGAACTCATTTTTTGAGGGGGCCCATGGTTAACATAAGTGGGCACTGGGCATACAGATCTGAGCCAAGCTAGTTATACTCTTACCTACAAATAATGCCTTAGAGTGTATCTGACGCTGGATTTCTATGTAGTCTGCAACAGCTGTTATGGATTGTGAGTGACACTTTAAGCATTTTAAACTCAATTATTTCAAATATTTACCACATACACATTTCTGGAAGCAATCTATATTTCTCACAGGACAAGCAGGATGGTTGTCCTCACAAATGGGTGACATCGAGGATGGAGCCCACCACGGAAAACTTCTGTCAAAGTTTAAACAGAACTTTGACTGGCCCCTACTGGGCATGCCCAGCAAGGCACTGACCCTGCAGCCAGCAGGGGTCTCCCTTCAGTCTTCTTTTTTCCGCGCAGCAGTTGCCACGCGGTGAAAGGAGCTCTCTAACCACGTTCCTGACAGGAATTTGGAAATTAATTTCCTAAGAAAATTTGCCCCTCAGGGGTCTCCCTTCGACAAATTTTTTAGTCATCTTACGGAACCCGGTAAGTTTTTTGCCTTCTTCCATCGACTGCCGTCGATTTTGGCCCTCGAGGCCTGTAGGCACTTACCGATCCCCAGCCTAAATTTTGGCTTCCAGCCATGGCAACGGGGTTCCGTCGTTGTCCGGATTGTACCCGGACTATGTCCATCACAGACCCCCACAGGGTTTGTGTAATGTGTTTGGGTAGTGGGCATGATGTCCTGACTTGCACCAAATGTGCCTTAATGACACCCAAGGGTCGCAAAGCCAGGATGGAGAAGATGGGGCTCCTCTTCCATGCACCAACCCCAACGCCATCGATAGCATCGACGTCATCGGAACCGGCACCGTCGAAGTTGTACCATCATCGTCAACCCTCCGGTGACCGTCCGCCATCGATCGCTTCTCGGCCGTCGACTCCCGTCCCTTCCCCGGATGGGCGAGGGGATCGGAAAGAAAAGCACCGCCATCGACGGCATAAGTCTCGGCCTGTCGAGGATCCACAGCCATCGACCTCTGCTCAAGCCGAGCCACCGACAAAGAAGCCGCGAACAGACCGGATGCCCTCCACGTCTCGTTCGCCGGCATCGAGGAAACCCTCACCCTCTCGGGGTGAGGGGGCCGTGATCCCACCGGTTACGGTGGTCCCTCCGGCCCTGCCTCAGCCTCCCTCTCCCGTCGAGCCAGGTATGGTTACCCCTGGTCTCCGGGCAGAACTGGACCGGCTGGTCCAGGAGGCCATCGAGAAAGCGATGAAGAAATTACAACCTCCATCGGCACCGTCTCCGGCACCGGTTCCAGTGCCGCCCCCGGCACCGACACCGGCACCGGCTTCGCCACCGAGGAGGGAACCGACCACCGAGCCATTGATACAAGCGCTAGCACCGCTACTGAGCCGCATGGAGGCACTCATGACGGCCCTTCCCATCGGTGATTCCAGTGCCATCGACAACTCCACCGTCTCCGACTGGTTTCTCATCGGCAGGAGAAACACCATTTCGAATTCCCCCTTCCGGGGTAGTTCCATCGGTACCTTCTGGTATATCTCCACCGATTATCCTTCGGCTCCATCGATTCCGCGCCAGGCACCGATTCCATCGGCAGCACCGAAGCCATCGATGCCATTTCTGGTTCCACCTACTGCACCGATTCCACCTCGGTTTCCATCGATGCCTTCAGAGCCTCAGCCAGGTCCATAAGGGCTACAAGCCACACATGATCCCTACGATACCTGGGGTGATGATGATGATACCTCTTCTGACACAGATCTGCCTTTGCCACCATCTCCTACAGAGAGTAGAAAAAGATCTCCTCCTGAGGATCTATCTTTCATTAATTTTGTGAAAGAAATGTCAGAAGTTGTACCTTTTCAACTACAATCTGAAGCTGATGACAGACACCAGATGATGGAACTACTTCAATTTCTGGATGCTCCAAAAATCATCGCTTCCATCCCTATACACCAGGTGTTTTTGGATCTGCTCAAGAAAAACTGGGAATCTCCTTCATCGGTGTCACCAGTTAACAAGAAAGCTGACTCCACATACCTTGTCCAGTCAGCACCAGGTTTCCAAAACCTCAACTGGATCATCGCTCTGTTGTGGTTGAGTCCGCGCAGAAGAAGGCCAAGCGTCTTAAGCCGCACTCTTCTACCCCACCTACCAGGGACAACAAGTTCCTGGATAGTGTAGGACGGAAAGTGTATCATGGAGCTACGTTGATTTCACGCATAGCTTCATATCAACTTTACATGACTCAATACAACAGAGCCATTTTTAAGCAGATGCAAGACTATGCTGACACGTTGCCGGACCAATACCAACCACAGCTTCAAGCCCTTCTTCACAAGGGATTTGAGGCAGGGAAGCACGAGATTAGGACTGCCTATGACATATTCGATGCTTCCACGAAGGTTTCAGCCACAGCCATCTCAGCCAGACGTTGGGCTTGGTTAAAGTCATCCAACCTTCGCCCAGAAGTCCAAGATTGTCTTGCTGATTTGCCCTGCTTAGGCGACAATTTGTTTGGAGAGCAAATTCAACAGATTGTGGCGGAGTTAAAAAGACCACCATGAGACGTTGAAACAACTCTCATCTGTCCCACCTGAGGTGACCTCCAAGCAATCGCAAAAGAAGGACTCTAAGAAGTCGTTCTTTCGACCACGTCGCTACTACCCTCCGTCAACTAGGGCTCGTCCTGCACGGTCCTCTAACAGGCCTCAGCCTCGTCAGCCGAGAAAGCAAAGACCTACTGTAGCCCCACCTCCTGGGCCTACGGCAGGCCTTTGACTTCCCTGTATTGAGCACATGCCATCTCCCTCTTCCACACATCCCTGTGGGGGGTCGACTGTTCCACTTCTTACACCGTTGGAAACAGATCACCTCAGATCAGTGGGTGCTAGCAATTATCGCACAGGGTTACCACCTCAACTTCATAACACTTCCGCCAGACTCCCCGCCCCTTCAGGCATGGAGTCTAACCAGCCATTTCACTCAATTACATCAAGAAGTATCCCTTCTTCTACAATCAAATGCTATAGAACCCGTCCCTCCTTGTCAACAAGGGAAAGGATTCTATTCCAGATACTTCCTAATACCAAAGAAATCAGGGGGGCTACGTCCAATTCTGGACCTTCGGGCCCTCAACAAGTATCTGCAAAAAGAAAAGTTCAAGATGGTAACCCTGGGCGCGCTGCTCCCTCTACTGCAAAAGGGGGATTGGCTGTGCTCTCTCGACCTCAAGGACGCTTATACCCACATTGCGATCACACAATCCCATCGCAAATATCTGCGGTTTCTTGTAGGCCACGACCATTATCAATACCGTGTCCTACCTTTCGGTCTGGCTTCTGCCCCACGAGTCTTTACCAAATGTCTCGTAGTGGTAGCAGCATTCCTAATGAAGGAAGGTGTCCACGTCTACCCCTACCTGGACGATTGGCTAATCAGGGCCTCCTCCCAACACATAGCTCAATCCTCCCTAAAATTGACAATTCAAACACTCCTTTCCTTAGGGTTTCTTGTCAATTACGAGAAATCTTGCTTAGTCCCGTCTCAAACCTTATCCTTCATTGGAGCAGACTTGGACACCTTGCAGGCAAAGGCTTACCTTCCTCTTCAGAGGGTCCACACCCTAATATCCCTGGCTCGCCAGCTCCAGTCTCAAAACACTGCCACGGCTCGCCAGTTTCCTCATTCTCCTAGGACACATGGCATCCTCGGTTCAAGTCACTCCCATGACCCGACTAGCCATGAGAGTAACACAATGGACTCTACGACACCAATGGATTCAAGCTTTTCAGCCTCTATCCTCCATAGTCACAGTCACACAGGCCCTGCGCCTATCCTTAACCTGGTGGACAACTCAGGTCAACCTCCTTCAGGGCTTACCTTTTCTTCCACCGGATCCGCAAGTAATCCTAACCACCGACGCTTCTCACATCGGTTGGGGAGCCCATGTGGACGAATTACAAAACCCAAGGGTTATGGTCCAAAGAGGAAGCCGAACACCAGATAAATTTCCTGGAACTTCGCGCAATCCGCTATGCACTCCGAACTTTCAAAGATCATCTATTCCATCAGATAATCTTAATCCAGACGGACAACCAAGTGGCCATGTGGTACATAAACAAGCAGGGAGGCACAGGCTCCTTCCTTCTGTGTCAGGAAGCTGTGCAGATCTGGGCGGAAGCCCTCTCCCACTCTATGTACCTCAGGGCCACTTACCTGCCGGGAGTAGACAATGTATTGGCAGACCAGCTGAGCCGTGTCTTCAAGCCACACGAGTGGTCACTCGATCCTCTGGTAGTGACCTCCTGTTTCACAAGTGGGGTTTTCCCCCGCATAGACCCTCTTTGCGTCCCCTCAGAACCACAAAGTGGACGATTACTGCTCTCTCATTCGGAGCCAACCTTTCAGCCGAGAGATGCCTTCTCCCTCAAGTGGACGACAGGTCTGCTTTATGCATTCCCTCCACTTCCTCTTCTGTCAAGGACTCTCGTGAAGCTACGCCCGGACGGAGGAACCATGATCCTGATAGCACCCCACTGGCCACGCCAAGTGTGGTTTCCCATACTCCAGGATCTCTCCATCCGCAGGCACATCCCTCTGGGAACGGATCCGCATCTGCTCACTCAAAACACGGATGCCTCCTCCATCCCAACCTCCAAGCCTTGTCCCTGACGGCATGGATGTTGAAAGGTTAGTCCTTCAGCCTTTTAACCTTTCGGATTCAGTTTCTCGTGTCCTGATAGCTTCACGAAAGCCCTCTACCAGAAGATCCTATTCATATAAATGGAAAACGTACACATCATGGTGCACTTCTCAGTCCCTTGATCCCCTTTCCTGTCCAATCTCTAAGTTCTTGGACTATTTATGGCACCTATCAGAATCCGGTCTAAAGACCTCTTCCATTAGGATGCATGTCAGTGCGGTAGCCGCCTTCCATAAAGGTGTACAGGGTGTCCCTATTTCAGTACAACCCCTGGTAACACGTTTTCTTAAAGGCTTGCTCCATCTGAAGCCACCCTTACGTCCTCCGGCCCCATCTTGGGACCTTAACCTGGTTCTTGGTCGTCTAATGAAACCTCCTTTCGAACCTCTGCACTCCTGTGAATTAAAGTATCTCACATGGAAAGTGTTATTCCTTTTGGCTGTCACTTCAGCTCGCAGGGTTAGTGAATTGCATGCCCTAGTTACCTATCCGCCTTACACTAAGCTCCTGCAGGACCGGGCGGTACTCCGCACTCACCCTAAATTTTTACCTAAGGTAGTTTCTGAGTTTCATATTAATCAATCCATCATACTACCTATCTTTTTTCCCAGGCCCCACTCCAACTCCGGGGAACAGACTCTGCATACCCTAGACTGCAAACGAGCTCTAGCTTTTTATCTAGACCGTACAGTTGCTCACAGGAAGAGCACTCAATTATTTGTCTCTTTCCATCCTAACAAGTTAGGACATCCTGTGGGTAAGCAGGCTCTTTCCTCCTGGTTGGCGGACTGCATTTCTTTTTGCTATCAGCAAGCTGGCATTCCTTTTCAAGACCGTGTGAAAGCACACTCTGTGAGGGCCATGGCGACGTCAGTGGCACACCTTCGATCGGTGCCGCTTCCTGACATCTGCAAAGCTGCAACCTGGAGTTCTCTCCATACCTTTGCAGCCCACTATTGTTTGGACAAAGCTGGAAGACAGGACTCCATCTTCGGCCAATCTGTCTTGCGTAACCTTTTTCCAACGTGATGTACCAACACCCTTCCACCTTCCCGGTAGGGTGCGGATGCCCCTTTACCAAATTCCACCCCAGGTTGTTGTGCCTGTTGCACGTCATTGGGTGCATTTGGTGCAAGTCAGGACATCCTCAGCTCGGTACTCACCCATTTGTGAGGACAACCATCCTGCTTGTCCTGTGAGAAAGCAAATGTTGCTTACCTGATGTAACAGGTGTTCTCACAGGACAGCAGGATGTTAGTCCTCACGAAACCCGCCCGCCACCCCGCGGTGTTGGGTTGTTTTGTTTTTACTTTTTAGGCACTGCCTGTAGCTTTGAAAATCAGACTGAAGGGAGACCCCTGCTGGCTGCAGGGTCAGTGCCTTGCTAGGCATGCCAGTAGGGGCCAGTCAAAGTTCTGTTTAAACTTTGACAGAGTTTTCCGTGGTGGGCTCCATCCTCGATGTCACCCATTTGTGAGGACTAACATCCTGCTGTCCTGTGAGAACCCCTGTTACATCAGGTAAGCAACATTTGCTATATCTAAAAAGCTTAATTGGTTGGTCACATTGTCATGTATGTCTGTGCCCTCCAGGTGGTGACCTAAACAGTGGAAGATGCACTATGCAAAGACAATATGCTCTGTCTGCCAAGCCCTGTCTCTCTCTCTCTCTCTCTCAAACACACACGCTCGCTCTCTTCTCATAATTTGTTCATTTTAAAATGAATATTTATCTTTTACACTTTTCTTTGGTTTTGAAAATTTACTCAGTTGTGAACCAGACAAACTGAGAAATGCTGGATACACTTTTGCTAATATGTTTTGTCTGCAAAGCCCTATCTCTCTCAGGCTGCCACACATAGACCACATACAGATAGGCTCACAAATACTGCACGCTGCCACACCACACATACAGGATCCCACTAATGCATATACACATACAGGCACAGACATACAAGGCCCCGCCCGCCCTCCCCATACACATATACGCGCACACACACACACAGGCTCCACACTCACAAATACACACACACATGCTCACACACACACGCACACAGGGTATCTTCTTCAGGCACTGCCAGACCTTTTTTCAGCCGCTCTGGGATGGGTCTGAAGTGGCCTTCTCCCTCCTTGGCCGCCTTGGTTGGGAACTGTGATGGGCATCCTTCAGGCCTCTTCTTCTGGTGTTGGACAGCCCTGATTGTGTGAGCCTGAGTTCTAAGTGAGTGGGCCATGACCCACCTTTGGCTAACAACAGTGGTTGTGGATTGTAAACTAATTAAAGATAGGAAACCAGAGAGTAAGATTATCTGGTCAGTTCTTTCGGTGGAGGGCAATAAATAGTGCAGTGCTGTAGGATCTGCCCTGGAACTTTATTTTCCTCTGTAACAATAATTATTTTCTTAGCATTTAGACAGGTGGATCCAGAACAAGTGGGTTATGCACCTCTACCAGCAGATGGAGATGGATCAAAGCTGACATCACGGTATAATATATTTCTGCCATGACATCAGCCCGCCAGTATTCTCCATCTCCAGTAGATGGTGGACGTGCATCTCCCTACTGAGGATTGCGTAAGGTTTTTAGAAAGAGAAATGAAGAAGGAAAAATTAATTTGCCCTTCTCTCCTGTGGTGATACCATATGGTCCCTCCCTCATTTGAGATTCCTGAGGTGAAATATATTACATCCCTGCCTTCAGATGCCTTGACTGGTAGCTGGTTTTCAGCTGGAATGGACTTAGCTGTAAAAAATACCTGAAAGGCAAGTGGGTGCAGGAAGCCAAGCGCAGCAGTAAAGGTATTTGCCCTCTCTCCCTGCAGCTGGAGACCAGCCTCAGATAAAGAAGAATACAATTTTAAAAAAAGCAGAGAAGGGGTTTTTTTGTAGGATTCCCCTTCCCTTCGGTCTCCGTGCTTGGCATGCCGATCTGACATTCGTTCATGTCCTCTGGAGGAGCTTGGGGGCCGTGGGCAGCATGGCGGGTTGAGCAGCTGCTTTTGGCTAGGCCCTGCTCTCAGGTTTTCCTTGTTCTCTATATGATAGGACATGGCAGCATTTCGTGTGTTTTTCCTGCGCATTAGGCTGCCTTCTTCAGTTAAGTTGGTTTATTAGCTAGTGCATCCAGCGTGTGCATCCAGTTGTGCGCCTAGTTGACATTTAGTTGAGCGCCTGGTTGGGTGTCCAGTAATAGGGGAGTCTGAGTGTTTATATGCACAGGCTTATTTACACGTACAATCTGAGTGGCCTTTGTTTGAACTCAGTTTTTGGGCACTCA
The DNA here is from genome assembly GCF_901001135.1 of Rhinatrema bivittatum. Taxonomy (NCBI): domain Eukaryota; kingdom Metazoa; phylum Chordata; class Amphibia; order Gymnophiona; family Rhinatrematidae; genus Rhinatrema; species Rhinatrema bivittatum. Next base: position 245,383,839 of record NC_042618.1, read on the forward strand.
TAGAGGCACAGGGTTGTACGCCTAAAATTTGAACTCTTAAATTTTGGATGCCTAGTTTTTTGCAGCACGGATAAAGCTGGATGCACACTTCTCAGTCTTTAGAGCGTACTGACATAACTGATGGCACGTATAACAAAGAAACCTAAGCGCCTTACCATCTTGTTGCTGCTTGTCATTTGGACATCTCAGCCTGGTGCTCCCTCTAACCTATGTCAGCACTGCTTGGAAGCTTAAGGTGAATTGCTTTCATTTGATTTTACTAAGCTTGGTTCTTCCCAGCCTGGTGCAGGCCTGGGTAAAGAGATACCAGAAGGGTTGCCTGACTTTGAAGCTCCCCTAACTGGTTCATCAGTGGAGGAAGGTCGTTCAGTAGGCACAGGACAGGTGACCTCTGGATTTGGCATGAATCCCTCTGTCTTTTCTTGGGTGGAATTTTTTCAAGGATTGCATTCTTGTCTTCAGGTGCAATCCATGGCCCCGACCAATCTTACCAGGTCAGACCAATCTTACCAGGTCAGACTCGCAGGCAGTGAAATCCCGCATACCTGGTGCTGTGGCTGAGCATCAGAGTATGCCTAGATCGGTTGCTAGTCTTCCCGATAGCAATCCAGATGGCACGGATGATGAAGCCAATCCTTACAGCTTGGAGGATGGGGAAGTTCCTCCGGGATTGGAGCCATATAGAAATATGTTGCGGTTCATTGCTAGGGATGAATTACCAACTCTTATTTCCCAGACTTTGAAGATGCAAGGAGTTCCTGGGGCTGAATCCATGTCTGAGCCAAAGAAAGATCCCATTTTGATTTCTTTATGTAAAGCCTCGTGTTTCTTCCCATTTATGGAGGCCATTCAAGAATTGATTGATCTTGAGAAAGGCGCCCTGGAAGCTAATTTCAAAGGGGGATGAGTCTTGGAAGGATTGTGCCCCCTGGATCTAGCAGCGAGAGAGCAATTAAGTTTTCCAAAAGTGGATGCGCTTATATGTGCCGTCACGACTATCCCCATAGAGAGAGGAGCAGTCTTGAAGGATGCACATGATCAGAGAATTGAGTTCATCTTTAAGCAATGGCAATGACTTTGCAGAGAACCTCTTGTTGTTCTTGGTGGCTCACTCTTGTTTACTTCTATCCCAGTAGATCGATGAATCTGGTGTGAATTCGAGGGCAGTGATGGAACCGGCATCTGCCTTGGTCCACACCTGAGACAGAGGGATGGCTTCGGTAATCGTGGCCAGGCAACAGTTATGGCTGAAAATTGGTTGGCTGATACAACCTCCAAGCCAATCCTTATGAATTTGCCCCTTAAAGGCTCGCTCTTGTTTGGGAATGAGCTGGATTAGATGGCCAATAAGTGGGGAAAGTCCCAGGTTCCTTAGTTACTAGAGGATAAGAAACAGATGCCCGCGCTTCTTTAAACATGAGAGGTCGTACTAGGGGATCCAAATGTTTTCAACCCTACAGAGGAGTGGCCTTTCAGAGGGCTTGACCTTTGGGAAGGTCTCCATCCTTTCGTCTCAGACAGCCCAGACAGGGAGCAGGCTCGGGCAGTAGAGTCATCCCGAGCCTCCCTATGAAGGTGTGCCGCACCCCCCCGAAACAGAAAGATACAGGGTCATCTCTCTCTTTTATCGAAAGTGGGTTGAAAATCACGTCAGACCAGTGGGCCCCTGGAGGTGATATGAGATTGAATATGTGTTGCGGTTTCACAGTATTTTCTCGGGACATATTCATGGTGTTTTCCCTGCAACTCCCCACAGAAGAGACAGACAGTAGAGTGTACATTGTCAAACTTCTCAGTCTGAGGGCTGTGGTCCCAGCGCCCATTTTTCAAGACAATATGGGCCGATATTCATTTATTTTGTAGTGCCCAAGACAGAGGGCTATTTTTGGCCCCATCCTGGATCTCAAGGGGGTCAACCATCATTTACGAGTGACTCGTTTTTGCATGGAAGCCTTACACTCAGTAATAATGGTAGTGCAGTCAGGAGAGTTTCTGACATCCTTGTATTTGTATGAGGCATACCTGCATATTCTCATCTGGTTAGAGCATCAAGGATTCTTCTGCGCTTCACGGTTTTGGTGCGTCGTCATCAGTTTTGAGCGCTACCTTTGCAAGCCAATACAGTAAAAATTATGGGAGAGCAGGCATGTCCATAGCGCCTCCTTATTAGCGTTGAGGTGACTGTCAGCAGGTCCCGACAACCAACACTCTATTTTACCGGCGTTGGTTTCCAAACCTGCTGACAGCCACGGGTTAGGAAAACGGACGCTAGTAAAATTGAGCGTCTGTTTTTCTAACTGCTGACCGGCGGGCAGATTTTTTTTTTTTTTAATGTTTTTTTTTTATTTTTGGTTCCTTAATATCGCAGTGTATTCTGCTTTTCTGTACACTTTCCAGGTTGAATCAGAAATTAACACCTGCCCTTGACTTGGCCGCACATTTGCTTTCAGTATCCTGAGGTCTAACTAATAATCTCATCAACATGCATTTGCATGTAATGAGCGTTATTAGTTTAGGGGGGGTTGGCCGCACGTTTTCGACACGCTAAACCTCTTTGTATAAGGGGTAGTAGATACACATCAAAAAACTTGCGGCCAATTGCATGCTAAATGGTGTGCTCAGCCCGAGCACACCGTACTGTATCAGCCTGTTGGTTTTGCCACCACGCCCAGAACTTTTTCTAAGGTTGTGGTGGTGGTAGCAGTGTTGAGAAGGAGGGGATTCCTGGTCCACCCATAGTTGACTGGCTGATTCGGGCCAGAATCATCCAGTGCTCCGGGTATCACGGTGATCTCCATTTTGCAGAGAGCTAGGGTTGGGTGGTGATCCTGGCCAGAGCAAGTCTTTAGCCATCTCAGTCGCCAGAGAATCTCGGCATTCAGTTCAACATGAAGCAGGGTATGGTATTCCCTGCTGGTGGGTCATAGTCAGAAGCTGATGGCGCAGATGCATCTATGATGAACACAATACACCTGACAGTGTGGTCCTGTTTACACGTGCTCAGATTGGTAGTGACCCTGGAAGTGGTGCCATGGGCAAGGGTGCATATGCATCCTCTTCAGCACTCTGTGTATCTCGTTGGAGCCCACAGTCTCAGGACTATTTGATTTGGATTCACCTGTCATGGATGTCTGCACACACTTGCAGTGGTGGCTAGAAGTGGATCATCTGAGAAAAGGGGTTTCCCTAAGATCTCTGGACTGGCTAATACTCATGACAGTTGAAGGTCTCCAGGGTTGGGGAGCTCTCTGTCAGGAGCTGACAGCACAAGGGCGCTGGATAGAGAGGGTCAAGCAGTCCAAATAATGTCGGACAATGCAATAACAGTGGCTTACATCAGACGGCAGGGAGGAACAAAGAGCCTGCAAGTGTTGCAGGAAATTGCCCAACTTTTGTAATGGATGGAAGTGCATCTTCAGGAGATCTCAGCTTCGCACATTGCAGGATAATGTGAGAGCAGACTTTCTCAGTAGACAGAATCTGGTTCCAGGAGAATAGGAATTGTCAAACGAGGTGTTTCAGTTGATAGTGGATCACTGGGGCCTTCCGTTTCTGGACCTGCTGGTGACTTCTCACACTGCAAAGGTTACTAGTTTCTTCAGTCTCAAGAGAGATTCAAATTCCCTGGGCATCAATGTACTTGTACAGGAGTGGCTGGAGGGTAAACTGCTGTATACCTTCCCCACCATGGCCCATGTTGGATAGGATGATTTGGAAGATAGAGAGTCACAGGGGATGGTTCTTTTGGTGGCACCAGATTGACCCAGGATACCATGGTATGCAGATCTGTGAAGGTGGACTCCCCCCTCCAGTTTCCGCACACAGGGATTTGCTGCAGCAGGGGCCTGTTCTTCCTGAAGATCCAACTCAATTTTGTCTTACAGTATGGCCCTTGAGAGGGCTCTGTTGCTGAAGTGTGGATATTTACTGTGGTGATTGCCACTTTGCTACGAGCGAGAAACTTTTCCACTTCCTTAGCTTATGTGCGGGTTTGGCAAGTGTTTGAGGCTTGGTGTGAAAATTGAGGGGTTCTTCCTCATTCGGTTAAGATCCCACTCATTTTGGAATTTTTACAGGATGAATTGAATAAAGGGTTGGCCCTTAATTTATTAAAAGTATAGGTGGTGGCTCATGCCTGTTTCAGGTGTCAGGTGACAGGTGGACTCACCTGAAGTGGCCCGTTTCTTGAAAGGAATGATCATCTTCATCCTCCCTTGCGGTTACTGGTGCCCTTGTGGAGCCTTAATCTGGTTTTGGATTTTTTAGTGGGCCCTACTTTTCGACCGATGTGTGCCCTCTCCTTGCAGTTACTGACCTTGACAACGGTATTTCTTGTGGAAATTTGTTTGGTGCATAGCGTATGTGAACTTGCAGGCCTTCTCTTGCCGGGGGCCCTTCCATTGAGTGACTTCTGGGTAATACAGCTGTGTATTGTTCCTTCCTTTTTGCCAAAAGTGGTTTCGGATTTTCACTTGAATCAGTCCATTTCCCTATCTTTGCATAAGAATGTAACGGCAGAATTTCACATGTTCTTATGCAAAGGCTCTTCTCTGTGGGGTTCCCCATTGTGGGGTAAGACTGTGTGAATTGACAAGAGAGGGAAGTTCCCAATGTGGAATACGCCAGATGTTATTTCTCATCACGTGAGTACTTGAATGGACATTTCTGCCAAGTCAACTGTTTTCTTCGCAGTAAAAAGTTTGATGCATTGCTTATCGGCCAAATTTTAAATCTGACACGTGCACAAAAATCGCCACTTACGCATGTGGCCAGGCCCTGCGCATGCTGCGCTTATTTTCAAAGAGATCTGGCCACACGCATATGTGGCGAAACACGCACAAGTGCCAGGCCCTGAGAAAGGGGCGGGCCGGGAAGCATGTTCTGGGTGGGGAGGGATGGAGGCCGGCCATTAGCCACTATCCAGTGGAAGCATGCGCTGGCAGTCGGCCGGTGTGCATAAATTACTTCTGCTCCCGAGGAGCAGTAAGTAATAAAATAAAAAAATTGAGGCAAGGTAGGTTAAGGTGTGGGGAGGAGGTGAAAGAGAAGGAAGGTTAGGCAGGGGGTTAGGGAAGTTCTCTCCTAGTCTGCTCCTTAATTGGAGCAGACTGGGAGGCAACTGAGGACACCAGTGTGTTTTAAAATCTACCCTATGTGTGAAGCCCGATGGGTTAGAAGTCGGGCAGTTACTCTATTTTCAGTGAGACTATGAAAGAACTGTTTAATCATAAAAACCCTTATAATATGTGACTCTGAGCCGGGAATTGAGTATTTTTTGCCTTTATTTTTTCACCATCCTATTGGACCCTACTGGAATTCCTTGCTATTGAGATCTGTCCGAATGGATTATCAGCCAAGTCATTCATTAAGTTTCCCTATGGGACATCACTCAGCTTTTTATTCTATTGAAGCTTGGAGAAGAGACGGCTGAAGGGGGATACGATGGAGGTCTTTAAAATCATGAGAGGTCTAGAACGAGTAAATGTGAATTAATTATTTACTCTTTCGGATAATAGAAGGACTAGGGGGGCACTCCATGAAGTTAGCATGTAACACATTTAAAACTAATCGGAGACAATTCTTTCTCACTCAATGCACAATTAAACTCTGGAATTTGTTGCCAGGGGATGTGGTTAGTGCAGTTAGTATAGCTAGATGTCAAAAAGTTTTGGATAAGTTCTTGGAGGAGAAGTCCATTACCTGCTATTAATCAAGTTGACTTAGAAAATAGCCACTGCAAAACTAGCATCAGTAGCGTGGGATATACTTATTGGGTATTTGCCAGGTACTTGTAGCCTGGATTGGCCTCTGTTCTACACAGGATGCTGAGCTTGATGGACCCTTGGTCTGACCCAGTATGGCAATTTTTTATGTTCTTAGGTTCTTATGAAGATATATTTTTTAAAATATTGTATTTTGGTTTTTGTCTTTTATGATTTTATGTTCATGGTTTTGTGTTGTCCTTACAGATGAAGGGTTTGTGTTAGTCCTGTTTTTAGTGTTATGTGTGTTGAGCAAACAAAGGGAAAGACAGGATTGTGAAGTTTTGTAACTTTATATATACTTTTTTATATTACAATCAAATGATAAACTATGAATTATTAATAAAGATCGATTGAGATTTTGTGAGCTATTTTTGGATACTTTTCTAGTATTGTGTTCCTACCATTGTAATCTCCAACAAATGGATTCTTTGGATAATTTCAAAGGGCTATAAATTATGCTTGTTGGAAAACCCAACAAGCCTTCCCAAAAGTGTGTTGACACTTTGCCAAAACCAGAGCCTACTAAATTTGGAAGTTTCCTCCCTTTTGCAAGTTAAAGAGGTCAAACCAGTACCACTGCCAGAAGGAGGGTAGGGTTACTTTGTAGGTCCCAAGGAAACTGAGGGATACTGACTTAAGAGCTTTCAACACATATCATGGGAGAAAAGTTCAATATTGTTTGCCTAGGCACTCTAATGACCCATCTAAACAGTGGAAACTTGAATAAGGTAGTACTCACATATAAATATATCCAAGACCCAGGAAGTATCTGCAATTCCTCATATGGAAATACCACCTCCAGTAGTGTATATTGCATTTTGGCTTAGTATCAGCTGCATGGGTTTTTATAAAATGTCTATATAAATGTCTATATATGTTTATATATGTCTATATATATGTCTATAAATGTCTATATAAATGTCTATAAATGTCTATATAAATGTCTATATATGTCTATATAAAACGTCATTGTAGCATTCTTCACAAACTGGGGGTTCAAGTATTTCCCTACTTGGACAATTATCTGATTAATGGCACTTTTAAGGAAGGAGCAGACAAATCTATGTATACTACTATCTGAATGCTGGAGTTACTAGAGTTTGTAATCAACTACACCAAATCCAATCTGAGCTGTACACCTATATTGGAATTCATAGAGGCTCTGCGAGACACAACTCAAGCTGCAGCTTTCCTATCTTCCAATAGAATCTCAGACTTAGTGTTCCCAAAAGAGGAAATGACCCACGTATCTACTCACGTATCTACTCACCCAGCCTTTCGCAACCCTCCTCATTAAACATTTATCTCTCCTCAAAAGTCAGAGATCTAGGAGCATGGCTTGACAATCAACTTAACTTAAAAAATTTTATAAACACCACCACCAAGGACTGTTTCTATAAACTACAAGTCCTCAAAAAGTTAAAACCACTCCTTCACTTCAATGACTTTCGCCTCGTCCTTCAATCCATTATTTTTTCAAAACTCGACTACTGTAACGCAACTTGGTCTCCCCGCTAACAGTATCAAGCCTCTACAGATGGTACAAAACGCCGCTGCCAGAATCCTAACAAACACCAATAAAAGAGAACATATTTCCCCCATTCTGAGCAACCTCCACTGGCTACCCATCAAACAGAGAATCCTTTTTAAAACCCTCACCATTATTCATAAATCAATACACAACATCGCACCTATATCACTCCAAACTCAACTTCGTCCACACCTATCCTCCAGACCCATCAGAAGCGCTTACAGAGGCACATTATTCGCCCCTCCAGCAACATCATTACTAAGAAAAAGAGCACTCTCAACTGCAGGACCACACCATTGGAACGCTCTCCCCCCTGACCTACGCCTCGAACCCAGTCTACCAGAGTTAAAAAAAAAGTTAAAAACCTGGCTCTTCAGGCAAGCGTTCCAATCTCCAGAATGTAACTAAGCGCCACATCCTGATTGAACTTGGGAATATTCTGTGTTACAGTTAATAATATGCAATTTTATGCAAAATTAAATTTCAATTTACCTTACATTTAATTTAAGTTCAACATGCCATTGGCCTAATTTTAATTAAATTACGAAATATTTAAGGATTTATTGTTATTGTTCAATGTTCTTGTATTATGAATGTATTATATGTTATTGTTCAATGTTCTTTGTAAAAAAACCCTGATCTGACTTCCCAGACCAGGGCTATCTTTTCGTTCCATGTAAACCGGACTGATTTGTATTGTATACAGGAATTCCGGTATATAAAAATTAAAAATAAATAAATAAATAATAAATAAATGAGGCAGAGTCAGCAGACAGCCTGAAACATGTTGAGTCATATGGCCTTAACAGTCCACATACTTCCCTTGACACATCTCAATGTGAGATACTCTGAATGGACATTAGGGTAATTTTCAAAGCCATTTCCACAGTTATAGCAGTTTTACCCATAGAAAGGACTTTAATGTGCTTTGTAAAAATTGCTTGCCCTTTATGCAGTAAAACTATGCATGTTCTTTTACCTGCAGTAGTGGGAGGCATTCTTGGAGCAATATGCATATTTTTAAAAATGTAATGAATATATATAATTTTCAAATAGAAAAATAATCTGCACAAAATAGCAAGAGTTAATTTATGTGGCCAACATTTCATAGACAGTTTTGAAGATATGTGGCCAGTCTGAAAATTATCCCTTAAAAGCCTTTTGGAATCAAGCAATTCAAGGTCACTAGAAGCATGAAAGAGCTCAAAGTCGTTTTGGTTAGGGATGTGAATCGTTTTTTGACTATTTAAAAAAATCGTCCGATATTTTTTAAATCGTCAAAAATCAGTACAGTGCGCGATACAATAGAAATTTTCATGATTTATCGTGAAAAATCGTTACTCCCGTTAGTGTCCACTAACGGGAGTTATTTGGGGGGAGGGCGGGAAAACTGACACACCAAAACAACCCCTAAACCCACCCCGACCCTATAAAACTAATCCCTTACCTTCCCCCACCTCCCAAACCCCCCCAAAACTTTTTACGAGTACCTGGTGGTCCAGTGGGGGCGCGGGGACCGATCTCCTGCTCTCGGGCCATCGGCGCCATTTTGACTGTCACTCAAAAGTGGCGCCGATGGCCCGATTAAAAAAAAACCCACCCGACCCTTTAAAGATGACCCCTTAGCTTCTCCCACCCTCCCGATCCCCCCAAAACATTTTTAAATTACCTGGTGCTCTAGTGGTGGTCCCGGGAGTGATCTCCCGTTCTCAGGCCGTCGGCTGCCACTCATAAAGATGGCGCCGATGGCCCTTTGCCCTTACCATGTGACAGGCTATCCGTGCCATTGGCCGGCCCCTGTCACATGGTACGAGCACTGGCTGGCCGGCGCACATAAATCTTTAAAGATGGCGCCGGCCATCCAGTGCTCCTACCATGTGACAGGAGCCGGCCAATGGCACGGATACCCTGTCACATGGTAAGGGCAAAGGGCCATCGGCGCCATCTTTATGAGTGGCAGCTGATGGCCCGAGAACGGGAGATCACTCCAGGGACCACCACTAGAGCACCAGGTAATTTAAAAATGTTTTGGGGGGATCGGGAGGGTGGGAGAAGTTAAGGGGTCATCTTTAAAGGGTCGGGTGGGTTTTTTTTTAATCGGGCCATCGGCGCCATTTTTGAGTGGCAGTCAAAATGGCGCCGATGGCCCAAGAGCCGGAGATCGGTCCCCGCGCCCTCACTGGACCACCAGGTACTCGTAAAAAGTTTTGGGGTGGTTCGGGGGGTTGGGGAAAGTAAGGGGTCAATTTTAAAGGGTCGGGCCTCACTAAAAAGAAATGAATGATGTGAATCGGAACCGATTCCAATTCACATCTCCAGCGATCAGATTTTTTTCTCCCTCCAGCCGAACCCGATCGTTAAGACAATCGGGCACACGATTCACATCTCTAGTTTTGGTGGCTCTCCCCTTCCACTTGGACCAGGGGCATGACCTTCCATATCTAGCCTCTTTCAATTAACCTAACTACAAATGGATGCAGCCTGGGCTGGAAAGTTCACCTATATGGTCTGCACACCCTGGGTCCCTGGTCCCTTCAGGAAAAAAGGCTGCATATCAGGCTCCTGTAGAATAGATTATAAGTTCCATGGAGCAGTCATTGTCTTTTACGTGTATTTGTTCAGCGCTAAATAGTAGTAATAGTAGTAGTAGTAGTAGTAGTAGTTATAGTAGTAGAATCAGGGATGATATACTACACTCTGAAGGTTTTCAGAAATCAGGTGGCTAATCAAATTGTCCTGGTCCAGATGCACAAACAGCAATGTTCTACTCAAGGAAGGAAGGAACTGGATCTCTTCTCCTGAGCTGGGAAGCTGCCAAACTGTGGAACTAGGCCATCTTATAGAGAATGGCCAGAAGAGTTACCTTTCTGAAGAGGAAGGAAGAAACTTGGATGGGCAGGCTGAGTGACTGGCTAAACCCTCATATTGTCCCTGATTTCAGATACAGTGAACAGCATCTTCTTTCAGTGAGGAATTTCCAAGATAGATCTGTTGTTTGCAACAACTGGGGCAGATTTTTAAAAAGTACGCGCAACCGGCGCAAACAAAAGTATACAGGCGTAACTTGCGTGCGTCGCCAGCTCCCTGCCCTGGCACAGGCCGCTGTGCTGGAGCACTCGGCCCCGCCCCCAGACCACCGCCACGCCTCCGGCCCCTCCCACGGACCGCCGCCATGCCCCCAGACACGCTCCAAATGCCGCGCCACCCCCGACATGCCCCCCCGACATGCCCCCAAGCAAAGCCCCGGGAGTTACGCGCGTCCCGGGGCTTTGCGTATGCCGGTGGCCTATGCAAAATCAGGGCACAAGTGCCCTGCGCACATAAATCCAGCAGAATTTACGCACGCAGGGCTTTTAAAATCTACCCCACTATGAACAAGAAAGGTGTCCTCTTTCAGCTCCAGATGTTTCGCCAGCAGAGTAGAATCAGGACTTCATTGGGGAAAAACAACTTCTATACATCTATCCTTCAATAATTGAAATAGTTTTAAAAAATAGGAATCATGAGAGTGAAATTAACAACATCCATTCATCCTGTTATGCCTGTCGGTCACAGACGGCTGCGACCGTGAAAACTCACTGCTTGCACTGCTCTCCTGCCCTCCCCGGGTCTGCTCGCTGCACGGGCCTGCCTACACCGCCACGTTCCTCGGGATTCCTCACGGCGTCATGGACGCCGCAGATTCCTACTTCAATGGCGGGCCTTCCTAGGCGCGCACGAGTCATCGGCTCCGCCTTTGAAGCCTCTTCGGCGGGAACCTCAGGGGCATCCCTGGTTGATGTCATCGGACTACTATACTAAAACTCCACCTTCGCCCCCAGTTAGCTGACTTGGAAACACCACACCCACATTCACACCCACCCACACCACACCCACACCACACCCACATTCAAAAAGAAACTCAAAACCTGGCTCTTCCTCCAAGCATACCCGCAATCATCATCATCACCTACTAACACCCTAACCCTACCACCCTCTCGTACAAACACCCCCTCCACAGGACCTACACCCACACCCTCTAAGGAAATACAAACCCCACACCTAACCTCCAGCACATAATATTTGTCACTTAAAGCAACCATACACACTTTCTCACCTCAAGTACTGAGTTTTTACGCGCTTATACAATTTTGTATATAACCTATGTATATGTCAATAATCACTCGACCCCTGTACATATTTTTTCCTTATGTACCAGTTTTCACCCTCCCCTGCCCCCTCCTCTGTCTCGATCACCCCACCCCCTCCTTTCCACAAGTTATCTAGTTATTTGCTCTGTTTTCGAGCTTATGTTATACACTGTTCCTTGTAAAGGCTTTGCCTATATATCCTTGTTGTAAGTTATCTGTAAACCGGCACGATGTGCAAACGGTTGCCGGTATATAAAATTAAATAAATAAATTAAATAAATAAATAAATTAAATAAATACGTTCCGTATGAGTCCTCAACCTGCCTTGTGTTCCTGAGACTTCGCTACGAGCCTTGCTCCTGGACCCTGTCTGGCACCCGCTCCTTGGGGTTCAGTGTGCGCTCCTACAGGGACTCGCTCCTCAGGCTGCCCTGCACCTCTTGGGTCCTACCCTGCAACAACCTTCTTCTACTCAGGTCTCCCTTGGAATACCGCGGCAACCTGTGAGTTCTTTGGCTAGCCTTCCCAACTCCTCGGGGTTGTACTTGTGTTCTAGCAAGACTGTCTGCGCTTTCCCGGTCCTCAGGCTGTGCTCTCTACTCCAGAGACTACCTAGAGCTCCCCCTCTCCACGGGGCTTGCTCTGGTGTATTCAATGACTATTGGCTGTCCTGCTCCTTGGGCCTGCTTCTCTACTGGACTGCCGTCACTTCTCCACTCTCCAGGTTCCTACCTACAGCTACATCTGAGACCGGCTCCGGGCCTCCCTGCTTTGTGAGTGGGCCTGCGCCTCCAAGTCTATGCCCACTACGCTGCAGCTCCGCCCCTCGGAGCTGTCCTCCCGGAGATTCTTCAGTGTGGATAATTCTGAGCCTACCGCCCTGCGGTCTGTCTGGTGCCTCTCTCCTCAGGGTCTCACTCCAGATACAATCTACTGTTACTCACTCTACAGGGGCGCTCGCTGGTCCCTGGGGGTCTCTCCACTACTGTGCCCAAAGCTCCCCGCTGTGCCTATACCTCGCCTCCTGATGGTGCGGACCTATGGGGCTCCTCCCCACAGGCTGTAACAACTCTTACCTCAGGCCAAGGGTCCACAAACCATAACAGATTACCAAGTCCATGGTCCCAGCAGAGGTATCGGCCCTTCAGGCCATTCCTGGCCTGGCACAATGGATCAGCAAACAACAAAAATTATTGGAGTCCCTGGCCGCTGCTCTCATTTGGATGCTACTGTGACTGCCACTACTACGTCTATCAAGCTCAATACCTTTACCTCTCCACCGGCTCCTCGGCTGACCGTGCCGCTGCTGGCACCAACATGCTACTCAGGAAATCCTCTCATGTGTCGGGGCTTCCTGAATCAATGCAAAATGCATTCTGCTTGCAACCTGCATACTTCCCAGATGTGATCACCAAGACCACATACATTCTGGCTCTTCTGGAAGGTAAGGCCTTGGCCTGGGCATCACCTCTCTAGGAGCGAGCAGACCCCATCCTTCGGGACCTGCCAGGGTTCTTAGCCCTGTTTCGGTCCGTCTTTGAAGACCCCAGCCAGCGTGTCGTGTCCGGGTCGACTCTTCTGTATCTGCAGCAGGGCTCTCGCCCTTTAACTGATTACGTCATTGAATTCCGAACCCTCACGGCAGAGTTGCATTGGGACTCCGACTGTCTGCGCTCCATCTTCCTGGAGGGGTTGAGTCCTCGCATATAGGATGAGCTGGCTACTCGCAAATTGCCCACCTCCTTGGACTCACTCATTGACCTCACTGGGCGCATTGACCGTCGGTCACAAGAATGCTCTCTCGAGTCCATCCCGGAAAACAGCTTCAGGACCGTCCCGAGCTCAACATTCCTCCCCTCCTAGACCGATCACTCTGTCTAACCCTACGGAGGAAGAACCCATGCAAATAGGTAGGAGTAGACTCTCTCCCAAGGAATATTGCTGCCGACAGCAGTCTGGCCTTTGCTTGTACTGTGGTCAGGTCAGGCATGCCATCGCCTTGTGTCCAGTCTATCCAGGAAACTGTCGGGCCTAGATTCTGCTGGAGGACTTCTCCTAGGCCTGACTTTGCCGTCTCCTCCACTGATCGTCCATTCGGATGAACAACCAGGAATTCCACACCTTAGCACTGGTGGACTCTGGGGCTGGAGGAAACTTCATCTTGAAGCAACTCACCGAGCATCTGCGGATCCCCACCATTCACTCTCCGGTTCCCTTGTTGATCTCATCTATCCACAGGGAACCTCTGCCTGGTGAGGTCACGCACACTACCGATCCCATCCAGTATGCACCGGAATTTTGCACGTGGAGACCATCTCATTCCACATCCTAGACAAGGCCATCCACCCGGTTGTCTTGGGATTACCCTGGCTTCAGCTGCACACTCCACAGTTCGAATGGGCTACCCTGCAGCTCCCCCAGTGGGGCTCGGCCTGTCACCAGAATTGTCTGGAATCCTTCTCACCCTTGGCTTGCATGACGACCGTACCATCTCTGCCCGGACTCCCACCGCAATTTGCATCCTTCTCCGATGTCTTCTCTAAACAGGCCGCAGACACCTTGCCACCTCATCGCTCATACGATTGTGTGATTAATTTACTGCCCAATACAGAGCCTCCACAGGATAGGACCTACCCTCTCTCACAGACTGAGATGCAAGCCATGTCAGAATACATCCGTTGAAACCTGGCCAAAGGGTTCATCCGGCCCTCCAAGTCTCCGGCAGGGGCAGGGTTTTCCTTCGTGGGTAAAAAAGATGGCTCCCTACATCCTTGCATCGACTACTGCAGCTTAAATGAGATTACAGTCAAGGATCGCTGCCCTTTGCCACTCATTTCGGAACTCTTTGACAGGCTTCAAGGGGCCAAGATTTTCTCAAAGTTGGATCTCGCGGTGCTTATAATCTGGGCCAGATCCGAGAGGGCGATGAGTGGAAAACCGCCTTTAACACACGTGACGGCCACTTTGAATACCTTGTGATGCCATTCAGATTGTGCAACACACCCGCTGTATTTCTAAATTTGATGAATGAAGTTTTCAGAGATATGCTGTACCAATGTGTTGTCCTTTATCTTGATGACATTTTAGTCTTCTCTCAAGACCTCCAAAGTCATCGCCGAGATGTCTAACCAGTTCTCTAATGCCTGTGAGACAATCAACTTTTCGCTAAGCTCGAGAAGTGCTCGTTCGATCAAGAGACTATGCCTTTCCTGGGTTGCGTGATATCCAGTCAGGGGTATAGGAGAGACCCCCAGAAGCTGAAGTGCATCCGTGATTGGCCTCAACCTACGAGTCTCAAGGCCCTCCAAAGATTCCTTGGCTTTGCCAATTACTACCACTCCTTCATACACCATTATTCCACCTTGACAGCCCCAATTACAGCCATGATCCGCAAGGGTGCCAACTCTTCCCAGTGGTCACCGGAAGCTATGACTGCCTTTCAGGATCTCAAGTTGGCCTTCCTTAAAGAACCACGTCTCCGACACCCGGATCCCACACGCTCATTCGTGGTGGAAGTCGACGCCTCTGATGTCTGAGTTGGGGCTGTGCTGAATCAGTTCTCCCCTACCAAACGCTCCATCCTTGCTCTTTCTTTTCTCGACGTTTTAAACCTGCTGAACGAAACTAAGGCATCGGGGCTAAAGAACTGTTGGCCATCAAATTGGCTTTTGAAGAATGGAGACCTTGGCTTGAAGGGGCACAACATGAGATTACAGTGTATACGGACCATAAGAAACTCCAGTATCTCCACCAGAGCCCAGCATTTAAACAGGCCGCCAGGTCCGTTGGTCTCCTCTTCTTACGAGATTGAACTTCATACTTCGTTACTGCCCTAAGATAAGAAATGGTCGTGCTAACGCCCTTTCTCGATCATTCGTCACTAAGGATATGCCTGATATCCCGCGACATATTATTGACCCTGCCAAGGTTCTTCTGTCAGCCACTTTTTCCAGTGGCCTCCGGGTAAGACAGTGGTGCCTCGGCTGCTGCGGCCGAATGTTCTACAATGGGCCCACGATTCATGGACCTCCCGGAAACCCAGGGTCCAGTCCAGAACTCTCTTCACTCTGCAACACTACTACTGGTGGCCTACCATGCGCAAGATACAAAGCGTATGTAGAGTCCTGTCCCATTTGTGTTCAGCATAAGCCTCCAGCAGGAAACCATGGTGACATCTACAGCCACTCCCCATTCTCAGCGAACACCTGGACCCATATTGCCACAGATTTTATTGTGGATTTGCCAGCCTCCAATGGAAATAACACTATATGGGTCACTGTTGACCCGCTTCACCTAAGATGCCGCACTTGTGGCTTACTCGGGTCTTCCTACGGCGCCTCAGTTGGCCCAAACTGTTCTTCAAATATGTGTTCCGGCTCCACGGTCTTCCCCGACATATTCTCTTCGATCGTGAGTTTCAATTTACTGGCACAGCTTTTGGAAATCTCTGGGCAAGAAGTTTAATATTTCCATGGATTTACTTTGGCTTAACCACCCTCAAGCCAATGGCCAAACCGAGGGGACCAACAGAACCCTTAAACAGTTCCTGCGAGCTACGTGAGTCTGCGGCAAGATGACTGGGCCAACCTCCTGCCTTGGGTGGAATTCACGCTGAACTCACACGTGTCCATCTCCACGGGTTCATCGGCCTTCCAACTGGTCTACGGACGCCAATCTTTGCCACCGCTTCCTCTCCCACTCTCCATCGCCTCCCCGACAGTGCAGGCGACTGCTCAAGAACTACATCAACAGTGGCAAGATACCCAACAACTGCTCGAAAAGGCCGCTCAGAGATCAAAAGAAGGCTTTCAACACCCATCACCGTGCTGCAACCCATTTTCAATTCAACCTGGAGATAAGGTTTTGCTCAGCATTAAATTTATTCATGTTAAGCTGCCCTCAGCCCGTTTTACTCCAAAATACATTGGACCCTTTCCAGTGTTATATCGCCTGGGTCCTGTAACCTATCGGCTACAACTGCCAGCATCACTCAAGATACACAATCCCTTCCACGTTTCTCTACTCAAGTCTCTAATTCTTTCTGGATTCTCCAAGGGGGCCACCAGACCCTGTTTCCGCTGTCTTCTGAAGCTGATGTCACATACCAAGTTTGGGAGGTCTTGAACATCTGGAAGCATGGAAGAAAGTGGGAATACCTCCTTCGTGGGGAGGGTTTTTGTCCTGAGGAGAACAGTTGAGAACCTATGGCTAATATCTTAGACAAGGATCCTCTTCGGCAGTTCTATGCCAACCATCCCCCACAAACCCAAACCCCCAGGGAGGGACCTTAAGAGAGGGGGGAGGGGTACTGTTATGCCTGTTTGTCGCAGAAGATGCTGCAACCGTGAGTACTCACTGCTTGCACCGCTCTTCCTGCCCTCCCCGGGTCTGCTCACTGCATGTGGCCTGCCCCACACCACCGCGTTCCTCGGGACTACTCATGGCGGCAGGGACGATGCAAACTTCCTACTTCGATGGCGGGCCTTCCTAATCGCGCGTGCGCATCATCTGCTCCGCCTTTGAAGCCTCTTCGGCGGGAACCTCAGGAGCATCCCTGGTTGATGATGTCATCGGACTCCTATACTTAAGCTCTACCTTCGCCCCCAGCTCGCCAACTTAGCAACAAGTTCTGTACGAGTCCTCAAACCCTGCCTTGTGTTCCTGAGACTTCACTACGAGAGCCTTGCTCCTGGACTCTGTCTGGCACCCACTCCTCGGGGGTCAGTGTCCGCTCCTACGGGGACTCGCTCCCCTGGTCTACTCCGCTCCTTGGGCTGGCCCTGCGCCTCTTGGGTCCCTACTGTGCAACAAGCTTCTGCTACTCTGGTCTCCTTGAACACCGTGGCAACCTGTGAGTTCTTTGGCTAGCCTTCCCTGCAGCTCTGGGTTGTGCTATGTGTTCTAGCAAGACTGTCTGCGCTTTTCCCCGCTCCTCGGGCTGCGTTCTCTACTCCAGAGACTACCTAGAGCTCCCCCACTCCACGGGACTTGCTCCGGTGTATTCTACGACTATTGGCTATCCCGCTCCTAGGGCCTGCTTCTCTACTGGATTGCCATCACTTCTCCGCCCTCCTACAGCTACAGCTGAGACCAGCTCCGGGCCTCCCTGCTTTGTGGGTGGGCCTGTGCCTCCAAGTCTACGCCCACTACGCTGCAGCTCTGCCCCTCGGGGCTGTCCTCTCGGAGAACCTTTAGCATGGATAATCCTGAGCCTACCGCCCCACGGTCTGTCTGGCGCCTCTCTCCTTAGGTTCTCACTCCAGATACAACCTACTGTTACTCACTCTAACAGGGGTCTCTCCCTGGTCCCTGGGGGTCTCTCCACTACTTTGCCCAGAGCTCCCTGCTGTGCCTATACCTCGCCTCCTGATGGTGTAGACCTGTGGGGCTCCTCCCCATAGGCTATAACAACTCACACCTACCCTCAAACCATAACATATCTGGACAGAAAAAAATTAACTGAGGAACATTGCATGTTGTGGGTGTGTGGAAACTCCAATGCACATGCAGAGCTCTTGTGCTAGCAACTCTGAATCTATCCATCAGCAACAAGGAACAATGATGTCACCCATTTGTATGATTGGTGATTCCCCTATCTTTAGAGAAAACCTATTTTGGATAAGCAATTTTTCTTTCTTGGTAATGTATGTATTTATGGGCTTATCAGTTTCTTCCTACTCTTTTTGTGCTTCTGTCTCAATCAGGAATTACTTGGTTATGTTTATCATTATTGTTTCTACAACATGTTTGTTGATATCTAATACCTCTTTGTTAAAATGTATTCCTTTGTAAACCGTTATGATGGCTTTCCCGAATAACGGTATATAAAACTCTTCAAATAAATAAATAAATAAATAAATAAAACAAATCTTCTGTGGGCTGCATTGCCTTGGATCTTTATTTGCAGATATTTAGGATGTTTTCCTTCTTTTTATAATCCTCATATCCCATTTAGCCCAGTGATTGTAACAATAGCCTTTAGCAAATGGCCACTGATTGTTATTCCTTCTGGAATCTGATATGCATGTGCCCTGAAACTGACTAATAGATATAGCCATAGTGTAATGGCTGAGATAATCTTCCCTCCAGTGACTGTGAATGGTGTCTCCATAGCATCCCCAGTGAACTGATATAGTTAGTAATTGTGGGATTTTTGAAACCAGAAGTTGTGACATTATGAGCATCGTGTCTGTTTGTAAAAATGTCCATCTGAAAGCCTACCCTCAAGAATTTCGAGTTACATATGTACTTTAATTGTGTATGTAGTTAAGTAATCTCAGCATGAAGTTCTTATAAGAATCATTATAGCAGCATTCTTATTTGCATCCTTGTTAGTGGTGGGAGTGATTAAACTAGGAAAACCATTACTTTACAGATAGAACAAGATGTAATGGAAAAAAACATTTTGAAAGCAGTGGAAGAGGAAAGGCAACGCATGGAAACAATTCATTCAGAAGAAAAAGAATTATGGAAACGTGAACATACTGAAGATCAAGAAAAAATTAGTGTGGCGATTCAGGAGGCTATTAAAGAAGAAAGAAAAAAAAGTCAGGTTAGTGCATTTTTCTTTTCTGAATTTATTTTTTTTAATTATTCAAGTCACTCATAGTTTTCAGTAAATTTTAAAACCCACAAATGAATTAACGCCATACTTAGTCTGTTTTCTGTGGCAATAATATTTGGACTGTGACTATTTTTTAAGACTCAAAAATGAGACAAGGAAGAAATGAAATACAGTGCCCCTGGCCTGTATTAGCACTATGCTAATTCTATTCCTGAAAAGTATGTTGTACTAATAAAAGTACATTGTTACAGATGGGGACGCAAGTGAGAAATCAAACCTGAGACTTCTTCATGCATGGTGCCAGCATTCAGCCAGTCCCAAGTAGAGTTTCCCATATCCCTATTCATTAATGATGATAACTCACTTCCATATATTACAAAAGAGTTTCTAGTGTTTCAGAACAGTCATTGCTGTCACTACCAGAAGGGAATAGACTTATATACATTACAGTATTAGTTTTGCGGGCTATTGTTTTCTTAGCTGGCAAAAGATATTGTTTTTTCAAGTTTTCAATAATGTATGTATAAAATACTACATTCCTCTTGCTATATCTGAAATACAAATATGTCTCCTATAGTTATATATAAAGTGATAGTATTCCGTGCAAGGTAGCCTGGAAACCTGAGGATCTTTGAAACTAAAATGGCCATACTACTACCCACCTTTTCTTGCTTTTTAAGTATATGTTTTGTAATAGAAGAAGATTATCAGTATGTCTGAGAGAGCCTAAAACAGAGAATACTTTTATGTTTATAATTTGTATGACAATCTGCATAAAGCAATTTGGTAGTAATACGGGACTCTTTCTGACACCTCTCCTTCCTACACCCTCACCTAAGCACATGGTTCAATAACCTCAACTATCTCACTGGAAGTTAAGGCTGCAGTTTTATTAACAGAAAAAAAATTATCAACTTGAACCCAAGTTGGTTGCATATGCACAAGTTGAATTGCCCATTGAAAGTCAAGCAGGAGAATCTTGAATTTCTTGCTGGTCGAACCTGCCATGCTCCAAGCTAGGCCAAACTCACCAATCCTCCTTGGCACGCAACCATCTTTCTAAGCTGGAGTTGCCCCTAGTGGTGTGACTGGACCCCACCATGCTGCGTGGCTTGCATGATCCTCGTTATATTGATGTGGCTTCTGGGAGGGGGTAATGTCTCGCCTGTTGTTGTGGCAGTCCACATCCTCCTGGGTATAAGGATATAAAGCCTTATCCGTGTTCAGAAAACTGCCCGTTAGTTCAGATATTCCACCTGCTCCTGCTGCAATGAATAAATTAACATGACAAATAATTGCTAACTTATGATATTATAATACACATTACATAAACAAAATCACAAGATGAGTGGATGCATATTCAACCATTAGGGTTCACAGTACTGAAATGGCTGTGGACTGCTCCAGTATTTATTGTCCTTTGCTTGATTCCCACCCTTGTTCCTGAGTTCATGCCAGTCTCTCCCTGGCCAAGGGATGCTAGGAGGGATTGGAGGGGTTAAGGAGAAAGAAGTATTCCAAGAGCCTGTCGACATATAAAGGTGTGGCTCTGATGCACTTATGATCATGGCCTTCTTACTTCTGTAGCTATACTTTTCAAAATCTAGGGATTTTCTTTCAATATTCATCATATAAAATTGGAGATAGAAAAAGTTGTAAATTTAGGGTTGCTTAATTTGTTATAGGACTTGCTATTATTGTTGTAGATAGGATCTATAGAAGCACATGTGAGATAAGATTTAAAGCATAACAGGAAAGAGACTTACAGAAGATTGTAAAATCCTGCCTCAGAAAAGTAAAAAATCAAAAACAGAGAAAACAAAACGGACAGCATGTAGTAGCCGTGTTCAATCTGTATTATTTTTTACAGAGATGAAGAAATAAACTCATGAGTCCCAGGAGCTTTCCTGGCTCACAGTTCACAGGTCTAACCATTACACTACATGCAAATATTCCCAGTTTAAAGAAAGATTAGGGATGCATTTAATACAGCCATGCTAATCTGCATTGTGGAACCTTTGCCTTTGATTTGGAAATGCAAAATTAGTGCAGATACAATTGACCACCAGATTTGAATATATTGTGTGCAGAAATGCGGTATTGCTGGTATGGTTTTCTAGTGGTTCTGCTCTTATCTCTCGGGGTGTCAGCAACAGGCACATTCAGCATCTGATGTATCTCCCTGGTGTCCCTTAGAATCCAGTTTTTCACAGGGTTCAACCCTCTCTGCCTTATTATTTAATATCTATATGGCTCCAGTCTGCAGATTGTTGACTGGGCTCTGTTTGGGATACCGGTTATATACTGATGACATACAATTTTACATTCAAATGGGAGCATCATGGGAGGAAATTTCTACAGTAGTTTCTTGCTGTGTTTTGGCAGTTTGTTAATGGTTGACTCATAATAAATTGGCTTTAAACATTGCTAAGATAGACATTTTAGTCTTGCAGTATAACATAAGGACTCAACCCTATCACTCAATTTACATTGAAAATGTTACTGTACCACTTTCTTCAGTGATTAAAAGTCTAAGGCTTCCAATACAATCACATGTCAAATATATGGTTTTGCTATTGGTTCAAAATCTCCTGGCCTTAGATTCTTTTCCCTGGGTAAATGGCCTCTTACAGGTAATCCATACCATGGATTTTTTTAAGTCCCAAGGGCACACACACTTATTTCTACTCTTTGGGGTAGACTCTGGCTAGCACTCCTCCATGCACGACTCTCTGTCCCAAGGGTGGATTCTTTTGTGAGGGGAAGCTCTCATTTATTGCCCAGATAATGGTTTGTTTCTTTATGTGTGGTATTAGCTGCTGCACCCCAGGGTGTGAGATACTTGGACAAACCAGGCAGGATACAATGCTCTGGGTGTTAAATGAAATGTTTACTGATTCTGTAATAATTAAATTAGTCCATTTTCAATAAAGATGAAATTACAGCTGACTGAAGTACAAAAGTGTTTTTCTCTTCTGGAAAGGTGTCCTTTATCTCAGGTATCTGGGTAAAGCCTCCCATGGTGATTTTAATGTGAATAAGGCTTTCCCAGTGGGTCAAATGGGAATCCTATTGGAGCAGTCCGCTCTAACAGGGAAAAGTTTTACCTGAGTCCAGTTTATTCATGATTATCCAGCCTGTCCAGGTCCCATGGATTGGAGATCCAAGTGAGAACTCCCAAAATCTTGGTCTGGCTCCTCAATGTTAATACTGGTGACTTCTGTGGCAGGAAAAGTCTTTAGAATGTGGAAACCAGGCTATGCCAGCCCTGGAACCCTGTGGAGAGGGTGAGTCCAAAAACCTCCCACAAAAAATCTGAATACTTGCAGACTGAAAAACCCTTGGTGGCTGCTACTTTACTGTTACCGGTACTTGCCCCATCTAGAGTGTAGATTAAGGCTCATAAGAACATAAGAAATTGCCATGCTGGGTCAGACCAAGGGCCCATCAAGCCCAGCATCCTGTTTCCAACAGAGGCCAAACCAGGCCACAAGAACCTGGCAATTACCCAAATGATAAAAAGATCCCGTGCTACTGATGCAATTAATAGCAGTGGCTATTCCCTACGTAAACTTGATTAATAGCCATTAATGGACTTCTCCTCCAAGAACTTATCCAAACCTTTTTTGAACCCAGCTGCACTAACTGCACTAACCACATCCTCTGGCAACACATTCCAGAGCTTTATTGTGCATTGAGTTAAAAAAGAATTTTCTCCGCTTAGTCTTAAATATGTTACTTGCTAACTTTATGGAATGCCCCTAGTCCTTGTATTATTCGAAAGTGTAAATAACCGATTCACATTTACTCGTTCAAGACCTCTCATGATCTTAAAGACCTCTATCATATCCCCCTCAGCCGTCTCTTCTCCAAGCTGAACAACCATAACTTCTTCAGCCTTTCCTCATAGGGGAGCTGTTCCATCCGCTTTATCATTTTGGTTGCCCTTCTCTGTACCTTCTCCATCGCAACTATATCTTTTTTGAGATGCGGCGACCAGAATTGTACACAGTATTCAAGGTGCGATCTCACCATGGAGCAATATAGAGGCATTATGACATTTTCCTTTTTATTAACCATTCCCTTCCTAATAATTTCTAACATTCTGTTTGCTTTTTTGACTGCACAGCACACTGAGCCAATGATTTTAAAGTATTATCCACTATGATGCCTAGATCTTTCTCCTGGGTGGTAGCTCCTAATAAGGAACCTAACATCGTGTAACTACAGCAAGGGTTATTTTTCCCTATATGCAACACCTTGCACTTGTCCACATTAAATTTCATCTGCCATTTGGAAGCCCAATCTTCCAGTCTTGCAAGTTCCTCCTGTAATGTATCACAATCTGCTTGTGATTTAACTACTCTGAATAATTTGTATCATCCGCAAATTTGATAACCTCACTCGTCGTATTCCTTTCCAGATCATTTATTTATATATATTGAAAAGCACTGGTCCAAGTACAGATCCCTGAGGCACTCCACTGTTTACCCTTTTCCACTGAGAAAATTGACCATTGAGAGGTCTTTAGCCCTTGTCCTTTATGTCTGGGGGAGCCTTCTCCAAAGGGTGCAAAGTTTAAACAGGAGTCCTTTCTGAAAAACGTCAGAATACATTTTAGCCATCAAAAATCTCACTCAGAAGATCTGTCACTGGTACTTGCCACATCTAGGATGTAGAAGGGCTCACAAGTCTTCAGGTTTCTGGAATGAGCACCCTTTTGCCCCAAAGGGAGTCAAGCAAAAATCTATCTCATTGCAACTAAACTAGAAAACCCTCTGGCAGAGTGTGCACAGAGAGGAACTTTTTAAAAAATATAAAGTTCCTAATTAGACAGGGAGGGCCTCATCAGAGAGTGGAAAAAGCTAAATCCTCAATGCTCTGAATCTAAATCAAAATGACTCCAAAGAACCTTAAAATGGCTTGGCTAAATACGGATGAGGTATCCAACCACAGTCTTCCAGGTGGGAGGAGCTAAGAAAGGAATGGAAGGCTTAGGATATTAAACTTCTATACAGGGACCTAGTGGCTTCTAGTGGCTAACCCATGGGGATGCTACCTATAGTAATATAACCCTTCTAGGACCCTTCGATCTGCGGAGAGAGGACTATTGAATGTACCCATGGTTTGTCAATCTCATCTAGTTGAGCTAGGGAGGGGAACCTTTTCAATTGCCGCCTCTGGCCCCTGGAATTCTGGCCCTGTAATCTTGTGTCTTATAAATTGCACTACGACATTTAAGGGAATGCTAAAAACCTACGTTTTTGAGTGTACTTTTAACTGAGCTTTTCAATAGTGACCTGCAGTAGTGAGCTGAGTTTACGTGTAATAGTATTATTTGTTTTAAATGAAATCTTTTTATTTGATTTTATGTTTGCTTTTATCTTTTTAGAAGCAATGGGGTAGATTTTCAAAGGGTTACGCGCATAAGATATGCGCGTAACCCCCGAAAACCTACCCCTGTGCCCACCGAGCCTATTTTGCATAGGCTCGGTGGCGCACGCCAGCCCCAGGACATGCATTATGTCCTGGGGCTTTCGAAAATGGGTGGATTGGAGGTGGGGCCGGGGTGGGGTATGGCCTGGGGCGGGGCCAGGGCATGGAGGCGGGGCTGGGGCGTTCCCATCTCCTCTGGCACATCCGGATGTGCCAGAGGTTCGCGGCCTTGGAGGGAGCAGGGAAAGCCATTGGGGCTCCCCTTGGGCTCGGTGCGCGCAAGGTGCACAAGTGTGTGCCCCCTTGCGCGCGCCGAGCCCAGATTTTATAACATGCGCGCAGTAGCGCGCGCATGTTATAAAATCGTGTATACATTTGTGCACGCCGAGTAGCGCACACAAATGTACCCCACGCGCGTAAAATTTAAAACCGGCCCCTATGTGTAAAATGGCGTTATATAAGATAATTCTCCCAGCAGTTTTTTAGAAGTGATTTTTACTCCTTTTAGTCTTCAGTTATAGATTATCCAGATCACATGTACTTTGATTCTCAACACTTATAAAAAAGGGGACATTTTAGACTTTTTTTTAACCATCTGTCTTATTTATCTATTTATTTATTTATTTATTGGTTTTTATATACCGCCGCTCATCAGAGATATCACGTCGGTGTACATAGAACAAAATCCGCAATTGTGTTTTACATAAAACAGTAAGAAATCACTGAGAAAACTTTACATTAAAAACTGTTAAATTGTAACAACAACAAAACAATTTATAAAATATAAGTAGATATATAATGATAATATTATATAAAGTAGTTATAACATTACAATTTATAACAGAGTCAAGGGAGAATAAGGGGGGGCAAGGGAAGGAGAGGATAAAAATTTGGGTAGGGGAGTGAAAAGCAATTACTACTATCTCTACTACTATTTATTTCTAAAATACTACTAGCAATATGCAGCACTGTACAGATACTGTTTAGCAGAAATCTTTCTTATGTCCTATCTCTATCATACATCTTATTCTACTCTTTACTGATATGCAATGCATATACAATTACTTTTCAAGCAGGATATCCATCTCTTCTTAGCACGACTAGTCGAGACTGACAAACCATGGGTACATTCAATAGTTCCTCTCTCCGCAGATCGAAGGGTTCTAGAAGGGTTATATTACTGTAGGTAGCATCATATATAAGTGCCACTATTCAGAGCACTCTATATCTGTCTCTAGGCACTTCCAGTATACCCTTTTTAATTTGCTTTGTTAAACCTCTGCCTCTAGCTACTTCAGCCCCCATGTTCCCTCGACCTTGTTTTATTGTAATTTTACTTCTGCTTCATTGTTAATGTTATAACCCCCCTGTTCCTTGTGAATCGATATGATATGATCTGATTCATGAATGTCGGTATAGAAAAGAGTTGAAATAATAATTTAACAGATTTTTATTGAAATTTTGTTTCAGAATATGAAAAAGTTGATAATGCTAAACCATAGACCTGTAAAGCCCTTCCACAGCCACAACTGGAAATATGATTCATAAGTACACTGACTACCACATTATATCTGTTTGTTACTGCATAGAAACTGAAAGGAAGAAAAGGAAAGCGCCCAACTTCCTGGCACTGTCTAGTGTAAAGATGGTCCTTAGGTCAGTTTATTTGCTGTGCATGAAACCCACTTGGAGAGGAGCAGTCACTTGCATGATGGCTTTAATCATGTCTGACATTGGAAACTGTATTGTGGTTTACAACCACAGGTATTATAATTTGGGGGTTGTTTTGATGAGAACCACATACATTGCAATCAGTGGTTACATTTTCTAGATGAAATTTAGTGTTCCTACCTGACCTATGATAAAACAAAGAAGATTTTCCTGTAAATGTGCGATGGTATTCACGATGTTTGTACACTAGCATATAATTAGCTATAATTATTTTATCATTTTGAGCTTGGAAAACTATATATTCCTTATCCGCCTATGAAGTATAATTTATTTTATTTTTTTGTGAGTATTTATTTGTTTATGAAAGCTATTGAAAAGTACTTTTAGTATGACTGTATTAATTCATAAGTAAATAATTACCTTTGGGTCTAACCATATGGGGGATAAATTGGAATAATCTGTTTATGCAAGTTATGTGGGCACTTTAACCAGGAATATCTTACAACTGATCTTCAAAGGAAAACTTCCTGATTAGTTTCCCTTTGTCAACCACCTACAAGACACATGCATTTAAAACGACTGTGTGCATTTTTGCCTGCTGTTTTTATAGGCAGTGGGAGGCAAAATAGCACAGATAGTTTTGAGAATCAAATCCGTGCAAATTGCCTTCCTCCCCTGAACTGTTTCCCCAGGAAGGCCTTTTTAATAATTTGGAGAGAACTTTATTTGCTATGAATAAATGTATATATATTTTAGTCACTGTAATGTGGACAGTTTTCAACCAATATAATCTTACTAGGCAAATAACCTTTTGAAAATGTTTCTCAATGTGAAAATATCTATGAGAAAAACAATTGTGCTACTATAGGAATAAATAAAATAGATACAAAATGTTTGTCACAGACTTTACCAAGAGTATTTTAAAACACCAAGAAATGATCAATTACTCAGATTGCTTAATTGGCCAACACATCCTTTCCCCATAATATAGTACAGTGTGTTGGCCTGCCTAACAGAATGGTAATTGGACCATTCCACTGGAGGCCATATGGGGAGATTTTTAATACTTTATAATAATTAAATACTTGCACACAGTGATACTTTTATTATAATAAGCAAAGGCGTTGCTAGGTACTTGGAGCATGGGCTTATGAAGCTTTTGGTTATACAGTCTCTTCTTCCATCTCCACCCCCACCCAGATTTTGATTAGTAAATTCAACAATCTCAGTCTGCTTTCCCTCCCCCTTGCACCCTACCAACCAAAAATGAGCCTGTATAAACACAGGACACTGGAATAGCTGAGATCCTTCTGGACTAATGGGGATAATTGTGAAAAGAAGTACCAAATTCTCTGGAAGAATCCGGAAGATATACCATATTGGTTGATTCTTACATAATCAAGGGACTGTCCCCAGCTATGTTCACTTGGTGAGGCATTGCTTTTCACAAAATTATTTAACCTTCCACCAGCTCTCTCCATATAACAAAAAAAAAATGTACATAGAAAATAAAATAACACTGATAACTACATTCCAATCTTGGGATTCTTTATGGATTCTGAAGCCTTTTACTGGAATAGCAACAAATTATCTAGGAAAGGAACATCTGTGGTCTTAATAACTCATGTACAACATTTTTCAATAATACTTGCATTGATCTAATAAAGGCTGTCAAAGCATACTGAAAATCTAGTTTATTCTGGGAGCCATAAAACAACTAGATCACTATGTTACATATTTTAGTTATTAAACTTATCTGAGTGGTTTATCTTTTTGTTGGTTTCTGTCTCTTTTTTCTGATTTCTTGTCTGTCTCTCCTAAATCTTTTTTCAGGCTTGCCTTTCCATTTTACTTTTCCTCTCATCTTCACCATTTCTTTTCCTCCCCTGACATTTGCCTTTCCCTTTCATTTCATTTCTAATTTCTGTACCTCTGAATCGCTCCTTTACATCACAGTCACTTCACTCTCTACATCCATTCACAACTGGATCCATCCTTCCTTTTTCCTTGCTCTTTTTCTATCCTTCAACATCTCTCTCCCTCCAGTTTTTCCTATCCCAAAATTTCACTTCACCAAATCTGTCCTCAATTGCCCTTCTCATTCTACCATCTTCCCATCTTCAGTGGCTTTTTCTTCTTCAACCTCCTGCTATCTAGCTCCTTTCTCCCGCAACAGTCACTGCCCCTTTCACGACTTTCCATCATCCACACACTGACTTTCACACCTCCTCTCAAACCTTTAATTTCTCTCAGCTCTTCTTATGTTGCAACAGTAGCATGGAATAGACTTAGTGTTTGGCTACTTGCCAGGTTCTTATGGCCTGGATTGGCCGCTGTTGGAAACAGGATGCTGGGCTTGATGGACCCGTGGTCTGATCCAGTATGGCATGTTCTTATGTTCTCCTGACCCCTCGTTTGATTCCCTCACCACATCAGTCCTGCTCTGACTCCCTCGCTCCCAATTATCTCCTCTCTTGCTTCCCTTATACCTTCTTTCTGATTCACTGACACTTAGTCATCCCCTTGAATACTAACCTTTTTCCACCAGTATCCTTTCTAGATGGCTTTTATGCACCATCCCTCATCATCCTTTCTAGCTCTTACATACCCAGCCCCTTTAGTCCTCCTCCCTTTTCTGCCCTCAGAGCCCTCCTCCTCCCAATTACTATCCCGTCTCTCTCTCACAGACGCACACATTGCCTCCAACACCTTCAAAACTCTAGCTCTCTCTCTCATCCCCTTCCCAATTACCACCTCGAGCCTGTTTATTTGTGTATACTTTAATTATCTAAGTTTATCTGAGCTTTATTTGGCTCTTGGCCACCATTAGATGATCGAGGGATTAAAAGGGGCTCTAAGGGAGGACAAGGCCATAGAAAAAGATCAAATTAATTATTTGCTTTGGTCTTAACTGAGGAAGATGTAAGGCAAAGTGACAAACTAAAGAGTAGCAAATCACCTAGACCAGATAGTATACATCCCAGAGTGCTGAAAGAACTGAAAAATGTAATTACAGACCTACTGTTAGTAATCTGTAAACTATCATTAAAATCAGCTACGATGCCTGAAGATTGGAGAGTGGCCAATATAATGCCAATTTTTAAAAAGGGTTCCAGGGGTGATCTGGGAAACTACAGACCAGTGAGCCTGACATCAGTGCCAGGAAACGTGGTTGAAACTATTCTAAAGAACAAGATTACTGAACATATAGGTAGATATAGTTTAATAGGACACAGTCAATATGGATTTAACCAAGAGAAGTTTTATCTCACCAATTTGCTACACTTTTTTGAAGGTGTGAATAAATATGTAGATAAAGGTGAGCCAGTTGATATAGAGGATAACTTTCAAATCTGCTCGCATCCACCCATTTACATGTGTATATGGACACACACAAACTTGCCACTGTATTTTATCACCAGCGCAGAAAGGATATGCATAGATTATAAAATAAGAGTACATATGCATGCAAGGATGCGTATGTAAAAGCCACGAACCACACAAGGTCACACTTATCCAGATGTCGATTAATCCAGCAAAGTAGCAGCACATATATAGATAAGTACGAAAAGTACTATTTAGACAGACAATTAGCACTTTTCAGAATTATCCTTTTATGTAAGCCAGCTTCTACTTAGATAAAATGGAATATAGCCAGATAAGTGCCACTACTTATCCAAATAAGTTCAGGTATGTCCGTCTAAGTAGTGGAAAAGGTGCTACTTAGCTGAATAAGTTAGAAATTAGCCAGCTAAGTATATGCAACTCATATACCCATGTATTTCAATTTTAAAATGATATGCATGTAGATTTTCGTTGCAATAATTTTATACATTTACCCCTATAAATCAGCTTTTACATGTGTAAGCAAAGGTATTTTATAATATGGGTGTGGCAATGAAATAACCAGTTTTTCCAAGTAATCTACCAGTTAGCCAGTCCATCTGCAGCTCATGAAGATCCTTCTGGATCTTCAGACAGAAGTCCCGTCCCGTCCCCCCATTGCACCCATACCCTCTACCCAGTCATGTTTTTCTTTTTAACAATGTTTATGATCACTTACACCAGATATTGAGCAGAAGTAAATGTTTGCAAATAAGACATACATGCATCACTTTGGAAGGTTTTAAAATAACTACTTATTTGCATAAATGTTGGTTCTGCCCTGGAATGCCCCTGGTGGCATGCCCCTTTTTTAGATGCTCAGTTACTCATGGACTCAGATTTACGCATGTATGATCCAGTTTTGAAAATAGCGTGTATTCGTGTTTTATGCACATTTGAAATTTGACTTGAGAGTGTAACTGGATTTTCAGTAAGCATTTGAAAAAGTACCTCATAAAAGACTTTTGAGGAAATTAAAATTTTGGGATAGGAGGCAATGTTGGGTTGTGGATTGAGAACTGGTTAAAATCTAGAAAACAGAGAGAAGGGCTAAGTGTTCGCTTTGCAATCATTCCATACAAGTCAGTGTCATATTTTGTCAGTACACTGACCCCTAAGGGATGGATGATTCCCTCTGCTCTGCATCTTAAATGATGTCTACATAGTCAAACATGAGAGAGCCTTGTGAATGATTTATTCTAAAGTTGTCTAGTACAACTTACCCTAACTGTGACTGCATGCATCCTGGGTCTGGAAGCTTGCATAAGAGACTCCGTACCCAAGATGGGGTTGCTTGGGGATTTTAATTTTCTTCCTTTAGTGGAGAGCAATAAATGTAAACTTGAAAGGTGTGAGGGATCATTGGTTGACAGAATGGTCCTTGTCCATACATATATTAATTCTACCTTGTATAACAGTTCTATTGAAGAACAAGACTATCTTAAAAAAAAATGTAGCAGACTGTTGAGGCAATATTTTCCTTGTATAACTCCATGATGGCTGTGTCTCATTAAACCATGTCTTTCTGTATATTCTTTGATTTTGTTCTTTAGAATAGTTTCCATGATTTTTCCCAACACTGAAATTAGAGTCACCAGTCTATAGTTTCCCAGATCACCCCTGGAGCTCTTTTTAAAGATTGGGGTTATATTTTCCACCTTCCAATCTTCAGGCACAACAGTCAATCCCAACAATAGATTTCAAATTATAAGTAGCAGATCTGCAATTTCATGTTTTGAGCTCTTTCAGAACTGTCGGATGTATTCCGTCTGGTTGGGGTAATTTGCTACTCTTTAGTTTGTCATCCTGCCTTATTTTATCTTCCAACTTTACAGTGATTTGTTTCAGTTCTTCTGAATCATCACGATTGAATGGGGCAAGGTTAAATTGGCGCCATTTTGGAAAATGGTGCCGACTGGGCCATGTGCAAGGTTGTGACTGGGCTGGGTGTGAGGGTTCACCCGGCACTGACTCAGAGTCTATATTAAAGTAGGGGGGCTTCTGGAGGGGGCAAGGGTGCAGGGAAGTGGGGGTAGGGTGCTGAAATTTTTTCGGGGGTGGAGAGTGGTTAGTAATAAACATTGAGGGGGCAGGGATCATTGTGATAGATGCCGGGGGATGGGGGTTTGACTTCAGGGGGGAGGGCCACAACCATGTGCATAATTTAAATTTTTTTTGCCATTTGTGGGTGAGTTGGGGCTGCCTCATCTGCAGCCCTGTGTTGAAGTGGGGTCAGCACTGACCACGCTCAACCTCCCTGTTTGGCTGCAAGTTTTAACATTTTTTGGGCCAGCAGCCCTTTAAGGCAATAGTGGTCCCTTGAGGTTGCGGCAGCCATCACATTAAAGGGCCTCTCACCATGTTTTGTGTTGCAGTTTTTGGCCACAACACAAAAGAACATAAGAACATAAGAAAATGCCATACTGGGTCAGACCAAGGGTCCATCAAGCCCAGCATCCTGTTTCCAACAGTGGCCAATCCAGGCCATAAGAACCTGGCAAGTACCCAAAAACTAAGTCTATTCCATGTAACCATTGCTAATGGCAGTGGCTATTCTCTAAGTGAACTTAATAGCAGGTAATGGACTTCTCCTCCAAGAACTTATCCAATCCTTTTTTAAACACAGCTATACTAACTGCACGAACCACATTCTCTGGCAACAAATTCTAGAGTTTAATTGTGCGTTGAGTAAAAAAGAACTTTCTCCGATTAGTTTTAAATGTGCCCCATGCTAACTTCATGGAGTGCCCCCTAGTCTTTCTACTATCCGAAAGAGTAAATAATTCACATCTACCCGTTCTAGACCTCTCATGATTTTAATCACCTCTATCATATCCCCCCTCAGTCGTCTCTTCTCCAAGCTGAAAAGTCCTAACCTCTTTAGTCTTTCCTCATAGGGGAGTTGTTTCATTCCCCTTATCATTTTGGTAGCCCTTCTCTGTACCTTCTCCATCGCAATTATATCTTTTTTGAGATGCGGCGACCAGAATTGTACACAGTATTCAAGGTGCGGTCTCACCATGGAGCGATACAGAGGCATTATGACATTTTCCGTTTTATTCATCATTCCTTTTCTAATAATTCCCAACATTCTGTTTGCTTTTTTGACTGCCGCAGCACACTGCACCGACGATTTCAATGTGTTATCCACTATGACACCTAGATCTCTTTCTTGGGTTGTAGCACCTAATATGGAACCCAACATTGTGTAATTATAGCATGGGTTATTTTTCCCTATATGCATCACCTTGCATTTATCCACATTAAATTTAATCTGCCATTTGGATGCCCAATTTTCCAGTCTCACAAGGTCTTCCTGCAATTTATCACAATCTGCTTGTGATTTAACTACTCTGAACAATTTTGTGTCATCTGCAAATTTGATTATCTCACTCGTTGTACCATACAGCTACAATGCGTTTTTGGGGGAGGGGCTTCACTGTCGTGGCAATGCCTCCATGATAGTGGGACCACCTCCTATGAAAATATATTATGACGATGAATCTAGGCCTTATTCAGCTAAGTAGCGCCTGTGCCACTACTTACACAAAAATATTCAAATTTATCCGGCTAAGTAGTACCACTTATCTGGCTAATTAGCAGCAGGCGCTACTTAACCAGATAATTCTGAAAAGCAGTTCTTGTCCATCTAGTACAGGGGTCAGGAACCTTTTTGGCTGAGAGAGCCATAAACGCCACATATTTTAAAATGTAATTCCATGAGAACCATACAATATGTTTAAAACTTAAATACAAGTAAATGTGTGCATTTTATGTAAGATCACACTTTTAAAGTACAATAAGTCTCTGAAAATATTACACCAGGCCTTAAGACACCAATACATCTCCTATTAGGAAAACAGACCAAGTCAGGCTGCTATAGAGTCCTACACAAACTACACGACAGCAGAAAACCTCACCTGAATCATGTGCTGTCCCTCACCTAACATAGAATAAAGAGACCAAAACGCATAACAAGAAGCATGCAGAAAAAACTGAATTGGAAACTGCAACAAGCCAGAGTCTCTGTATGCAGTGTAACATAGGAAAAAGAAACATCACCCATCCTTATAAAACAAATCAAGAAATATAAAATCATCAGCAGTAAAACTGTACTAACAAAAAGAACCTATTTCGAAACAGCTGATGAGTGGAATATCCAATAATTAAAAACTCATATAAAACATTTCCAGATACCAACAAAATATTTCAAAATAGCAGACACAAAGACCCAGTAATGAAAAATAATAAGGATACAACATTTTTTTGCTTTGCATACCTGGGAACGTTTGATTTCCAGGTGTCCTGAGATTGTTCTGAATTAGTAGGAGGTGGGGTGGTTTGCTTGGAACTTTCTCCTCTCTCAGTCACATACCAGCGCTCTCTCTCACACTGGCTCTCAATGACACACCTATACACACCTGCTCTCAGTCACTCACATATACACATGTTTTTTCTCTCTCACTTATATAGGCTCTTAATTACACATTTACACACATGCTGTCTATCTTTTCACGCTTACACACACACATGGGCTTTCAATCACATAAATACATGCTGTCTTTTTCTCTCACACACAGACTCTCATTCACATGCTTACAAACATGTCCTCTCTTTCTCTCATTTACACACAGGCTCTCAATCACATACTCACATGCTCCATCATCTAAACCAGCTCTCAATCACACACAGACACACATGATCTCTCTCTTACTTATACACACAGGCTCTTAATCGTACATACACATGATCTCTCTCACACACAAAGGATCTCAATCATACACACATACTCTTTCACACAAACAGGTTTTCAATCACAAACTTACACATACAGGTTCCCAATGGTAAACTTACATTCATGCTCTCTCTCTCTCACAGGCAGGCTCTCAATCACAGACATACTCTCTTTCACATGTACAGGCTCTCAATCATTCATATACATGCAATCTCACACACACACACACACACACACACACAGCCCCCCCCCCCCCCCCCCCCCCCCCGCGGCCCGGCTCATTCACTCTCTCTCTCCCCCACCCCGGGAACTCGCGGCAGCAGCAGCCTCCTCCCAACGCTAACCTCTTCATTTTCAGCCCTCGCGGAGGCGGAGTCCCATCGGCCGCGGCTGAACCTCTTCATTTTCCTCCGAGCCACGCTGCAGTCTTCTTTTCTTCGGGCCGATGCCGAGTGCACTAGCGTGGCCTCTTCTTGCCGCGCAGGCACCCGATGCTCTCCACTTCCTCTTCCGGGCCGGGAAGAAGAGATCACACTAGCGTGGCCTCTTCTTGCCGCGCAGGCACCCGATACTCTCCACTTCCTCTTCCGGGGGGAAGAAGAGAGCACGCCGGTGCCGCTGATTCCAGCTGTCCTGCCGCGTTCCGCCCGGGCTGACAGCATTTTAAGCCCGGGCGGAGGAGGACCGGGGAGCAGCTGGGTCAGCGGGAAAGTGTGGCGACACTTGTCTGCGAGCCAGATGCAGCCCTCAAAAGAGCCATATCTGGCTCGCGAGCCATGGGTTCCCGACCCCTGATCTAGTAAGTGCTTTTCAGACTTATCCGGCTATGTAAGATAGCTGGATAAGTTTTAAACAGTGCTACTTAGCCAGAGAAGTTTTAAAATGGGAAAGAAGGAAGAAGCGTTGATTGTTGGAGATTTTAGCCTGCTGAATGTAGAAGAAGAATACCTTCTGCAGATTCTACCAGAAGTAGAGAGATACTGGATGCCCTGCAAGGGGCTCTGTTCAAACAAATGGTAATGGAACCCACAAGGGGAGGGAGTTATACTTGACCTAGTACTCACTAACAGGGATAATGTCTCTAATGACCGGGTGGTGCCCACCTCAGCACCAGTGATCATCAAACAGTATGGTCTGATTATAACAAACAAGATATGGAGAAGTCACACAAGGACCCATGTTTTGAATTTGAAAAATACGGACTTTGTCTAAATGGGGAAGTACCTGGAAGTAGAACTAGAAGACTGGGAGAGGTGGAACAACAGTGGGCCTAACTAAAAGGAACAATTACAAGAGCAACAAATCTATATGTTAAAAAGTAAACAAAAGTAAGAGAAATAGGAAACCTATCTGTTTCTCAAAAGAGGTGGCTGATAAAATAAAAGCAAAAAGAACAGCGTTCAAGGAATGTAAAGGATCCCAAAAAGAGGAACACAGGGAAGAATATCTGGTGAAACTGAGGGAGATGGAGAAAGAAATCAAGAAAACAAAACGTCAGGCAGAAGAAAGGATTGCCAAAGAGGTAAAGTGAGGTGACAAAACACTTTTCCGATATATCAGAGAAAGGGGAAAGGTCTGAAGTGGTATAGTGAAATTAAAAGGAGATAAAGATCAATGGGGGGAGGGAGAGTGACAAAGAAATAGCCGAAAAAATAAACAATTTCTTCAGTTCGGGGGGGGGGGGGGGAGTGACATCACAGACGAGGATGAAAGTCTAAACCGTGAGCTCCTGCCCACCGCCTCAATAATCCACCCAAATCTGAGATCAATATACCTCTATCCTTATCAGGCTACACTTGCCAACCCGATCAAATACCCAGACATGTCCTCTTAAAAAAAAAAAAAAAAAGTGGATTTCAGCACTTTTCTTACAGCAAAGAGGGGAAAGGCCCCTCCAAGGATCAGGAAGATGGTGCAGGGGATAGCCAAGATGTCGTCAACTTGATCACCCCAAGCCCCGGAGTAGACTTAATGATTCCAGATCATTCTAACCAGCTAAGTTCCGACCACCCAACGAGAGCCAAATTCCAAGAGTGGTTTGCCAATCTAAGAGCCAACATAAAATCCTACCAGCAGGAGATGCTAACCCACATGGAGGAAATAAGAGAGGAGCTGACTATGATGGGCCATAGAATAGATGAGCTGGACTCAAGACTAGAATGCCAAGCTGAAATATCAAAAAAACAATAAATCCATGTGTGAAGTACTTCAATCGGATAACTTGCAATTAAAATTGAATATTGCTGACTTAGAAAACAGAACCAGACGGAGCAACCTATGTTTCAATGGTTTCTCTGAGGCCTCAGGTAATGAAAACTGTAATGATCTTGTTGCATGATTTTACCAGCATTTACTAACAATATCTCATGCAGAAGCAGACTACATTCCTCCCGATTATAAAGCTGGACAGAGCCCACAAAGCCCTGCAGGCACGCACACCCAATCGGAGCCAGGGCATAGTGGCCTGTTTTCATGACTATACCATCAATGAACAGATCACACAGGCGACTAAATCACCAAATATATGGAGGTGGGAAGAGCAGGATATCTCTCTCTACGTGGACCTATCCCAAACAACAATACAAAACAGGTACACTCTTCGAGAGATAACAGCTTTCCTCAGAAAAGATAACATAAAATATCATTGGTTTCACCCTTTTGGTCTCTCTTTTCATCTGGAGGGTACACTGCATAAAATTAGCTCCTCATCTGAAGTGCTTCCCATACTTTCACCATGAGGATTCACCAGCGTTCTGAGCCACATCAAAATGACTAAACCTTCTTCCTCAAGTCCAGCCTTCCCAGCCTGGCAAAGAGTTGGGAAGAGGAATAGCAGGCTGCGTAGACACTCTGGGGATCACAGCATAGCCAAGGATCAACGGGAATACTGATCATAGAAGAAATATGTACGCAACCACATTGGAATTAATCAGAATGCCAATCAAAGAAGCTCCATATCCATCTCTATGTTCTAATGGCCTCAGATTCTCTGCTGATCATCTAAGGAGGTTCAATACTGTACTTTACTGGTTATACTGCTTTACCATAAGGTTTTCTTATGGGGCAGCGGGGGAGCTCCTCTTCGTCTATGACTGGACACCCCCCACCCCCAGGAAGGGAGAGGTATTTGCCTGCAAGGAGGGGACGCAGGCGCACAACAACCAAAGGGGGGACAAGGGAAGTTCTCATGGATATCGTGCTGCATATTTGTTAATGTAACATTTTGTTTCTGAATAACATCGTTTTTGTTTTAGGTGTCACCATTGAATGTTTTTTACTATCTTTAGAGCTTTTCAGGCAAATCGAAGTATACTATTTGTCCTTGAAATCCTCTATCTCCAGTATCTTGGCTCCTCTTGGGAATTATTCCTATCACAATTTGATACTCAATGCAGATTTGATGCCTGATTTCCTTTTCCTTTTACCTTTTGGGGTTTAACACATAACAGCAAAATGTCTAAAAATCCGTGTTTTATTTATTAATGTCAAGGGCCTAAATTCCCCACAAAAGAGGGGTTTTCTATTTAGAGAACTTGATCTCAGTATGCTGGAGATAGTATTTATTTAAGAGACACATCTTTCAAGAAGATATGAACATCTTATGCGATCGCCCAGATTTAACCGACAATACTATGCTCCCAATAACAAATCCACAAAATATACTGGGGTTGGTATTTTTTTCTCAAATACTTTCCCATTTGAATGTTCCTTCTGTCTCACCGACCCCATGGGAAGGTACCTGTTACTACACATCAAAGTGAATGGGATCACCTACACTTTGGTTAATGTTTATGCCCCCAATAGGGACCAGGCCACTTTTTTCAACAACCTTCACCATATTTTACAACAACACTGTGTTGGATCATTAATTGTAGGGGGTTACTTCAACATGGCTCTATCCCAGCTGCTGAACACTTCAAAAGGTCACTCATATATAGCAGATTTGCATGGCCGTGCCCTTAAAGACCTTATGAACAATTTAAAACTAGTGGATCCATGGTGACTAACATACCCACATTCATGATCCTACACCTTTTAATCTAAGGTACATGATTCATACTCAGGAATAGACTACCTCTAGGTGGACAAATACCATCTTACCCAGAAACCAGAAGTGGGTATTATATCTTGGTCAGACCATGCCCCCATACATCTCGATATCTGTCTCCAAGGTGCTGAGGTGGGCAAACGATTTTGGAGGCTTAATGACTCCATATTACATGACCCTTCCTATATTAAGGATATCTCTCAGATTATTCAAGACTTCTTTCATACCAATGATAACTCTGTTGACTCCCCTACTGAGGTTTGGGACTGTTTTAAGGCTTTTATTAGAGGCTTATTCATTTCTCGATCTGCATTCCTAAAGAAATGGGAGAAAGTGGCCAGCTCTCAATTAAGAAAGGATATACTTTCTTTATCAAAGTAACATTTTCACAGTGAGTCCCCGATTATAACTTATCCGCCTTAATATAGCTAGGGAGGAGCTGCTCAGGTTAGAAGCAGAGCACATAGCTCATTCAATGGACCTGACCCGCCAAGAATATTTTGAGGGAGGAGAAAAGGAAGGGAAACTACTAGCTAATAAACTAAAGAAAGTTACCTACCAAAATCATATTCTAAAAATTAAAAAATGAGGCAGGCCAGATATTGTCCACCAACTTGGCAATTAGTCAGCAGTTTCTTAAATTCTATCAAACCTTGTACAAAGCGGAACCGCAAATTACTCCAGAGGAGATCCATACTTACTTAGGATCTGTTTCTCTACCCCACCTAACTAAGGGCATGGGCAAATTACTCAACGCTGAAATATCCACCCCAGCCATCAAAAATATAAAGGTGGGAAAGGCACCCAGACCAGACAAGCTCACAGCAGAATTTTATAAGACATTTGCCCCCTATTGGAAACACCTGCAAAAGTTATTTAAATATTTACGGATAGGGGGGTTCATTGCTTCCAAATTCCTACCTGGCGGGTATCACAATTATTGCCCAGCCAGACCAAAATCCAACCAACTGTGGCTCTTACAGGGCCCATCTC
Source organism: Rhinatrema bivittatum (assembly GCF_901001135.1). Lineage (NCBI taxonomy): Eukaryota > Metazoa > Chordata > Amphibia > Gymnophiona > Rhinatrematidae > Rhinatrema > Rhinatrema bivittatum. Next base: position 245,423,096 of record NC_042618.1, read on the forward strand.
CTTGATTAATCTAGATTTGAAATTACTGGCCAAAGTTCTCGCCGACCACCTAAATAGCTTTAATGCTCAAATTATTCACCCAGATCAGGCTGGCTTTATCCCGGGAAGGTTGGCCAGCGACAATGTTTGAAAACTTTTAAATATAATTTGGGGGACACATAAACAACAAATACCAACTCTTCTCTTAGCTATAGATGCCGAAAAGGCTTTCGACATGGTCCATTGGCCATTCTTATTTGCAACTTTGAAGGCTATGAACTTTGGCACCTCTTTCCAAATTGGAAAAACGCTTTATACTGCAATCTCAAAGCATGCCTGAAAATTAATGGGGGTTATACCGACACCTTCAGTGTACAATGGGGCACCAGACAGGGGTGTCCCTTATCACCTATTCTGTTCGCTATTTTCCTAGAACCCTTGGCCATTACTATATGTAATAACCACCTTATTGATGGCTTTATACTGGAGTCCAAGACGTATAAACTGTCCTTATTTGCAGATGATATCCTCTTCACTGTCAGCAACCCACACTCATCTCTGCAAGCCATTGAGTGTGACCTGGCCTCTTTTAGCTTTAAAATTAATGGGGGGGAGGTCACGTGGGCTGATCTGCTAGGGAAGACGCATTCTCCCTTAGCTCTGGGTGGCATAGATGCAAATCTACCAGCATCAACTCTCAGAAACGGCGGTACGGTGTGCAAGTCATCAAATCTTCACTGGCTCATGTCGATAGTCCACTTTATGAACAAATCCCCGCAACCGATGGCCTCTAGAGGAGGAAAACGAGATAAGGAAAAAGAGAAAGGGAAGGCCATGGATCCCAAGATGGCGGCGGGAGTGGGGGAGCTGGGGCCTCCGATGACAACTCCGCTCACGGTAGAAGTTTTACAATCTACTCTGGAGTGCACACTGGACAATAAACTGGCAGGGATCACACAACAGTTGGCGGAGGTAAAATCGTCAATAAAAGAACTGGGCCCCAAAATCGAGCTATTAGAAGAGAAAATCATTAGGCTGGAGGAGGGCCTGGCAGAGAACACCGATAAAGTCAGCGCTCAGGCAGCAGCAGTTCAGGAGTGTCAACAAAAAGTAGACGATTTGGAGAATCGCTTGCCAAGAGATAATTTAAGGTTCCTGGGGCTGCCAGAAGCGGTGAATGATAAGGGACTAGGGGTGTTTTTAGAGGAATGGCTCCCGGAGGCTGTGGGCCTGGCGGATCTGAGGGGTAAACTCAGAGTTGAAAGGGTACACAGATTGGGGACCAGGAGGACCTCAAATTTGCAGCCGAGAATTGTGATTGCAAAGATTTTAAATTCAGCGATCAAGCAATGAATCTGGCTGGCATATCAGAAATGCCTGGAGATAACATACAAAGGGCAATGCATTAGAATCACTCAAGATTATTCAGCCCAGGTCTCGCAACAGCGCAGGAAGTTTTCCCCGATCTGCTCTAAGCTGTTTGAAAAAAAGATACTTTGCCCTTCAGTATCCAGCAATGCTGAAAATCTGGTGGGAAGATAACATCAACAATTTCAAAGTCCCAGAAGAGACTCAGAAGTTCTTACAAACCACTCTGACCGGTCAGACATCATCTCCCTGATTAAACTCGGGTTCCATACATGATCTGGAATGACTGGCATGTGAACTGTGTTACTTTTTTGAGTCCCCGGTATAATGGTTTTAGTGTCAAAATGGCACAGCATCGTGTGATCCGGATCTACCCTTATGAAGGCACAGCTAGCCTAACCGGATTGGGCTTTAGCTAGGAGCAGGCTTGTGTAGGACACTACTGGACTGAACTATACTGGATCCCACATTACGGATGCATGTGTAGAGAATACAGATCGGAGCTGATACGGCAGGAGTGCAGAGCTTGGACAGTCCTAAGAACTTGAACAGTTCCAAGTAGCCAGACCATATTGTTAGTCCCGATAGTCATCGGGTCTGTGGCACCTATGCATCCTAGATGGACCCTCTCGATTGGAACCTCACCTTAGGGAGGGTATGCGATCATCGTTACTTTCCTTTGTGGATGGGGGAATGGGTTAGAAGGTCTTTGGGTAGCTGTGTGATCGTATGAAGGGTATGGGTATTGTTTTTATGGGTTGTATGGATGAATAAGGGAATGAATGGGTGTGTGATAGAAATAAGTAGGTCTAGTCTCCAAGGCTTTTCATTAGTCTCATGGATTTCTCAGATGGTATGGGGGAAGGGGGGGAAGCAGCTGGGACCCTCAACCCTGTAGCGTTCTTTTGTTTCATATAGGTGATATAACACTGCTCTTTTACTCTTATGCTTAAGTTGGTGTCTTGGAATGTACACGGTCTGGGATCGCCCATCAAGCGGAAGAAGGTTTTGTCACATTTAAAAAGATTACATGGAGATATAGTCTGCATTCAAGAAACACACTTAAATGCTGTAGAAAGCCTTAAATTACGTAGGGAATGGGTGAGTGCCTGTTTCTTTGCAGAGGCATGTCATTGTAAGGCTGGAGTAGCGATTCTTATAAGCAAGTCTACCGACTTTGTGTTTCAACGTGCTATCCCAGACACAGAGGGCAGGTATGTGCTAGTGATTGGTCGCTGGCAAGGTCAGCTGGTTACCATTTGTAATGTTTATACGCCCACTAGTAACCCTCAGAAGTATCTAGCAACCTTAACAGGAATATTCATGACACATAGAGAGGGGTTGTTACTGGTTGCAGGGGATTTTAACTGTGTAATAGACGTCATACTAGAACAATCATCCCTGGGAAAGGACCCTGACGGGGAGACGAGGGGAAGGAGTGGAAGCAGTATGTACATAGACAGGGATGATTGATGTATGGAGGATATTGCATCTGACAGAGAAGGAGTACACCTTTTATTCTAATCCCCATAGTTCTTTCTCTAGAATCGACTATATTTTAATGGCTAGCGAGGCATTCCCTCAGGTAGTTCGGGCAGATATAGAAATCCAAGTGATTTCTGGTCACTCCCCAATCTCATTGACTATTCACATGGGACCCAATAATACCGGCACCAAACTGTGGAGATTCCCTCATGACCTTAGGGGAGATAAAGAATTCCAGCGGTTCCTAATGGAAAAATGGCTAGATTATAAAAAGAATAATACTCAACATACCAGTAACCCCCAATTGTATTAGGAGGCAGGGAAAGCCGTCTTACGGGGGGAGATTATTGGATACACCAGCACCAGGTATAAACGTTTGAACAAGGAAATCCTACACTTACACACTAACTTAGCAGACTCTGAAAACTTTCTTATCCATCCTGTCAGATGAGCATAAAAGAGCATATTTTAGCCTGCTTAATGTAAACCCCGCCCCCTGGGAAACAACTCACACCCTAAGTCCCCGCTAGAGTAGTCGCTAAACTGGCTGTTTAATGTAAGGGGTGGTTGTTAGCTGTAGGCACCAAGGTTTACAAGAATAAAGAATTATTTCATAGGAAAAAAAAACCACTTAGACTCAAACTGATAGTTTTGTTAGAGCTAATAACTTCTTTATAAAAAAAACTTTTAGTTTGTTACATAACTTTCTGAAGATATCTCAAATACAACAGATTCAACAACATAAGTCAGAAAAATATAAATACAACAAAATTTGCTTCCTCTATCCTTTCAATTATGTATCCTTCCTTTTCCTTTTCATAAATTTCTCAGTCTTTACACATAACCTCTAACATGCTTTTCAGTCCATTCTCCTTTTCCTTTTCTTTTCCTACAAAGAATTTTTTTTTTATATTGCCTTTGGTTTAGTGAGCTCACCAATTGAAGACCGGTGGGGCCCTTTCCTTCAGGTTGCACTTCTTCTTCTTTTCAAAGAGTCCAGTTTTCTACGCTGCAGGTTCCTCAGGCACCTACTACCTATCTAAAAAAAAACTAATTAAAAGAAACTATCTATTCTATTTTTTTTAACACTATCTAACTAATGCAAATAAATGAATAATTATAATCCCTCTAACTAAACCCTTAACCAGTCTTAAAAATATATATTCAAATAGATGAAAGGGTTCTTTATGCATAGCATAGTATACAGATACTAACCCTCTTTGAAAAGTAAAAATGAAAAGGCTTAATTATAGGCACTTAGGCAAATAAATATAGTGATTTTTTTTCTTTTTATTTGTGCCTCAGCTTTCACAATATTTCTTAAAGCTTAAGAAATACCTTTTAAAATAAATATAGAATCCTCAGACTCCTAAATGATTCCTTTACTTTCAGACAGTTACAGTAACTTAACAGAGGTCCTGCTTTCCTAGCAGCCAGGTTTAAGCTCAACCTGCTTCAGAGAGGATATTAATTAGCCCACTGTCAGTTCAAAACCAACAAACTTTACAAAAGTTTCTTAGGGCTAAAGAAATTCCTTTTAAATCAATATAGGATCCTTAGATTCCTAAATGATTCCTTTTAAATTCAGACAGTAACAACTTCTTAACAGTGGTCTGGCTTCCTAGCAGCCAGAGTTAAGTTCAACCAGTTCAGATAGGAGATTTGTTACAATAACTAGCCACAGTCAGCTTAAAACTAACAAAACTTCAACAAAATTCTTTTCCTTTCCTTTTCTTTTAAGAGTCCCTATCACAATCACAAGCTAGAGCCAAACTCCCGCGGGGCTCTCTAAGACTCTCATTCATATACTCACCCCTTTACACTCTCAGACTGTCATAAAAAACTCAAAAAAATGCCTTTGAGAGAGAGGATCTTCTTATACACAACCTTCCTCTCTCAAGGCTACCCACCCACTCACTGTTTAACTGTCACACTTGGAATGCTGACAGCAGCCGTCCCAAGCTCAGTGACCCTGTGACAGTCACATCCATACAGAACCTTCATTCAGACACCCCTAAACTTGCCCTTTTTATTCCCCCCTTACCTCTTTTTAGAACTTTTTCTTTTTTTTATTTTAACCCTTTGGGTTACATTAACCAGCTTAACATGGTTGTACACATACGAGCGTGTAAAGCCCTACAGGAAGCCCAATACAACTATTTCAAGTTTGGGAACAAGGTTGGAAGACCCCTGGACAACTTGGTACGTGCAGCCCGGCCACATGCACTGATACATGCCATGAGTAATTCACAGGAGCAAAGTGTGTTTGATATCAGAGACATTGGAGAAATTTTTTGATATTTTATGATACCCTCTATAGGGCCGATCCCGCCCCGCCGCCTCATATGGAGCAAGAGTTTTTCTCTGATTTACAATTGCCTCGTATTACTGCCTCCCAAAATGAATTTCTAAACAGGCCCATTCAATCATACGAAGTCACCTATGTCATTAATACTATGGCATCTGGCAAATCACCTGGCCGTGATGGGTTCTCCTATGATTTCTACAAATTGCTCAAGGTTCACCTCGCTGTCCCCTTAATGCACTTTTACGTTGATGGCCTTGCTAGGAACCGTTTTCCCTGACCTTAATAGTGCTCATATTATAGTTCTTACGAAGCCCAGGAAGGATCCCCTGAAGCTTGAATCATACCGGCCTATTTCCTTACTCAATAGTGATTTAAAAATTCTAGCTAAAATATTAGCGGAGAGATTCACCATGGTGATCCCCCATTTGATAGCGGAACAGCAAGATGGATTTGTAAAAGGCCGTATAGCAACCAGCCATATTGTAAAATTATTATCTGCTATACAGTTCTGTCAACAACAAGGGAAGCCAGCACTTGCTATAGGATTTGATAGTGAAAAAGCGTTTGACAGAGTATCCTGGCCAAACATGTTTTCCGTGTTGCATAGATATGGGGTGGACGGGGACTTTGTAAATTATATTCACCTATTATATGACAGGCCCAGGTCCCAGATCATAGTGAATGGTTTGGGTTCAGAACCGGTTCATATATAGAGGGGAGTTCATCAGGGGTATCCTCTGTCGCCACTATTGTACATACTTACCATTGAGCCTTTATGTAAAATTGTGGCTAATCGAGACATCCAAGAGTTTGAGCGGGCGCACCAGACATTCAAAGTGGCGGCTTTTGCGGACGACATTCTTGTGTTCTTGACACACGCGAACACATCTTTGGATCATTTGTTAACTATGCAAGAACAGTTTGGCTCCTTTGTAGGGCTAAAAATAAATCGAGACAAGTCCAAAGCCATGGATGTTGCAAATAATGTTCAGATGCACTGGCCCGACCAGTTTCCCATGCGTTGGGCCCCGGGAGTCATCCAATATTTAGGGGTGAAGATACCAAGGGCCCTTGAGACTAATTACCAGCTTAATATCCAACTCCATCTGCGCCATACACTAGAAACTCTAAACAGATGGAAGGGATTACCATTGTCTTTGAGGGGTCGGGTCCATTTATACCAGATGATAATCTTACCTAAGTGCCTGTATGTTCTACAAATGCTCCCAATCCGGCTTTCTACACAGGACATCCACAATCTTAATCAGGCGCTTTGTAAGTTTCTATTGGGGGGGGGCGGGGGAGGGCATGAATTCCCCTGACCGTGTTACAATACTCCAGTCAGAGGGGAGGATTGGGATGCCCTGATGTGGGGAAATATAATGTGGCATGTAATTTACGTTTCATATGTGACTGGATTTTTTTAATCCTCCTACTACCCACCGAATCACTTATTAAGATTGTGGTATGGGGTACCCTCGTTATATACCCTCTCGCATATGAAGGTGACAGCTCTACCATCATACCTCAAGGATCATCTATTGGATTCCACTTGCAGGAAAACATGGGCACAGGTATGTAAGGGGCTCAAACAACCACAAGGGATTACACCCATGTTACTCCTGCATAATAATTCCTATTTTCCACCTGGAGAGGGTGATACCCCGTTCCGACACTGCCATGCAGAAGGTCTTAAATACTTGTATAAATTGACACATCTGGTTTCTGCCATACTGTATGGTTTTTCTGAGCTCCAACAGCAATTCCGTCTCCCTAATACGGATTTCTATGCCATTTTGCAAATCCAGCACTTCATGCAGACATATATTGACAGCTGGCAGTTGGTCACAACCACTGCGGCGTTGCAAAGTCTATTAACTAGTAAAACCGCTAAACACCCGAGTATCTCAGTCTTTTACAAAGAAATGGGAACTTGTGCTGGTGGCACTCACCTGCAAATCCTATTTAAAAAATGGAAGACTTGGAGTGAATTTACTTTACCCTATGAGACTTTTTTGAAATGTTTCTCCCAAATTTCTTACATTACCACCAATGAAGACCTGAGGGAAACTCAGTATAACTTTTTGTGGCAAGGGTTTATATCCCCCACTCAAGCATTTCAATCCAAGCTTTGTGATTCCCCTATATGCAAAAAGTGTGGGTCCCTACCGGGATCCAATTATCATGTTTTCTGGGAATGTCCCTGCATCCAAACCTTTTGGTCTGAAATCCAAACCTTTTGTACGAGCATATGGCATTGTACAGCTCCGCTGGACCCGGGATTGTGATTATTTGGAGCTCACGTGGGGGGGAATGATGCAAGGTCCAAAGTATCAGCTACTGAGGCCTTTTCTGGTTAAAGCAGCCATAGTGGGAAAAAAAGCGATTGGTTGGATGCCAAAGCCCCCGACTGGGATCATTGGTTTAAACAAATGCTTCGCCTCTGCATGCATGAACTATACATTCTCCAACACCAACAGTCCTCTAATAAGTCAGAAAGTAAGCAGGTATGGGCTCCTTTTTTATCTTACTTACAACCTACGAGCTTCATAGCTCAGAAGGATTGATATGGGGACATTATCCTCTTGGTTGGACTGTCTGGGTCTGACAACTTGCAAATTTCTTAGGGGATCATATTCCAAGTTGATTAGTATGCCTTCTTTAGTATTAGTTTCATACTCTCATACCCATTGCTCTCCAGCTTCCGAACATCCGGCCGTCACAACCTAAGGCAAACTTCGTTGATTCTTTGGAACAGTGTCTGTATACCCAAGAGGGGGGAGGAGGAGCTTAAGACCTCAATTTTAAGACCACAATTTTTGGACTTTTCCTAACGGTATAGCACACAGCGGGCTAGAAAGTTTTTCCAGTTGACTGATTTTATACTTGTTGTTGCTGTTGTTATTACTTCCTATGAGTTCTCATTCCGATTATATATGTGGGGTATATGATACACTTACATACCACCTGTTACACTCGGTATCTGTGTATACAAGGTACTGTTTGTGGTAGTATCCCTCCTACCCAGTTATCTCCTAAGTGTCATTATAAGAGACTCTCTCTTGAATACGTGCTAGGAAACTCCAATGTTAACCTGTGTTTTGATGTTACTGCAATATGTAACTGGATGTTTAATATGAAAATCCAAATAAAAATTAAAAAAAACAAAATTAATTGGGAAAAGTCAGAGATTTTGAACATCTCTTGTGACCCTCATCTCTATCTTTGAAGTCCCATCATCCCTTTAAGTGGGCCTCGTCCAAGATCAAATATCTAGGGGTGAACATTGGTAAATACTTATCAGACCTTTTCCAATTGAACTATGTTCCTCTATTTCAAAGAAATAAACAGGATCTCGACAAATGGAATCGCCTCTCCTTTATTTGGCTCGGCAGAGTCGCCACCATAAAATTTAATATCCTTCTGCGGCTACTATACCTTTTTCAAACCCTCCCAATTCCATTGAATAATTCTATTCTAAAAAGATGACAAAGGAAATTGCTCCATTTCATCTGGAGACATAAACCCCCAAGAGTGGCTAGGTCTGTCCTATATCAATCCAAAATAGACAGGGGTTTGGGGCTACCGAATCTCATATGGTATTTTACATCAGCTCAGATACATCCTGCTTTCAGAAACTAAAGAGCTGGCACTTCTTAATGCCCATGGGTACCCCCTCAACGCTCAAATTCTAATTCAACCATCCTGCACAGCTATGAGGATGGAGATCGCCGCCACATGGAAAAAACCTCGTTTTCCAACTGTACATGATGTCCTGAGACGCATTGATAAAATTTGCACTATGTATTAATCTCAGCGGCAAAGTACCTTAAACTGGATAAGTTCAACTCTATTTGGTCACCATATTTGACTTGGAGACAAGCCCGTCATGCTTAAACTACTCCTTGGATACTCAACCAGGATTTTTATTATCGCCTTTATCGATCACCTTGTTCAGCTTTGTTAATGATAATTTGCTTTAGCTTATTATGGGGCTGATGCAAAAAAGGTTGCGCTGAAAGCGAGCACTGTGTGTTCAGCACCTGCTTTCCTAACGTGCCCCCAGGCACCTCTCCTGGGGGTGTGATGCAATATTTAAATTAGGGGTCACGATGTTGAGGAGACGTTTGGTCCTTTTCTGCCATCATTTCTCTGTTTCTAAAATGCTACATATCTGGCTAAATCAAATAGCCAGATAAGTCTAAAAGTACAACTTATCTGGCTAAATTATTTTGCTAAATATGTAGTACTTTTAAGACATATCCAGCTATCTTGCCCCTAGATTCATCAAAATGCTATAATTTCACATGGATAACGCCTGCGTTAAGAAAATGGGGTGTGTTTATGATAATTTTAGAATTACTGCACCATGGTACAGTAATTCTATCACATGGTATGTTAAAGTCTTTATAAGGTCTTCATAATAGTCAACTATTTATATCACTATAGGAGGGCCAGCTAATAACTTGAGGTGAGGTGTTGGTGGTGGTTTAGGGGCCAGTTTTACATGCAGAATGAGATGCACAGTATACCTCAGTGAAGATTTAATGTCATATGGAGTAAGGAAAGTCTCACAAAGATGAGATTTCTACTAAGTTCTCCCGCCCTAACGTGATGGACTCTATAACAGGGTACTATCAAGCTAGGGCGAGAGAACATTGTTGAAATCTCATGTTTGTGAGACTTTCCTCACTTCAAATGTCGTCAAATCTTCACTGAGGTGTACTGTGCTGTTTGTACGTCTCACTCTGCATGTAAAACTGGACCCTTAATCCTAAACCACCACCAGCACCTCACCTCGAGTTAATAGCTGGCCCTCCTATAGTGATATAAATAGTTGACTATTATGAAGACCTTATAAAGACTTTAACATACCATGTGATAGAATTACTGTACCATGGTGCAGTAATTCTATCACATGGTGCAGTAATTCTATAGTGATATAAATAGTTGAATACTGTGAAGCCCTCCCCAGAGGTTCTCCCTCTCTCTGTCTCGCTCTCTCTCTCTCTCTCTCTCACATACAGCAGTCATCCATCATCATTGCACCCCTTTAGCCTCTTCACCATCAACCCACTCTTCACCCCCTCCCATAAAAAAAGCAAGTTTGATGTTGCACTGCAAAGACTTTATCATCTTAAAAACCCCTTGAGATAAAAAGAACCAGATCCTGCTTCCCTGAGGCCCTACAGCTGTCTCTAGGAGCTCACTATCTAGAGCTTTTGTGGATTAGTGCTTGATAAATTGCACCTTGCTTAATATCAGAAAACAATGGTAAATTATTTTTCTTTTATTAAAACATTTCTAAACACATGAGAGTATATCATTTATATGTGCTCACAGCAAACCTAGTAATATAGTCAAAGGGGATTTTTTTCTAGTTAAGCAGATATGGTGTTATGCCATGGTACAGGGACAGTCCACTAAAAAAAACCTACTTGTGGCAAACATTGAGGAGAAACAGAAACTTTGGTCTGGTGGATAAGCTGCCAGAATGATTTCCCAAGTATCTAGCACAAAGGTATTAATTTCATACAGTTCTCTGGCTTTTGGCACTCAGTCTTTTTCTCTTGAAGTTCTGTTATTCTTTGGGAATAAAATAGGAGCAACAGTTTTGTACTAGTTAAGATGACAGAAATAGGGAATATCATGCTAAATGCCCATGCCAAAAACAATTAATCCAGAAATGAAGAATAAATAGCATCTCAAGAGAAATAAAATCTTGGGAGCCGAATGTAAGAAGGAGCATGGTGAAGCTTTGTGCTGAACTTCAGTGCAGCTTTTTAACTCACATGATAAATAAAATTTAACTTCCAATGCAGTAAACTAATGATATGCTAATAGAGCTGAGTTAAAAAGTGTGTAAACCCTAGTTAAAATGTGTGCTCAGCTTTTTACATAGGCTGAGCACACATTTTAAATCTGGTGGGAAAAGGAATCTCTTGGACTCATGATTTATGCACTACAGAAAATTAGCACAAAGCATGTTTTCTGCAAATAAAAGTCTTTTATGCACACAAAATATGATTTGAGTTTGTTTTGTGTACTTAAGTCCTGAGGCAAGAGGCAGAGAAGAGCAAACCCATGGGAGCAAGTCTGTGGGGGGAGGCAGTGAGAGGGACATAGGACTCAAGCCTTTGGGAACTGCCATCTCATTGTTTTTGTAGTAGATATGCAATTTAGACTGTAATCGTATCTCTATGCATAGTGCAAGGATTAGCCTCATTCCTCCTTAAACTGCATCATCTCCTATAATCAGAAAGAACTGAGTGGAGGCCTTATTGGGTTGCACTGACCCATTCATTCCTGGCTAGCTCTGGTTATTTATTTATTTATTTTTATTTTATATAAGATATTTGTAACACCTTCTGGGCGGGCTCTGATTTCCATTTGCGCTATTTACAATCTCAGGAGCAGGAAAGTCACTGGGAAGCATTTCCATAATTTTAGGAGATTTGACTATTTTTAACACATCAATATGTGCATGTTGGGGTTGAGCTAATGGTGTCTCTAGATAGAATTATTGGGGAGTTTAATTGGGGGGGCAAGCCAAAATGACATTTCCAGCAATCACAGTCTTCTACCTTTAAATTGACTATAAAAGACAAAATATGAAAAAGTCCCAAGGGTCTGTAATTTTTAAAAACCTATCCAGTTTCATCTTCCCAGTAAAACTACTAAAAATTATTTGATATCCTCATTCAGCCAGTTCTTCAGTATGGATATGAGAATGAAGTCTGGAATCTATGCATGAAGGGACAAAATCTCAATGTAAACCTTGCACCTCCAGTACTATAAAACGCTTCACATCCATAGAAACTTCCCCTACAACAGGCCTTGGCTGTTTCTCCTTACAACTCATCATACAAAATAAAATTTTGAAATTCTGGTTTCACCTCCATAACAGCAACACAAACACTTTCCACTGCAAAATATTTTATGAAGTAACTTAAAACCCTGCAAAAAAGGCACTCACAGCCTGTATAGCAATCCTGTCATACCTACTATAAAAGCACTAACTCCCTGAATTCAAATAGCAACAACCCTACCTAAGAAAAGACAACACTGCAATATTATACTGGTTCTAGAAAACCAATACTACATCTTTGTGTAAAACACAAGAAGCTGTACTGCAACAGATCCTTACAGAACCTACATGGTAACAGACTCCCTTAATTCAGTCACTCATGCGGATTACAGACAGACCCTCGCCATATATAGAAGAAAGTTACTATGAAGTATAAACAGAAAGGGGCAGACAAACTGAACTGGAAACCACAACAAGCCAGTCTCTCTCTGCAGTGCAACAATGGAAAAACATGAATATCACCATTCCTCATAAAGCCTCAAACAAAATCAAGAAATATAACTCATCAATCATAATAGTAAAACCATATTCATAAAAAGAATAAATATTTCAAAACATCTGACAAATAAAATATCCAAAAATTTCCAGCACACTAATAAAATATTTCAACACATCAAACACAATGCAATAATTAAAATATATAAGAAAAAAAAATAATCCCTCTTTCCATACCTGAGATTTTTTGGTTTCCAGATGCCCTGATATTGTTGTGAATTAGTTGGGGAGGAGGAAGTGAATGGCACACAATCTTTCTTCTCTCTCATATACAGACACATACACATGCTCTCACTCACTCCCTCACATACAAACACACACATTTGTACTATGTCACTGTCACACACGCACACACTCTCCAGGTCCAGATTTAGGCATAGGCAACAGAGGAATCTGCCTCCATTGCCAAATATTTATATGTGCCAGAGCATCACTGCCACTGTCATGCCTTCATCTGGGCCTGCTGCTGCAATGTAGCTTGTCTCCTCTAGCAGTGCTGGGTCCACAGCAATAGCAGCAGCAACTGGAAATTTAAAAAATTCAGCATGGGACCTCTTACAGCCCTCACATGCCAATAGGCCCATGCACCCCACGCCTTCCTTCTCCATGGGATTCATGTTACCTTGGAAACCAGTATGCGGAGCAGGGTGCCATGGGGCCTGTCAGCATGTGAGGGCTGCAGGAAGCCTTGCGTTGAATTTTTAACATTTTCAGTTCCTGCAGCTGCTGTGGAGCTAGCACTGCAACAGGGAGGGGAGGGGGATACGCCATGAGAGGGGCAGATTTGGGAAGGGGAATATCGTCCATTTACTCCCCTCTCCTGATTGCCTTTGGGGGCATGCCACTGGAATCCAGCCCTGAATCTGTCACACATACACACATGCATGCTTTCACGCATGCATATATGCTGTCACTCACTTACTCAGGCCAGGATTCTCCTGCTTTCCTATTCTTCAGGCCATTGGTGGAATGAGCTCCACAGATGGCCCTTTGGAGCCTTTCTCAGGCTGCTGGCCCCAGTGGCCAGAAGTAACCAGCGCCTCCTTGTTTACTCTTTGGCCGCAGGCACTGCTACTATGTCTGCTCTTCTCTTCAGTGGGCAGAAGGGCCTAGCTGCTGCTATGGCTCCTCGCTTCTGCCAGGGCAGGGCTGGCTGACACCAGTTCTGCTATCCCTAGGCCTTCATGACCTACTACTTTCTTCCAGCTCGTGAGACCCAGGCTTCCTGCTCCTTCTGACATGATTGAGCCTCCTCCTTCCCGCCTGCATGAATCCATAACATTCTTCTTTTTCCATCCTCCAGGAGCAGGAAGGAGGAGATCCAATTGCTGCAAATCTGACACAGGTACAGCCCTGATTCCAATTCTGCACAGGACTGCTGAAAGCAGTAGGTGGCTGCCTAATGCTTCTACCAGCCTTACAGGTCCAATCCAGTCCACTGGGGTAGCAAAGAGGTGTTTAGTGACGCCTATAGAGTGGGGAGAAGGAGGTTGTCTAGAAATGTGTGTGTACTAGGAGGAGGGATGTGTAGCATAAGGGAGATTATAGGTGTGCATGGCTCTGTGCAAAAGAGAATGGAGAGCAGCAAGTTATGTGATATATATGTGTATTTATGTATTTGTTGGATATGTGTAAGCTCATATTTGTTATGACTCTCATGCTGCACTTGCAATAAGGGATTAACATGAAATTAAAACAAATGGATTTTCTGATGACATTTTCATGGTTGTTAAGACACTATTAATTTTGGAAACACATTCTTCTGGCACTCATGCCTCAGATTCACAGTGACCTATACTACCATTACTACCAAGTGACCAAATTCCTACTTACAGACATTTCAACCATCTATGCACACAAAATGAAATAGAACTAGCAACTCCACCCAGGGGTGTAGCTATGGTGGTCTTGGGGCCTGTGCTCCCTCATGTTTGACTTGGGACCCCTGCCCTAGCACCAGGATCATATCACATCTGAGTCAGCCCTTGGAGGCCTGGAGGCACTGGAATCACTGCTAGTCCATGATCTCCTGTCCTTTAAGGAAGCTAATTTGAACAGGGAAACAACACTGCCCTTGGGCTACTCCTGTAAAAATTTTAAACCATCAAAGTCTTTCTATTTACCTACCATAACCACAGAGGGAGAATAAGAGACAAACAAAGCAAGGAGAGCGTGAAAATACAGAATGTTGCCAGAAATTAAAAATGTTTGTAGCTACTGCTGTGAAGACCCACATAGGATATGGTAAGGAAATGGGAGTGGGGTGGGGGGGTTAGCACAATTCCCCTACCCCCCATGTTAACCTTGAGTCCCCTCAAAAATTCAGTTCTGGTTACAGTCCTGCCTCCCACCCTATGCAAATATAAAGGAAGGAACCCCAGAATGCCTATAAAACACCCTTTACTTATTCTGCTATTTTTTAGCTGGATAGTGACATCTGACTAAAAGCGGGATAAGTACTAGGGATGTTCAAAACTTGTCATTTGCCAAATAACCTCTCCGTTATCTGACTAAATGGCCTCATCACTTTTCCCTCTATGTTGTGCACATGTGTGCACGCACACAAGTCATGAACCCCGCATACATGGCAAAAACAGTGTGTGCACAAGAAATACCAATATTATGTGCATGAAACTAGCTGATAGTGCACAAATTTGAACTCAGCTTATAAAAAGTTGCACAAAAGAAAATTTGTGCACATGTAACCTTTCAAAAATTAGAAGGAACATTGGGCCACATTAAATATTAGATCTTATGTTTGAAAGTGTTTTTTAATTGCTCATTTTTCTTTTGGCAAGAGACTCCAGTTAATTGGAGCTTATATTTATTTTTTATTTCTTGTTTCTTATATACCACACAACAGATTCCGGATCTGGCCAGAGTGGTTTACAATTAAAAACAACATTTAAAAGTTTACAGTCAATGTACCCATATACATATCCATAAAAATCCCCTCTTAAAAACTACCGAAGAGTACATTTAATAGTACATCAAACCTGTACCCTTCCTAATCAGAAACGCCTGCTATCATTTTAAAAAAATTTGCAGAGACCCAAACTGTGATGGAAGCAGCCAGGCCTTTACCCTTTTCCTAAAACTGAGGTAATTCGTTTCCCCTCTCACCTCCAAAAGTGCCGAATTCCACAATTCTGGACCACCAATTGAGAATATCTTTTTCCTATTTATCACCTTGCGCACCTCCTGTCTAGTCGGGACCAGTGCCAAAGCCACTGATGTTGACTACAAATTATGGGTAGGGACATAAGTCCTGATCTTATCTTGTAGATAAAAATCACCCCCTCCATTTAATGCCTTTTACATCAAAGTCATTAACTTGAATTGTACCCTCTTATCAATCGATAACCAATGAAGGCTAATTAATAATGGTGTCGCACTCACCTGTCTTGGAAGGCCAAAAATTAAACAGGATATCATATTTTGCACCACTTCTAAATGCTGTATACTTTTTTTAGGGGACCCACCAACCCAATATTACAATAATTAAGTAACAGACAGATTAATGCCTGAGCCATCAATTTGAAAACAGAGACATCTAGGAAAGATTGAAACTCTTCAACTGTTTAAGTCTGAACCAAAAAGGGTAGATGCCTAGGTCTTTTTCAAATCTTTATTGGAGTAGAGACGTGTTTAAAATGTGTTGCCCAACTCAGGCCGAGTTTCGCAGCTTTCACAGCTGCTGCCTCAGGGGCTTAAACACTCATTGGACTCAAATTCATTAGGGTGGTTTCAAACTCATAACCCACTATTGTTTGTAAGTGATCAGCAGTGGTAATAAATCTTGTCTCATTTGGACACGATTGTAGTTTGATGAAATTGAATCATCTCATTACACCTTGCGCTCCACCATCGGATATATGGTCTCTACTCTTTTTGACTTTTTTACTTCTTTCAATAAACATACCTCCTATCTTCAAACTAACTGGTTACGTTAAAACAGCCTCCCGCCCTACATACAACCATTGTTTTCTCTGCATTCACTAAAAGTTTCTGAGATTCAAACCACCCCAATATCCTCCTTAACTCTTCATTAATTCTATTCAATGATTCAGACATATCTTCACCCACTGGAAACAATAATTGCATGCCATCAGCATATATATACCCATCAAACCCTTGCTCCCAAATAAATGAGCCCAAAGGTTGCAAAAAAAGGTTAAACAGAGGAGACAGGGGTGATCCCTGAGGCACTCCACATTCTAAACTAAAAGATGCTGAAGGAACCCCCCCCCCCTCACTTGTACTAAATATGTCCTCCCCATCAAAAAGGATGATAACCAATTCCACTCCCTTCCCCCAGTCCTAACTGCTTATATCTCTCCAAAAATAAACCATGATTTACCATATTGAAAGCACTCGACAAGCCTAACAATATCACAACCACAGACACCCCCCAATCCCTATATCTTAAAATCTTGTCTTGCACTGCCACTATAATTGTCTCTGTACCATAGCCTTAACTGTACCCTGAATGGCACCTATACAACTCCTTCACTTCTTCTAAATAACTGGATAGCTGTGAATACTACCTTCTCAAGTACTTTAGCTAAAAAAGGGCAATTAGATATAGGGCGATACATGGCACAACTTAATCTGGCTAACGTAGTCCGTTTCAAAATAGGGGTCACCATGGACTGTTTCAGAACACCTGGCAAATTACCCTCCTTCAAAGATGCATTACCACCAATTGTAATCTCGATAATATAATAAAGCATCTGGCATCAACCTAATCAAAAAAGAAGGACAAGGATCCCGAATTCACTCTGTATTTATGTATTTATTTTAAAACATTTCTATACCGTCTTTCACAAATAATAATTTGACCAAAACGGTTTACAAATTTCAGAATAAAATAAGATAAAATTCAAGGGTGCCCACCTTATCAAACTCTTTCAAATCCATCCTCTCCCTAATAACTTCTAAACTCACAACCTTCTCTCTCCATCCCTTTCCATCTTTACCCTCCATAACCAACCTTTGCCCAATAACACTACAATTTTATGTATTTATTTATTTATTTATTTATTTATTTATTTTCCTAAATTTTCTTGCCCCAAAGATGCACAAAATTATCCCCATCTAACGAATCAGGTATCCTAAACCTAGGTAAGCAACCTCCCCTAAATAGAGATTGTGTAATCCTAAAAATGTCTTGTGGTGTATTATCTTCTTGCTCAATCTTTTCTCTCAAAAATATTTTTTTGCTTAACTGACATGAAATACATATTTATTAGCGAACTTAGGCCAAGCTAATTTATCTTCCCATAAAGTAGATTTTATCCAAGTCCTTTCCAATCTATGAACCTATTTCTTTGCCGATTTAAATCTGGGGTAAACCAGGGTGCTGAAGCTCTCCTTTTACCATGCTTCACTTTTTACTGGGGTTATCCTATCCAGTACCCTCTTCACTGAGGAATTCCACTGTCCTACCAAATCCTCCACTTTCCCATTCTCCAATAACACCTTTTCTCCATCCCATTCCGAATAAAATACATCTGCCTTAATTTTTCCTCCACTCATTCTCAAATCTCCAAACTTCTCCTCCTGACATGCCCAAAAAGCTAAAAAAGAAAAACAAATTAGATGATGATCAAACCTTAACATCTCCCTCTCATGCAAAATCCTTAACCTCCCAGATTCCGCCAAACCTACGGAACCAGCCACTAGATTCAGGGTATGTCCCTGCCAATGTGTAGGGAAAATCACTAATTGAACCAACCCAAAAGAAGATAGCATGGTCAAAAAATCTTGGGCTATCCCACAAGACTTATCTTGCACATGAAGATTAAAATCTCCCACCATAAAAAGCTGCAAGAAATGAAGTGTCATCGCTCCAATAAATCCGATCACCTCTTGTACTTTATAGTAGTTCACTCACTCTGAGGGAAAATATAACAACAGATGTCTTATCTGATATTTCTCCCCAATTGCAGTCAACACATGCTCACATCCTTCTAACAGTTGTGAAAACACTTATTCTAAAGGCCAGCTCTCTTTAATGAACACTGCCCCCCCCCCCCCCCACGCCGTCCCACCTCTCTATGATTAAATAAAGTCTGAAATCCCATTGGACAAAATTGTGGAAGAAGAACAGAGGAGTAATCTCATTACGACGGCACAGTGTTTCTTATGAGCAGCTGACTCAAGGAGGTAGAGTCTCTGACATCAGGGACTCTTGGCTCAAATGTTCTTTCTCTGGACCTAGATAACTGGCTCGCAGCTTCCGCAGCCCCCAGAATGGCTGTTTAGTCCCTCAGGTCCCAATGGTATGTAGAAATGATCTAATTTTCTTTTGGGAAGAGACTCCCAAGTAATTTGAGCTTATAGTATTACATGTTCTTGTATTCTTAGATATTTCCTCCTGCAGAATGTATGAACGGTTCATCATAGAATACTTGATCTGCTTACATTTATAGACGAGCATATACCATTCTGCAAGTGGATACATTAAGGGGGTAATTTTCAAAAGGATTTACATGGTTTTTAAAACTGGCTTTTACTTACGTAAATGCTTTTTTTTTTTTTTTAAATTGCTGATTATATGCATTTGAATTGTCAATAGGTTTACATGCATAAGAGTAATTTAAGCACATTTAAGTAGATGAGTTTTTGAAAATTGCAATTATGTATGTTGCATTAATGCGTGTAAATCATTCTGAAAATTACCTCCTATGGATACAGTCAACTGTAGTGATGTATTTAGTTCTGTTTTGCTTTGTTACCAGAAAACTGTGATACAGCCTTCTATAAGTGTACTCTATGGGAGGATTGGGATCTGCTACAACCCAAGAAAGAGATCTAGGCGTCATAGTGGATAACACATTGAAATCGTCGGTTCAGTGTACTGCGGCAGTCAAAAAAGCAAACAGAATGTTGGGAATTATTAGAAAGGGAATGGTGAATAAAACGGAAAATGTCATAATGCCTCTGTATCGCTCCATGGTGAGACCGCACCTTGAATACTGTGTACAATTCTGGTCGCCGCATCTCAAAAAAGATATAATTGCAATGGAGAAGGTACAGAGAAGGGATACCAAAATGATAAAGGGAATGGAACAGCTCCCCTATGAGGAAAGACTAAAGAGGTTAGGACTTTTCAGCTTGGAGAAGAGAGGGCTGAGGGGGGATATGATAGAGATGTTTAAAATTATGAGAGGTCTAGAATGGGTAGATGTGAATCTGTTATTTACTCTTTTGGATAATAGAAAGACTAGGGGGCACTCCATGAAGTTAGCATGGGGCACATTTTAAAACTAATCGGAGAAAGTTCTTTTTTACTCAACGCACAATTAAACTCTGGAATTGTTGCCAGAGGATGTGGTTAGTGCAGTTACTATAGCTGTGTTTAAAAAAGGATTGGATACGTTCTTGGAGGAGAAGTCCATTACCTGCTATTAAGTTCACTTAGAGAATAGCCACTGCCATTAGCAATGGTAACATGGAATAGACTTAGTTTTTGGGTACTTGCCAGGTTCTTATGGCCTGGATTGGCCACTGTTGTAAACAGGATGCTGGGCTTGATGGACCCTTGGTCTGACCCAGTATGGTATTTTCTTATGTTCTTATGCAATTGGAAATATTCTGTAGAGTGATTACGAGAATAGTTAATGAGACTGATTTGCAACAGCAGGCAGGTGGGAGTTTTTTTTCTATAAAACTGAACAAATGTGTGCGTTGGTATTCCAGAAATACCTTTCTATTTTACCATTCCCATCATTTAAAAAATATACTTAAAGAACAGCCATTTTCACTCTGTAATGCAGGACTGGCTAGATATCTCAGTAGAAAAACATTTCATTGTTTATTAGGTATACCACTAACAATCAAGTGATACTGTGGTTTATAACCCACAGAACAAAGGATGAATTGGCTACAGGCATCATATTATGAAAGTTATTTCTTGTAAACTGTTCTGTTATATGAGATTATTTGTGCAGATTATTGTTGTTTATGACTACTGTACCTGTGACAAAAATGCATGTAAACAACCACTAACAGTCATTTACTGTATTAGTAAAATAAGCAACTTGGTAAATACTTGTATGACTCTTATGTGCTGTAGTTCTGGTAATTTCCACAAATGTTTTCAACATTTCTGGTCAAACATTTTTCTTAAATACCTTATTTGTGACTTCTAATTTTAGGTTCTAACTGATAAACACTAATAGAACACCCCTGATACAAAAAAATGGTGTTTATTTGGAAAAACACCACTTCCCCTAGTACTTTTTCACCCCACTCCTTGCCTACTTGGATCTTCTACTCTGTTTTGTGCCTTTTCTATGCTGTTGATGCCTCAGCTATACAAATATATGTATTTCATTCAACCGGAAAAGATACCCGGCAAAGACCAATAAACCCAGATTTTTTTGTGCTCTCAAAGAACACCTAATTAGCTAGAAAATCAACACCTACATTTTCAATTTATAAACACCTAAGAATAGAAACTATAACCTCTAAAGTAAATTAAAAAAAACAATCATCCAGGATTTTTTAAATAAACACCCTCAGAGAGTAGCTACGAGGCACCTAGACAATGTTGTATATTGCTAAGATAATATATTTTGTTAGCTTATTCTGGTAGAATGAATGCAAAAACTGTATTTGAGAGGAAGTTGCATTCTGCATTCATGTCTACAGAAATCAAGTGTAGTAATTGATCTATGTCGGCGAGCGCAAGGGGGGGGCTACTGTTGCAATTATGCGAAGCGATGCATCGAGGCCTTCCCCAGTTTCCTCCCAGTCCGCTCAAATTAAGGAGCGGACTGGGAGGGAACTTTCCAACCCCCTAGCCTAACCTCCCTTCCCCTTCCCCTATCCTAGCCCCCCCCCCCCCCCCACCACCATTTCTTTAACTCACATTTTGCTCCTGCCTCGGAGCAGGACAAGTTGCGTGTGCCAGCACTGTGGCAAACCCACCCCACCCCTGGACCACCCCTTTTTCATGCCCCGGGACTTACACGCATCCTGGGGTTTACGCACGTGGCCGGGCCATTTGAAAATTGGCCCGGCGCGCGTAAGGCTCAGCCACGTGTGTAAAACCCCTTGTGGCTCATCTAGCCATGAGAGTAACACAATGGACTTTAAAGTCCCAGTGGTCACAAGCATACCAACATCTGTCACAGATTGTCCACATAAGCAACCAGCTTCACCTCTTACTGGCTTGGTGGATACAAGAATCCAATCATCAGATAGGACTACCCTTTCAACCTCCAGATCCTCAGATTACGTTGACCACAGATGCCTCCAACCTGGGTTGAGGAGCCCATGTCAATGACCTACAAACCCAGGGACCCTGGACCAGAACAGAAGCAAACCACCAGATAAACTTTCTGGAGCTCTGGTGATACAGTATGCATTTCAGTATTGCCTATCCAACAAGGTAATCCTAATTCAAACAGACAACTAGGTAGCAATGTGTATCTCAACAAGCAAGGGGGCACAGGCTCTTACCTGCTATGCCAAGAGGCGGCACACATCTGGGCCTGGGCTCTCTCCCATTCCATGCTGCTGAGAGCATCCTACCTGGCAGGCATAGACAATGTGATGGCAGACCGTCTCAGCTGGACCTTTCATCCCCACAAATGGGCCCTAGATCCCACTGTAGCGAAAAGAATTTTCCACCAGTGGGGTCGCCCACACATTGACCTCTTTGCATCAATTCACAACTGCAAAGTAGACCGCTTCTACTCTACACCGCAGCCGCGAATCACCACCAATGGATGCCTTTGCCCACTTGTGGGGAACGGGTCTTCTATACGCATACCCTCCTAGTCCACTCATCAGCACGACTCTCGTGAAGTTACAACAAGACCGGGGCACAATGATCCTCATAGCCCCATACTGGCTGCGACAGGTTTGGTTTCCTATCCTATGCAACCTCTTGGTCCAGCAACCAATTTGCCTGGGCACAGATCCAACTCTAATAACGCAGAACAACAGACTGTTGCATCATCCGAACCTCCACTCCCTATCTTTGACGGCATGGATGTTGAAAGGTTAATTCTACAGTCCCTTAACCTTTCTAACGATGTGTCCCAGGTCCTCGTAGCTTCACTGAAGCCTTCCACTAGAAAATCTCATTGTTCAAAGTGGAAAAGATTCTCCTTGTGGTGCACGACAAAGGAAATAGATCCCTTTTCCTGCCCCACACCAAGGTTCCTAGACTACCTCTTACACCTCTCAGAGTCTGGCCTACAAACTTCCTCGAGCCGAGTACATATAAGTGCCATAGCTGCTTACCATAAAGGTGTAGGAGATGCCCCAATTTCGGCGCAACCTCTTGTAGGACGCTTTTTGAGAGGCTTACTCCAGCTGAAGCCTCCACTGCGTCCCCCAGTTGCGGCATGGGACCTCAATGTTGTGCTAGCACTGCTCATGTGACCTCCGTTCGAGCCCCTACACTCCTGCGAGCTCCAACATTTCACCTAGAAAGTTATATTCCTAGTTGCTATAACATTGGCTCGCAGAATCAGTGAGCTACAGGCACTGGTAACCACGATCGTGTGGTACTTCACACTCACCCTAAATTTTTACCAAAGGTAGTTTCTGATTTCCACTTAAATCAGTCCATAATACTTCGTACTTTTTTTCCAAAACCTCACTCACACCCATGTGAGCGGGCACTGCATTCCTTGGACTGTAAACATGTGCTCGCTTTTTATTTGGACTGCAGTACAGCCCATAGGAAGTCCACCCAACTTTTTGTCTCCTTTGATAAGACCAAACTGGGAGTTCCGGTGGGCAAGCAGACCCTGTCCACCAGGCTGGCGGAATGTATTTCCTTCAGCTACCAATAAGCAAGCCTTCCGCTACAGGGACGCGTGAAAGCACATTCGGTCAGTCATGGCAACGTCAATGGCGTACCTCCGTTCCATACCTATTGCTGATATCTGTAGAGCTGCCACATGGTGCTCTCTCCACACCTTTGCAGCTCATTATTGTCTTGACAAGCCTGGCAGGCAAGATTCCATGTTTGGCCAGTCAGTACTGCGTAATTTGTTTCTAATTTAATAACCCAACTTCCTACCTACGACCCACTGCGAAATTCAGGCTGCCCTCATAACCAACAGCACCCCTGTTGTGGTGCCTGCTGCACGTCATTGGGTGTTGCTTGATTGCCTCTATTCAGGTATCCTGTAGCTTGCTATTCACCCATATGTGAGAACTACCATCCTACTTGTCCTGGGAGAAAGCAGAGTTGCTTACCTGTAACAGTGTTCTCCCAGGACAGCAGGATGTTAGTCCTCATGAAACCCGCCCACCACCCCACAGAGTTGGGTTTGCTTACGTTTTATTATTTTATTTTCCGCTCATACTTTTTGCTACAAACGAGACTGAAGGGGGACCCCTGCTGGATGCAGGGTTAGTGGCATACTGGGCCGTGTTAGGGCTCCATCTGCTGATGTCACTCAGAGATGTGAATCGTGTGATCGATCGTCTTAACGATCGATTTTGGCTGGGGGGAGGGAATCTGATCGTCGCGGTTTTTTTGTTTTTTTTTTTCGTTTAAATCGTAAATCGGGGGAGGGCGGGAAAACCGGCACACTAAAACAACCCTAAAACCCACCCCGACCCTTTAAAATAAATCCCCCACCCTCCCGAACCCCCCCAAAATGTTTTAAATTACCTGGGGTCCAGTGGGGGGGTCCCGGTGTGATCTTCCACTCTCGGGCCACGGCTGCGTTAATAGAAATGGCGCCGGCGCTACCTTTGCCCTGCCATTTTGGTTCCTGTCCCCCGACGTCACGAGCGCAGGAGATCGCTCCCGGACCCCTGCTGGACCCCCAGGGACTTTTGGCCATTTTGCAATACGGCCATACGGCAGGCGCCATTTTGCAATACGGCAACGAGTGCAACAGGTCGCTCCCGGACCCCCGCTGGACTTTTGGCAAGTCTTGTGGGGGTCAGGAGGCCCCCCAAGCTGGCCAGAAGTCCCTGGGGGTCCAGCGGGGGTCCGGGAGCAATCTCCTGCGCGCGTGACGTCGGGGGACAGGAACCAAAATGGCGCCGGCGCTACCTTTGCCCTGTCATATGACAGGGCAAAGGTAGCGCCGGCGCCATTTCTATTAACGCAGCCGTGGCCCGAGAGTGGAAGATCACACCGGGACCCCAGGTAATTTCAAACATTTTGGGGGGGTTCGGGAGGGTGGGGGATTTATTTTAAAGGGTCGGGGTGGGTTTTAGGGTTGTTTTAGTGTGCCGGTTTTCCCACCCTCCCCCTTCCCCTCCCCCTTCCCCCAATTTATGATTTTTGACGATAAATTGGGGGAATTCCTATTGTATCGCGCCTCTAACGATTTTTTACGATTTAAAATATATCGGACGATATTTTAAATCGTCAAAAAACGATTCACATCCCTAGTCACTCATATGTGAGGACTAACATCCTGCTGTCCTGGGAGAACACTTGTTACTGGTAAGCAACTCTGCTATTTATCCTGCTGCCTGTGGAGAGCCCTGATAATGTAAACTTGCTTGATTTTACTCTATTCTGTTTCTTCTCTTTTCTCATCCTTTCCTCTTCCCCTTCAATCTGTTTCTGACTTGATCCATGCTTCCAAACCTACTTCATTCCCAGTGGACCCCATTCCCATCCCCCACACCCTCCAATGCTGAGACTTTCTGCTTCCTTTCATCCTCTAAATCTTCAGTCTATCACAGTCCTCTGGCACCTTTCCTACTTCTTTCAACTCTATTATAAACTGACGATGATATTCTCTAAAATAAAATAAAAATAAAATTCTGAACCGACATATTCAATTACAGTCCTATTTTTCATCTTCCCTTCTTCTACAACATGCTTATTCAACAGAAATGATCCTCCATCTGTTTTATCATCTCCATTCTACTAACATTTCTAGATTATTTTCCATTTTCATTTTTGTAAACCTTTGTGCTGCTTGTGACTTTGTGCTGCCATCCTTGACATTCTCTTATGTATAGGCTTCAGGTATGCTTTCAACTAGTCCAGTTTGCTCCCCTATGTCCATGATTGAACCTGGCTATCCCCAATAACTTTCTCTTAGCGTACTCCATCAGTATTATCTTCTCTTTCCTGTTGCCTTACTGCTATCACCTTTTAGATGCTTTCCTAATACACAGAGTGCCTCCAAACTCAAATTTTTCTTCTTCTCTGCTATCAGCCAGGTGCAACATCCTTTCCCTAGATTCCTTTCTATCAATTCCTCTGATTTCTATTGCAGCTAGAGATGTTAGGATAATTCTCAACTCCTTTCTGTTATTACTACTCCACATTTCTTGTATCTGTACTTCTCTGCACTTTATAATATCAGCAAAATTCATCCCCTCCATACCTTTAATGCTACTCGTCTCCTCCTTTATGCACTCTTAATTTGCTGTCTTGATTACTGTAGTAGTGTCCTGGCTAAGCACCCTGTTTCCTTTCTGCAACCTATCATTTCCTGAATTCTGCTGCTCATCTTGGGGTAAATTTTCAAAGTGTTTATGCTCTTAAATTTTGGAGTTAGGCACATAAATTGGCTTTTTTGAAAATTTACTAGAGCTTGCATGCCAAAATTTAGGCTCCTAGTTGTATTAGGTTCCTAAATTTAAGATCATAAAAAGTAGGTGGCTACGGGGCCAGAGTTAAGGCAGGGAAACAAAGGGAATTTAGCACTGATTTTCAGAACTAGGCACCTAACTTAGGGGCCTAAATGTAGGCAAATATATTGCAGGCCTAAATTTAGGGGTCTAACATTTAGGACCCTAAATTTATGTGAATTTTCAGCTGAAAACTTAGGAACCCATGTTAAGCTGAAAATAGGTGCCTAACTTAGGCAACTAATTTAGAGGCCTAAATTTAGGAGCTGAGCTTTTTTTGAATATCAGACCTTTTATTTTAAAACATTCTGTTAATCTTTTGCTTCCCTTCTCTTGGTTTCTTTCCATTGGCTATGTGTTTAGTACCTCTGCCAATCTAATTGGGAGATTTATAAAGCTGTGATAGGGCTATAAAGGGCATTAAACAACATCTATCTCATGATATAGCCCTATTGCAGCAATATCATGTGATATTCACACATGAAACCTGTCCCTATTATAATGAGCTTTTTTGCATGACATTTACATGCATGAATTTTGCAAATCAGTTCTTGCATACCTATGCTATGTAAATAAAATAATGTGGCAGAAATGTTTCAGCCATGTTATTTTTTTTTCTATACCTTTGGATGAATTGGTATTCTTTTTTTTTTTAGTTGAAATAATTTTATTAAGATTATATAGGTACAAAAAAAGGAAGTAACAGAACAACCGTAACATGTAATTAGTATACAGATATCAATGCTACAATCCGATGTAACATGTTCATAGCTAGAGACAAGAAATGAAAACGCAGAAAAAAAAGAAAGAGGGAAAGAAGGAGAAGGGAGAAGAGAAGCAGATATAGAGGGAAACAGAAAAGGGAGCTGAGAAGTAAAAAGAAAGATGCAAGCACCAGCAATGCCGAGAAGGAGGGGAAAGCACAACTGTTAAAGCGGAGTTAATTCAATGAGGCAATATAAGTGTCTAATGGTTTCCACACCTGCGACCATGCTTTAAGCGTGCCCAACTTAACCGCCATCGCTCTTTCATATTTAGAGTACAGACAAACCGTATTCCACCATAAATGTTCAGAAAGCAATTTGCTACGCTTCCAGTTGGGTATTATATTATGTTGCCCAATGGTTAGGAGAAAGTCCAGCAATTTACGATGAGATCATGGGATCTGAAGGGAGGGTTCAGCTCCCTTGAATATGATTATCGCATAGGTAAGGGGTTTACTCAGGTTGAGTATCAACGAAATTGTGGCCCAAACTTGTTCCCAGAAAGTATACACAAGCGGACAAGAGAACAGCATGTGAGTTAACGTTGCCTTAGGGGTTGAACAGGACCAAGAGTCATGAGTGGGTATAAGACCCGCTCTATGGAGTTTCCAAGGGGTCCAAGCTGCGTGGTGCATAATAAAATAAGAGGTTTGTGACAAACTGGAAGAGAGCGAAATGCGGACAGAGGTCATCCATATATATTTCCAAATAGGGGGCGTGGGCTCCAGACCAAGTTCTGTTGTCCATACCAGTTGTTGAGACTGCACCGGGGGCCGAGTGGATAAACTTTTTATGTTTGTAAAGGCGGGAAGCAAGATGACCTTTGTCCCCATGTTCTAAATAGAATGTCAAAAGATATGGGGGCTGGTCTAGGAGAGAAGAAAGAAAGGTAGACCTTTGTAAAGTGGTCCTCAATTGTAACCAGGCATAAAACTGAGAGTCAGGCATATGCAAGTAATTTTTCATTTGAGCAAAGGACATATAATTACCGGATAAGAACCAAATATTGTATTCCTGCCATATGGACCAGTGAAGGGAGTGACCTCCAATCGTAATTAAGGGGTTACGCCATAGGGGAGTCAAATTGGACACTCGCCAAGAGGGAGCGGAAGCAGGTTTAAGTATATCAAGTTCTGCAAAGTCCCTGTGTAAGGATCTTAATATGGGATTAGCGGAGATTCAAGATGGAAGAATCATACCTGGGAAGCAACACTGTGGGTAAGGAACTACGTAAGCCTGTTCTATAGATAGCCACTGGGGCTGTTCAGTATCTATCCGGGGTGTGTTAAAATAGTGGTATCCTTGCTGGAGGAGAAAAGCTTGATGATAGGCATAAAAATCTGGGAAATTAACTCCTCCCTCATTTCTGGCAACTTCCAATTTAGAAAGAGCAATGCGAGGCGCTTTATTTTGCCAAAGAAATTTAACTAGTAGCCTATCTACATGTTTATAGAATTCGGGCATGAAAAAAATGGGAAGCATAGAAAGAGTATATGTAATCTTGGGTGCAAGGACCATTTTAATAGTATCTAATCTGCCCACCAGGTGAGATATAGGGGTGATGATTTTAGCAGCAGATCTTTTAGATTTTGCAAAATATTAGATTCCCCATGAATTAGTGTTGTTGCCGGGTCAGTAAAAAATTTGATCCCAAGATATTTCAGACTATGGGTCACTTTCTGAATGGAGAATTGCGTGAGATCAATGGTAGAGGTGGAGTAATTGAGAGGAAGAAGTTCAGTTTTATGCCAGTTAATCTTATATCCAGAAAAGGAAGAATAAGTTGAGATAAGAGCAAAGAGAGGTGGGAGTGATTGGGAAGGGTTCTTGAGAAACAGAAGAACATCCTCAGCATATGCAGATAGTTTGAAGCTGTCAGAACCAATTTTAACACCGTGAATAGAAACATCTTGTCTAATGGCCGAAAGCAATGGTTCCAAAGCCAGGTTAAAAAGAAGCAGCGAGAGAGGGCAGCCCTGATGGGTGCCCCTGTGTAATTGGAAAGGTTGGGATGGCTGCTGATTAATGAAGAGAAAAGCAGTGGGTGAAGTATATAAAAATTGGATCCAAGCTATGAAGTTAGGACCAAGTCCATACCATTTAAGAGTAGCAAAAAGAAAAGGCCATTCAATATGATTGAACGCCTTTTCGGCGTCTAATGATATGGCCACAGCTGGAGTCGGGGTGAAAAAACAATGTGTTGAATATGCAAAAATAAGTGGGTATTGTTGGCTATAAGGCGATTTTTAATGAAACGGGATTGATCTGGATATATCAGAAAGCCAAGTACTTGAGATAGTCTGGTAGCCAATATCTTTGGGGTAGATTTTATAAAAGTACGCCTGCGCGTACTTTTGTTTGCGCACCAGGCGCGAACAAAAGTACACCGGATTTTAATAGATACGCACGTAGCCGCGCGTATCTTTTAAAATCTGGGGTCGGCGCGCGCAAGGCTGCCCAAAATCGGCAGCCTGCGCGCGCCAAGCCACGCAGCCTGCCTTGTTGGGAACTTTCCTTCCACCCCCCGCACCTTCCCCTCCCTTCCCCTAACTAACCCGCCCCCTGGCCCTAACTAATTCCTCCCTAATCTTTATCCCGAGGCAGGCGTAACTTGCGCACGCTGGGCCGGCTGCCGGCACGCCATGGTCCGGTCCAGAGGCTGGTCCGGAGGCTGCGGCCATGCCCCCGGAACACCCCTGATGACATGCCGGCCGTGACACGCCCCCTGCACACGCCCTCAGGAAAGCCCCGGGACTTACGCACGTCCCGGGGCTTTGCGCGTGCCGGCAGCCTATGCAACATAGGCTCGGCGTGTGCAGGGGGAAATTGGGGCAGGTTTTCGGGGGGTACACGCATATCTTACGCGCTTACCCCTTTGAAAATCTGCTCCTTTGTAAATATTTTATAATCAGTGTTCAGCAAATATATTGGTCTGTAGTTATCAGTCTGCATTTCGTCTCTACCCAGCTTTGGGAGCACAACTATGCAAGCCTGTGTGAAAGAAGAGGGGTATACTGTGGAAGAGAGAAAGGAAGAGGAAAAACAATGCAAATGGGAAGCCAAGGACTTTGTGAAGGCTTTGTAAAAGTCCAAAGTAAAACCATCTGGCCCAGGTGCTTTTTTCAGAGCAAGAGAAGAAATAGCAGTTGTAATTTCCTCTAATGAAAGTGGTGCATCCAACATATTCATTTGTTCAGCGGTCAATGAAGGATGATCTATGTTGGAAAGAAAATCTTGCAACACCATGGGAGAGAAAGACATATACGACTGGTATAAATCAGCATAAAAATCTCTGAATGCTTAAGAACATAAGAACATAAGAAATTGCCATGTTGGGTCAGACCAAGGGTCCATCAAGCCCAACATCCTGTTTCCAACAGAGGCCAAACCAGGCCACAAGAACCTAGCAATTACCCAAACACTAAGAAGATCCCATGCTACTGATGCAATTAATAACAGTGGCTATTCCCTAAGTAAACTTGATTAATAGCCGTTAATGGACTTCTCCTCCAAGAACTTATCCAAACCATTTTTTAACCCAGCTACACTAACTGCACTAACCACATCTTCTGGCAACAAATTCCAGAGCTTTATTGTGCGTTGAGTGAAAAACAATTTCTCCGATTAGTCTTAAATGTGCTACTTGCTAACTTCATGGAATGCCCCCTAGGCCTTCTATTATTCGAAAGTGTAAATAACCGAGTCACATCTACTTGTTCAAAACTTCTCATGATCTTAAAGACCTCTATCATATCCCCCCTCAGCCGTCTCTTCTCAAAGCTGAACAGCCCTGACCTCTTCAGCCTTTCCTCATAGGGGAGCTGTTCCATCCCCTTTATCATTTTGGTTGCCCTTCTCTGTATCTTCTTCATCGCAACTATATCTTTTTTGAGATGTGGCGACCATAATTGTCCACAGTATTCAAGGTGCGGTCTCACCATGGAGCGATATAGAGACATTATGACATTTTCCGTTTTATTAACCATTCCCTTCCTAATAATTCCTAACATTCTGTTTGCTTTTTTGACTGCTGCAGCACATTGAGCTGACTATTTTAAAGTATTATCCACTATGATGCCTAGATCTTTTTCCTGGGTTGTAGCTCCTAATATGGAACCTAACATCATGTAACTACAGCAAGGGTTATTTTTCCATATATGCAACACCTTGCACTTGTCCACATTAAATTTCATCTGCCATTTGGATGCCCAATCTTCCAGTCTTGCAAGGTCCTCCTGTAATGTATCACAGTCTGCTTGTGATTTAACTACTCTGAATAATTTTGTATCATCCGCAAATTTGATAACGCCACTCATCGTATTCCTTTCCAGATCATTTATATATATATTGAAAAGTACCGGTCCAAGTACAGATTCTTGAGGCCCTCCACTGTTTACCCTTTTTCACTGAGAAAATTGACCATTTAATCCTACTCTGTTTCCTGTCTTTTAACCATTTTGTAATCCACAAAAGGACATCGCCTCCTATCCCATGACTTTTTAGTTTTCGTAGAAGCCTCTCATGAGGGACTTTATCAAACACCTTCTGAAAATCCAAATACACTACATCTATCGGTTCACCTTTATCCACATGTTTATTAACCCCTTCAAAAAAATGAAGCACATTTGTTAGGCAAGACTTCCCTTGGGTAAATCCATGTTGACTGTGTTCCCTTAAATCATGTCTGTTACGCTGATACGTGGAACCAAGACTGATGACCGCTTACCTTGGCTAGTAGAGACACAGGGGAAGGAATCTCGAGGACTGGCATCGGGTAGAGGCATTCCCCGGCAGTCCATGTAGGGCAGGTAGCAAACGACAGGAACCAAGGCAAGTTATCCAGAGGCAGGCACAGGCAGAGTAATCCAAAAACAGTCCAGGTCAGGGCAGGCAGCAGACAACAGGAACCAAGGCAACTTATCCACAGGCAGGCAGCAGGCAGAGTAATCCAATAACAGTCCAGATCAGGCAGGCAGCAAACAGCAGGAAAATAGCAGACAACTCCCCAAAACTACTCGTGGCCGAAGCAGCGCGGAAGTGAAGAGGCTCCCTTTAATTAGGGCAAGCTTCCCGCGCTACACAGCACTTCCGCCGGCAGCTGACGTCAAAAGGGGCGTGGCCAATCCCCAATTTGCGTGGTGCCGCGCCGCGAGGGAAGCCAGCATCAAGGAGGAACGCCGGCGCCATCAGGGGTGTTCCTGCAGGTAGCAGTACCCCCCCTGCAAGGCCCTCCTCTCTTCTCTCTTGGTCTGGTTTTGAGGGGAAAGCACTGATGGAATTTTTTAAGCAAACGAGGTGCCTGAATATTATGAGCAGGCTCCCAAGTGTTCTCTTCGGGTCCAAAGTTCTTCCAAGAAATTAAATATTGTAGTTGTCCCCTACATCTTCTGGAATCCAGGATGTCCTCCACTTCGAATTGGTTATCATTCTGTATTATATGCTTTTTAGGCTTCCTCCTTCTGGAAGGCCAAGATAAAATTGCAGGTTTGAGTAAAGAAAAATGGAAGGTGTCGTGAATCCACAAAGAGGACGGCAAACGCAGTCTATAAGTGACTGCATTAATCTGCTTCTCAATAGGGAAAGGCCCAATAAAGCGAGGTGCAAATATTAATGACGGCATGCGTAATTGAAGATTGCGCGTGCTCAACCACATGAGATCTCCTGCCTGGAGTCAAGGAGCTGGACATCGCGTCTTATCCGCTTGGATCTTCATTTTACCGGCATTCTTTAATAATAAAGCTCGTGTCTCTTTCCATAACTTGGTCATAGAAGCGATGGTAGTGTTGACAGCTGGACAAATTGAAGAGGTAGCGATAAGTAACGGGAGTCGTGGGTGTCTACCAAAGACTACAAAAAAGGGAGACCTCCCCGTAGCCTGGGTCAAATGATTATTATGACATATTTCTGTCCAAACCAACAAGGGAGCCCAATTATCTTGTCGTTGATTGACATAAGATCTAAGGAAAGCCTTCAGGGATTGATTCGTCCGTTCCGTGAGTCCATTGGTTTGGGGATGATAGGCTGAAGAAAATTCAAGTTTAATTTTTAGAAGTTTGCTTTTTTGACTGCCGCAGCATATTGAACCGACGATTTCAATGTGTTATCCACTATGACGCCTAGATCTCTTTCTTGGGTTGTAGCACCTAATATGGAACCCAACATTGTGTAATTATAGCATGGGTTATTTTTCCCTATATGCATCACCTTGCACTTATCCACATTAAATTTCATGTGCCATTTGGATGCCCAATTTTCCAGTCTCACAAGATCTTCCTGCAATTTATCACAATCTGCTTGTGATTTAACTACTCTGAACAATTTTGTGTCATCTGCAAATTTGATTATCTCACTCGTCGTATTTCTTTCCAGATCATTTATAAATATATTGAAAAGTAAGGGTCCCAATACAGATCCCTGAGGCACTCCACTGTCTACTCCCTTCCACTGAGAAAATTGTCCATTTAATCCTACTCTCTGTTTCCTGTCTTTTAGCCAGTTTGCAATCCATGAAAAGACATCACCACCTATCCCATGACTTTTTACTTTTCCTAGAAGCCTCTCATGAGGAACTTTGTCAAATGCCTTCTGAAAATCCAAGTATACTACATCTACCGGTTCACCTTTATCCACATGTTTATTAACTCCTTTCAAAAAAGTGAAGCAGATTTGTGAGGCAAGACTTGCCTTGGGTAAAGCCATGCTGACTTTATTCCATTAAACCATGTCTTTCTATATGTGATTTTCCCTGGCACTGAAGTCAGGCTAACCGGCCTGTAGTTTCCCGGATCGCCCCTGGAGCCCTTTTTAAATATTGGGGTTACATTTGCTATCCTCCAGTCTTCAGGTACAATGGATGATTTTAATGATAGGTTACAAATTATTACTAATAGGTCTGAAATTTCATTTTTGAGTTCCTTCAAAACTCTGGGGTGTATGCCATCCGGTGTATGCCATCCGGTCCAGGTGATTTACTACTCTTCAGTTGTCAATCAGGCCTACCACATCTTCTAGGTTCACCGTGATTTGATTCAGTCCATCTGACTCATTACCCATGAAAACCTTCTCCATTACGGGTACCTCCCCAACATCCTCTTCAGTAAACACCGAAGCAAAGAAATCATTTAATCTTTCCGCGATGGCTTTATCTTCTCTAAGGAAGAAACAGGGAAGCAATTTTAGGAGAAAAAACCCCCCAAATCGCTGCATTTCCCCCAAAATAAAGGAGCGAGGGTTGCAGAGCTTCCGACTCAGGCTGCCATCTTGTGCACTGCACGAGAGCCCCCCCCCCCCCCCCCCCCCGATGAATTGGTATTCTAATGCTAGTGCTCTGAGATCCTAATGTGAGTCCTGATGCTTCCAAGGTAGATTTAAAGGGCCCTGTGGCCCAACATAGCTCCCGCCATCCACAAGAAAAAAAAATTCACCAGAGGTCTAACTACACCCCCCTTCCCCCGCTCACCCTGGGCTGCCATTTGAGGTGGCCCCCCAAAATATAGTTAAAAATAGACAAAAAGTACCATGATGAACTCCCCCTTGCCCAGTCCCCTCCTCAAGCTGGCTCCCTTAGCTGTCCCCCTCCCACACAGAGGACCCACACCCCAAAGAGTAATCCCTCCTTTCAATATAAAGTGTAAACCAATAGGATCCCCCTCAACTACCCAAAAATTACCTTGTGGCATAGTGAAACACCACCAACACCCCCCCCCCCCCCCACACACACACACACACACACACACTCTGGACCCTCCTTGCACCCATATAATTCACTAGCTTTTAAATAGAAAGTTCTCATGTCCCTTTAATCAGTTATCTTCACACAAGGAGGATAACTTTCAAACATATTTATGCAGCCCCCATATATATGTGTGTATAGTGGGCCACATAGAGTTGAACTAGTATTTTAGAACCTGCTGGATCATCTGTGTAGTGTACTTTATAGTATGTGCCAACTTTTGCACTTACTCAAAAACTTTAATATGTGCTGACTTTTTCACATACATGCACATACTCCTGGTTTTTCTGGGGCAGACATTGAAAATGCACCTCCCTCTCCTCCCCCCCCCCCCCCCCGGAAAGACAGCCACTGGATGTGGTGGGAAATGAGGATGACCTATTCCCCATCTGTGGTGTCCAAAGAAATGTATGGACCATGAGGGAGGCTCTGCAGGGCCTCTGCAGAGAGTTCAACCACATAGCCTCCTATGCCCAGGGCATAAATGTCTGGAGGAAATTATGGGAGATTAAAAATAAAAGCTGGTTATTTGGGTAGATGTGAAAAATCACATGAACTTGTTGCTTTGGAACTCCGCATGCAGTTTTGCACAGAAACCTGGGAAAAGGTTGCCCATGTAAAGTTAGCATACACAACAAAAGTGCAAGAAAAAAGTGAATTCCTGGTAGAGCATTTGAACTGTTGCATATAATATTTTTTATTTTGGCAACTCCTTAGTTTAGATACAGACACTGGCTGAAGGTCCCCCAACACGGTCCCGTGTTTTGCCACCCGGCTGCTTCGGGGGGGATTAATTTTAACAACGATCTGTATCAGTCTGAATTCACTTTTTTCTTGCACTTTTGTTGTGTATGCTGATAAATTTTGAGTGCAAGTGGTGCTCCGGTGTGTCGTTCCATGTAAAGTTAGAACATAAGAATTGCCATACTGGTTCAGAACAAGGGTCCATCAAGCCCAGTATCCTGTTTCCAACAGTGGCCAATCCAAGTCATAAGTCCTGGCAAGTACCCAAACATTAAATAAATCTCAAGCTGCTATTGCTTAATAATTAATAGCAGTTTATGGATTTTTCCTCTAGGAACTTATCCAAACCCTTTTTAAACGCAGCTACTCTAACTGCTGTAACCACATCCTCTGGCAATGAATTCCAGAGCTTAACTATGTGCTGAGTGAAAAATAATTTTTGATTTGTTTTAAATGAGCTGCTTACTAACTTCATGGAGTGCCCCCTAGTCCTTCTATTATCTGAGAGACTAAATAACTGATTTACATTAACTTGTTCAAGTCCTTTCATGATTTTGTAGACATCTACCATATCCCCCCTCCGTCATCTCTTTTCCAAACTGAACAGCTCTAACTTCCTTAGCCTTACCTCATAGGGCAGCTGTTTCATGCCAGTTATCATTTGGTCACCATTCTCTGCACTTTCTCCAGTAAAACTATATCTTTTTTGAGATGCGGCGACCAAAATTGCACTCAGTATTCAAGTTGCGGTCTTACCATGGAGCAATACAGAGGCATTATAACATCCATCGTTTTATTTGCCATTCCCTTCTTAATAATTCCTAACATTCTGTTTTATGAATTATCTACTATGACGCCTAGATCTCTTTTCTGGGTGGTAACTCCTAAGATAGAACGTAATATTGTGTAACTACAGCAAAGATTATTTTTCCCTATATGCATCACTTTGCACTTGTCCACGTTAAATTTCATCTGCCATTTGGAAGCCCAAACTTCCAGTCTCGCAAGGTCCTCCTGCAATTTATCACAATCCGCTTGAGATTTCACTACTCTGCATTGTTTTGTGTCATCCACAAATTTGATCACCTCACTCATCATACCCCTTTCCAGATCATTTATAACTATATTAAAAAGCACATTCCAAGTACAGATTCCTGAGGCACTCCACTCTTTACCCTGTGAAAACAGACCATGTAACACTACTCCCTGTTTCCTGTCTTTTAACCAGTTTGCACTCCACATAAGGACATTGCCTCCTATCCCATGACTGTTTAGTTTTCTTAGAAGCCTCTCATGTAGGACTTTGTCGAATGCCTTCTGAAAATCCAAATACACCACATCTACTGGTTCACCTCTGTCCACGTGTTTATTTACCCCTTCAAAAAAATGTAGATTTATGAAGCAAGACTTCCCTTGAGTAAATCCATGCTAGCTGTGTCTCTATTGCGTCCGTCGCTGCTCAACACCCTCACTCCGCCCTCTTTACCTCTGTGGTGACTCCCTCCGGGTCTCATGGATGGTTAGCTGCCACAGCGTCTTCTTGCCGTCTCCCTCCAGCGTTCCCAGACCGGCACAATGCTGTGGATCCGCCATGTTGCCTGATGCCGTAGGCGCGCGGTCCAATTGATGTACCAGCAAGAGCGCGAACCTCGGGGGCGTCCTCCCAGGATGACGCCATCCGCTTCCAATATAAAAGGTCTCAGTATTCGCTAACGGATCAAGTTAGCAAGGGAATTGCTGGGGATTGCTTCGGCTTTCCTCCCAAGCTACTCTGCCTCCTCGGACTTACCAGGGGTACCCCCTCCTCAGGGGCCTCGCTCTCTTTTCTTTATTTCAGATTGCAGATAGGAACCGGTACTCGCTCCTCGAGGGCCCATGTTCCTGAACACTCTGAAGATTCCCTACTGCCTGGAAGCTTACGCAGATACAGACATTTGTGAGTTACCATCGCTCTCTCAGAACTTTCCCTGGAACCAGGGACTCGCTCCTCGAGGGCCTAACCATTTCCAGCTACTGAGCTTCCTTAAGACCTTATGTGAGTTGTCATCCAGTTCTGGCTATGAACACAGCATACTCTGTCTACTCACTATCTATAGTTTCTCTACAGCTCAGCAACCCTGAGGGACTTCAGCTCTGCCGGGAAGATCAGCTCACTACTGCCACCTCTGGTGGTTCTACTATCCTGTCTAATAAAAGAACTATCTGTGTCTGTCTCCATACCCAAGCCTAGCCGGTGGTCCCTCTCAGGATATTCTCCTGGGGGGCGTAGTCATCTGCCATCGGCCCAAGGATCCACCTATCTACATTCCTCTACAGCCGAGTGCCCTCTCCAAGCACTCCGCTGGTAACAGATTGTTACTCCTTTCCCATCAGGAGTCTTCAGCAACAGATTCATAACAGATTGCTAACCCCGCAGTCTGTACCTTAACAGATTAATTACTCCCTCTACAGGAGCTGAGCATATCAGATTGCTAACTTCTTCCACAGGAGCCAGTTCATGACAGATTGCTAACTCCTCCCTTTTTGAGGAGTAGAGCATAACAGATTGCAAACTCCTCCTTCTACAGGAGCCGATTCGTAACAGATTGCTAACTCCTCCCTTTACAGGAGCCAATTCGTAACAGTCTCATTAAACCATGTCTATCTAAATGTTTTGTGATTTTATTCTTTATAACAGTTTCCACGATTTTTCCCGGCACTGAAGTCAGGCTCACCAATCATTGTTTCCCAGATCAGCCCTGGAGCCCATTTTAAATATCGGGGTTACATTGGCCATCTTCCAGTCTTCAGGTGCAATGGATGATTTTAATGATAGGTTACATGGGCACACTGGGGTTCTGTGCAGCCCCATTGTGACAGCTATTGGAGCAACTCACCCCTTGTAAGGAGCTTCAGAGGACAGCATCAACACTCCTATGGCACAAGGATAAACTCAGGGGGTGGTAGTGCAGGGCAAAGAGTAGCCAAGTCTATACCTCTTAGCATTAAATAGTCATTAGCTGTGACAAGATATGAGTGGGTGTGTGGCCTGAAAAGCATATAGAAACATAGAAATGACGGCAGAAGAAGACCAAACGGCCCATCTAGTCTGCCCAGCAAGCTTTCACACTTTTTTTTTTCTTGTACTTATGTTACTCTTGGCCCCCATCAGCAACCCCATGTTCCAGTTTCCCTACACCCCCGCCATCGATGTAGAGAGCAGCGCTGGAGCTGCATCCAAGCGAAGCATCCAGCTCAATTGGTCAGGAGTAACAGCTGCTGCAATAAGCAAGTTACTCCCACGCTTATTTGTATACCCAGCCTGTGCCATTCAGTCCTTGTTGTTGTCTGAATATAATTCCTCTTTTCTTTATTCCCCCTGCCGTTGAAGCAGTGCGTTGCACTGGATATGTATTCACAGTGAAGTATCAGGCTTAATTGATTCAGGGTAGTAACCGCCGTAACAAGCAAGCTACTCCCATAATTATTTGTTTGTCCAGACTATCAGGTCGATCCAGTATCGTCCGCTCGAGGATTGCCCGTCTGTAACGTGCTCGTAGCGCACAATTCGGGCGCGCAAGGCAATTCGGCGATACGGTCTCCAGTTTCACGCGTCCGTATCGCTTCTGAAAACAGACGCATAACCCTTTCCGCACCCGGCATGTAAATGAACGAAAAAGCTGTATAATGAAGGAATTAGTTATTCCCCTGCGATACTGTAACGGGCGCTGATATTATCTCCTCCGTAACCCGCTGTTCTGCCGCGGCCTTAACCTGCTAGTTTACCGCCTCCCCCTAGTAGGAGTTAGTGTAGTGTAGTGTAGGGTAAAACATTGCTTACCCGCCCTGGTCCCGTCCGGTCTCCTGCAGCCCCGTCCGGACCGGACGGGGCTGCAGGAGACCGGACGGGACCAGGGCAAAAA
Organism: Rhinatrema bivittatum; assembly: GCF_901001135.1. Taxonomy (NCBI): domain Eukaryota; kingdom Metazoa; phylum Chordata; class Amphibia; order Gymnophiona; family Rhinatrematidae; genus Rhinatrema; species Rhinatrema bivittatum. Next base: position 245,462,322 of record NC_042618.1, read on the forward strand.
AAAACAAACGAAAAAGTAGCAAGGCTCGGGCCTGCTATGGTAAGTGTAAAAAGTGTAAAAAACAAAAAACCTGTGTGTTATATAAAAAAATAAAACAATTTTAAATACCTGTCGGAGGGCCGTGGGTCCAGGCGGCCGGTGGGCAGCGGGCAAGCCATCAGCGGCATCCGGTAGTCCCTTCTCCCTTCCTCCCTCCCTCCCCTGCCTGGATGAGCGCCAAAATCGCACGGGCGGGTCGGCAGCGGGGGGGGGGGGGGCGGCAGCAGGATCCGGGAGCGGCGGGTAGGCAGCAGCGGGGTCCGGGGGGGTAGTGGCAGCGGGGGTCCGGGGGGGGGCAGCGGCAGCGGGGTCCGGGGGGGTGGCAGCGAGATCCGGGGAGCCAGCAGCGGCAGCATGTTCGATCGAGCAGGCAGGTAGGTGGCAAAGTAAAGATGGCCGCCTGCACGGGAAAATCGTGCAATTTGCCGCTGAAGACGTGACGGAACGTCGTGACGTCACGTCTTCAGCGGCCAATTGCACGATTTTCCCTTGCAGGCGGCCATCTTTACTTTGCCACCTACCTGCCTGCTCGATCGAACATGCTGCCGCTGCTGGCTCCCCGGATCTCGCTGCCACCCCCCCGGACCCCGCTGCCGCTGCCCCCCCCCCCGGGACCCCGCTGCCGCTACCCCCCCGGACCCCGCTGCTGCCTACCCGCCGCTCCCGGATCCTGCTGCCGCCCCCCCGCTGCCGCCCCGCCCGTGCGATTTTGGCGCTCATCCAGGCAGGGGAGGGAGGGAGGAAGGGAGAAGGGACTACCGGATGCCGCTGATGGCTGCCCACCGGCCGCCTGGACCCATGGCCCTCCGACAGGTATTTAAAATTGTTTGTTTTTTTTATATAACACACAGGTTTTTTGTTTTTTACACTTTTTAAACTTTTTTACACTTCCTGGTGCCTGTAATTTCAAATGTCATTTGAAATGACAGGTACCAGCGCACCCAGGTTACTGTATAGGCGCTGTTACAGCGCCTATACAGTAAAATGGGTTGCGCGGGCATAACCCTTCCCTAACGCTTCACAGCCGCGGCATGCATTTGCATGCGATTAGAGGAGAGTATCAGGGAGTTAGTGAAGAGAACTGTGCGTGCGGGGAGGAAGGGTGCGCCTGACACTACCTCACTGTTTTTACCGCGGCCTTACTGGATCGAGCCGTATGTAATTCATTCCTTGTTGTTTGTTGCCTGAATATAAATCCTCTTTCCCCCTGCCTTTGAAGGAGAGAGCTATGCTGGATATGCATTGAAGTGAAGTATCAGACATTTAGTTTGGGGTAGTAACCGCCGCAACAAGCAAGCTACTCCCTGGTTTTTTTGTGAATGCAAATCCTTTTTTTCCACATTTCCTTTTGCCGTTGAAGCATACAGCAATGCTGGAGTTGCAGTGACAGTGAGTATGTTTATTGAATAAGGGTATTAATCTCCAGGTAGTAGCTGTAATTCCCGCAAGCTACCCCCATGCCTCTTCTCGTCATTCACCTCCTTTAGACTTTATGGATCCACAGTATTTATCCCACGCCCCTTTGAAGTCCTTCACAGTTTTGGTCTTCACCACTTCCTCCGGAAGGGCGTTCCAGGCATCCACCACCCTTCCGTGAAGAAATAGTTCCTGACATTGGTTCTGAGTCTTCCTCCCTGGAGTTTCAAATCGTGACCCCTGGTTCTGCTGATTTTTTTCCAATAGCAAAGGTTTGTCATTGTCTTTAGATCATTAAAACCTTTCAAGTATCTGAAAGTCTGTATCATATCACCTCTGTTCCTCCAGGGTGTACATATTTAGATTCTTCAATCTCTCCTCGTAAGTCATTCGATGAAGACCCTCCACCTTTTTGGTTGCCCTTCTCTGGACCGCTTCCATCCTGTCTCTGTCCCTTCAGAGATACGGTCTCCAGAACTGAGCACAGTACTCTAGGTGAGGCCTCACCAAGGATGTGTACAAGGGGGATAATCACTTCCCTTTTCTTGCTCGATATTCCTCTCTCTATGCAGCCCAGCATCCTTCTGGCTTTAGCTATCATCTTGTCACATTGTTTCAACGACTTCAGATTGTTAGACACTATCACCCCAAGGTCTCTCTCCTGCTCTGGGCACACCAGCCCTCCCCCCCCCCCCCCCCCATCGAATACTATACTTTCGGATTTCCACACCCCATATGCATGACTCTGCACTTCTTGGCATTGAATTTCAGCTGCCATATCTTCAACCACTCTTCCAGCTTCCTTAAATCCCATCTCATACTCTCCACTCCTTCCGACGTGTCCAATCTGTTGCAGATTTTAGTGTCATCCGCAAAAAGACAAACCTTACCTTCTTATTCCATCTGCAATGTCGCTCACAAAGATATTGAACAAGACTGGTCCCAACACTGATCCTTGTGGCACTCCGCTTAACACTGCTCTCTCTTCAAGTTCCATTTACCATCACACATTGTCTTCTGTCCGTCAACCAGTTTGCAATCCAGGCCACCACCTTGGCACTCACTCCTAAGCTTCTCATTTTATTCACCAGCCTCCTGGGACCATATCAAAAGCTTTGCTAAAATCCAAGTAGATGACATCGAGCGCTCTTCCTTGATCCAATTCCTTAGTCACCCAATCAAAAAAGTCGATTAGATTTGTCTGACAGGACCTTCCCTTGGTGAAACCATGCTGCCTCTCGTCCATCAATTTTGCTGCTTGTAGATAGTTCACAGTTCTTTCCTTCAGCAGTGACTCCAATATCTTTCCCTCTACCGAAGTGAGGCTAACCAGCCTGTAGTTTCCAGCCTCTTTTCTGCTCCCGCTCTTGTGAAGCGGGACCACCGTTGCTCTTCTCCAATCACTCGGCACCACTCCTGTTTCAAGGGAGCTATTGAACAGGTCACACCGCGGAGCCGCCAGTACATCTCTGAGCTCCCTCAGTATCCTGGGATGAACCTCATCAGGCCCCATGGCTTTGTCCACCTTCAGTTTTCCTAGCTCTTCCCATACATTCTTTTCCGTAAATGGAGTTTCATCCATTCCGTTTCCCTCCAGTTTCTTGTTGACTAGTGTCGGTCCTTCTCCGGGGTCTTCTTTAGTGAATACCAAACTGAAGTATTAGTTTAATAATTCTGCCATTTCTTCATCTGTCTCCACCCATTGATCCTTTTCACCTTTCAATTGCAGTATACCACTTTGGACTTTTCTCCTTTCACTGATGTATCTGAAAAATGTTTTGTCACCTTGCTTTACCTCTTTGGCAATCCTTTCTTCCGCTTGAATTTTCGCTTTCTTGATTGCTTTCTTCGTCTCCCTCAGTTCCACTAGATATTCTTCCTTGTGTTCTTCTCTTTGGGATTCTTTATATTTCTTGAATGCTGTTCTTTTAGCTTTTATTTGGTCAGCCACCTCCTTTGAGAACCAGATAGGTCTCATTTTTCTCCTGCTTTTCTAACATATAGATTAGTTGCCTTGGTAATTGCTCCTTTTAGTTTGGTCCATTGTTGTTCCACATCTCTCGTTCTCCCAGTCTTCCAGTTCTTCCTCCAGGTACTTCCCCATTTCATCAAAGTCCATGTTTTTGAACTGCAAAACTCGAGTCTTCGTGCTACTTCTCCATATCCTATTTGTGATATGAAACCATACTGTATGATGATCACTGGTGCTGAGGTGGGCACCCACCTGGACATTAGAGACGTTACATCCATTAGTGAGAACTAAGTCGAGTATAGCTCCCTCCCTCATGGGTTCCATTACCATTTGTTTGAACAGAGCCCCTTGTAGGGCATCCACTATCTCTCTACTACTGTTAGATTCTGCTGAAGGGATTCTCCAGTCTACATCCGGCAGATTCAAATCTCCAATAATCAGCACTTCTCCCTTCTTTCCCATCTTTTGTATGTCTTCAACTAGAGCTTTGTCAAGCTCTTCCATTTGATTTGGAGGCCTGTAAACCACTCCAATAGAAACGGAAACCCCATCATCTTTTTTTAGGTCAGCCCATAGTGCTTTTTCTTTGCCCCATCTTCCTTGCAGCTCAGATGCTTGGATATTGTTTCTGACATAAAGAGCCACTCCTCCCCCTTTCCTGCACATATTGATGTCAGAAGGGGCAGAAGCAGTAGCTGGCAAAATGGAAACATGCCATTAAGAAGATCACAGAACCCGCATTGTGTAACTAAATGCATTTTATTCCAGCTCATAATTTTAGATTAAGAACCTAAAAAAAAAAGGCCTGGTTGTTGTTCTGCCTGGAGGACGACAGGCTGCAACAGCTATGTGACAGGTAGGAAGAAGACTAGAGGTAAGTTCCCTAAATGCCCATGAGGGAGATGTTAACACAGTTTATATATTTGCTGCTTCCATCACTTTTCCCACTGTTGTCCTGCCATTCAGCAATACCCTTTCTCAGCCAATAGCTGGAAGTATTCCTCCTGCACCTAAAGCTTCTTCCTTCTAGAGACCATCAACATTTATCCAGCGGTATGGTGGACACAGCTCAACCCCTGGGACATGGCACACCATGTCATGAAGTACTGCTTTTGCTTCCTTTACAGGCCAACTATAAAAGTAAGTAGGGTGTTAGAATCTACTCGAAATACCCTAACCAGGAAATCTGTATTCCTCCTTCCTACAAGAGCCCTTTGCCTTGTGGCAGCATCATGGCCATAGATGGATTGGAATCCAAGGCATACTTCAACACGTACTTCAGTCACTGAGACTACCTCAGAACTGTTATCACTAGCTAGGCACTATGCTGTAAAGAGCAGCTGTATAGAAGCCTAAGTTTCTGAGGAAACCTATATATGGCTGTTCAATTCCCTGAAGCAGAAAGGTGTCCCACAGCTGAAATCACATTCCATTGCTTCTACCCCTCCCATAAATGGAATGCACTCTTACATTCTGTAGGATGCTGCCCATCACATTCCTGTGCATACCAACTGATGGCTTACCACATACATTTTTCTCTGTTCACAGACACCATCAGCTCTGCGGAGGAGGAGGAAGCTCCATACCCAGCCCCTCCTGCTGGAGCAGCTGCTGTGCTGGTTGTAGATGGCCAGCAGCCACCACCACCACACCCTGCAGCAGCACAGCAGCCAGAACCCCCTCCATCCTTCTTGGGATGCAGTTTGATGGTCTAGTTACTATGTCTAAACAGTTTTCATCTTTACCAAGTCTGTTTTTTATAGCTTGAGAATGATTCGTATGCTATCTCCTTTTCTCTCTAAATCAGACTTAAAAGTGTTATCCAGTGTTTTTATTTTGTCTCAAGTTGACTATTGCAACTCATTGTATTTGGGTATTATGGAAAATTATTTAAAGCATATCCGATTGCTGCAAAACATTGCAGCAAGAGTTGTGTTTGGTGCATCCAAATTTAATCATGTTTCCCTGCGGCTCCAAGAGCACTGGTTGCCTATTTGTTGTTGTATTCTGTTTAAAGTGCTGTGTCTTACTTTTAAAGCCCTTTTGAGGGGAAAACCTGATTACCTTGAAAATCTATTAATCCCATAAAAACCAACTAGAGCGCTAAGATCTTCCCAGAAAGAAATATTGAGACTGCCCTCACCAAAAGAAATAATTCTCGAGGCCACTAGGTACTGTACCATCCAATACCAGGCTCCTCTGATTTGGAATTCTTTGCCCTTTTACTTTTATACCAAGTGTGACTATTTGAAATTCAGGAAGATGATTAAGACTTGGTTATTTAACCAAATATAAAATAATTTAATTTTTTCGGGTAGATGATTATTTGGCAGTAAGGCAATTACTTGAATATATTCCCTTGTTTTTACCCATTATTTTATTTTATGCTTGTATTTTAATTTTTTTAAATCTGATGTTAGTTTTTGTATATGATATATTATAGATTCTTTTTCTTTTTATTACTGTATTATATTGTACACTGTTTTGGAAGTTTCTTTTGAAAATTGGTATAACAAATATGGAAACATAGAAATGATGGCAGAAGAAGACCAAATGGCCCATCCAGTCTGCCCAGCAAGCTTCCACACTTTTTTTTTTCTCTCTCTCATACATATCTGTTACTCTTGGCCTTTAGTAACCTTTTGGTTCTATTTCCCTTCCACCCCCGCCATTAATGTAAACTTTTAGTTCTATTTCCCTTCCACCCCTGCCATTAATGTAGAGAGCAGTGCTGGAACTGCTTCTAAGTGAAGTATTAATGTAACCTTTTGGTTCTGTTTCCCTTCTACCCCCGCCATTAATGTAGACAGCAGTGCTTGACTGCTTCTAAGTGAAGTATCTAGCTTAATTGGTTAGGGGTAGTAACCACCGCAATAAGCAAGCTAATCCCATGCTTATTGTTTACCCAGCCTGTGCAATTCAGTCCATGTTGGTTGTTGTCGGAATATAAAATCATCTTTTCTTCATTCCCCCTGCCGTTGAAGCAGAGAGCAACACTGGATATGCATTGAAAGTGAAGCATCAGGCTTGTTTGGTTTGGGGTAGTAACCGCCGTAACAAGCAAGCTACTCCCCGCAATTTTTGTGAATGCAAATCATTTTTTTCACATTTCCTCTTGCCGTTGAAGCATAGAGCACTGTCGGAGTCGCATTTACCGTGTGTATGTCTAATGAATAAGGGTATTATCTCCAGATAGTAGCAGTCTTTCCCGCAAGCCTCCCTCTCTTCCTTCACATCCTCTAGACTTTATGGATCCACAGTGTTTATCCTATGCCCCTTTGAAGTCCTTCACAGTTTGTCTTCACCACTTCCTTCAGAAGGGTGTTCCAGGCATCCATCACCCTTTCCATGAGGAAATACTTCCTGACATTGGTTCTGAGTCTTCCTTCTTAGAGCTTCAAATCGTGACCCCTGGTTCTGCTGATTTTTTTCTAACGGAAACGGTTTGTCGTTGTCTTTGGATCATTAAAACCTTTCAAGTATCTGAAAGTCTGTATCATATCACCTCTGTTCCTCCTTTCCTCCAGGGTGTACATATTTAGATTCCTCAATCTCTCCTCATAAGTCATTCGATGAAAACCATCCACCTTTTTGGTTGCCCTTCTCTGGACCGCCTTCATCCTATCTCTGTCCCTTCGGAGATACGGTCTCCAGAACTGAGCACAGTACTCCAGGTGAGGCCTCACCAAGGCCCTGTACAAGGGGATAATCACTTCCCTTTTTTTACTCGATATTCCTCTCTCTATGCAGCCCAGCATTCTTCTGGCTTTAGCTATCACCTTGTCACATTGTTTCCCCGACTTCAGATCATTTGACACTATCACACCAAGGTCTTTCTCCTGCTCCATGCACATCAGCCCTTCACCCCCCATCGAATACAGTTCTTTTGAATTTCTGCACCCCATATTCTTGGCATTGAATCTCAGTTGCCATATATTTGACCACTCTTCCAGCTTCCTTAAATCCCATCTCATTCTCTCTACTCTTTCCGGCGTGTCCACTCTGTTGCAGATCTTAGTGTCATCCGCAAAAAGACAAACCTTACCTTCTATCTTGTCCACTATGTCGCTCACATAGATATTGAACAGGATCAGTCCCAACACCGATCCTTGCGGCACTCCGCTTAACACTGCTCTCTCTTCAGAGTAAGTTCCATTTACCATCACACATTGTCTTCTGTCCGTCAACCAGTTTGCAATCCAGGCCACCACCTCGGCACTCACTCCTAAGCTTCTCATTATACTCACCAGCCTCCTGTGTGGGACCGTATCAAAAGCTTTGCTGAAATCCAAGTAGATGACATTGAGCGCTCTTCTTCTATCCAATTCCCTAGTGACCCAGTCAAAAAAGGCGATCAGATTTGTCTGACAGGATCTTCCCCTGGTGAATCCATGCTGCCTCTGGTCCAGCAATTCTCCCGACTGGATAGTTCACTATTCTTTCTTTCAGCAGTGACTCCATTACTTTTCCCACCACCGAGGTGAGGCTAACCGATCTGTAGTTACCAGCCTCCTCTCTGCTCCCTCTCTTGTGAAGTGGGACCACCACTGCTCTTCTCCAATCTCTCGGCACCACTCCCGTTTCCAGGGATCTATTGAACAGGTCACTCAGCGGAGCCGCCAGCACATCTCTGAGCTCTTTCAGTATCCTGGGATGAACTTCATCCGGCCCCATGGCTTTTTCCACTTTCAGTTTCCCCCAGCTCTTCCCATACATTTACTGTAAATGGTGTTACATCTACTCCACTCCCCTCCGGTTTCTTGTTAACTAGCGACTGTCCTTCTCCAGGGTCCTCTTTAGTGAACACCGAACTGAAGTATTTGTTTAATATTTCTGCCATTTCTTCATCTCTCTCCACACATTGATCTTTTCCACCTTTCAATTTCACTATACCACTTTGGACTTTCCTCCTTTCTCTGATGTATCTGAAAAATGTTTTGTCACCTCGTGTTACCTCTTTGGCAATCCTTTCTTCCGCTTGACTTTTTGCCTTCTTGATTACTTTCTTCATCTCCCTCAGTTCTGCCAGATATTCTTCTTTGTGCTCCTCCCTTTGGGATCCTTTATATTTCTTGAATGCTGTTCTTTTAGCCTTTATTTTGTCAGCCACCTCCTTTGAGAACCAGTTAGATTTCATTTTTCTTTTGCTTTTCTTTACTTTTCTACCATATAGATTAGTTGCCTTGGTAATTGCTCCTTTTAGTTTGGTCCACTGTTGTTCCACATCTCTCTCGTTCTCCCAGCCTTCTAGTTCTTCCTCTAGGTACTTCCCCATTTCATCAAAGTCCGTGTTTTTGAACTGCAAAACTCGGGTTTTGGTGCTTCTTCTCCATATCCTTTGTGTGATATGAAACCATACCGTTTGATGATCACTGATGCTGAGGTGGGCGCCCACCTGGACATCAGAGACATTATCTCCATTAGTGAGCACTAAATTGAGTATAGCTCCCTCTCTCATGGGTTCCATTACCATTTGTTTAAACAAAGCCCCTTGCAGGGCATCCACTATTTCTGTACTATTGTTAGATTCTGCAGAAGGGATACTCCAGCCTCCATCCGGCAGATTAAAGTCTCCAACGATCACCACTTCTCCTTTCTTTCCCATCTTTTGGATGTCTTCAACCAGATCTCTTTCATGCTCTTCCTTTTGATTTGGAGGCCTGTAAACCACTCCAATATAAATGGATGCCCCATCATCTTTTTTTAGGGTGGCCCAGAGTGCTTCTTCATTGCCCCATCTTTCTTGCAGTTCAGATGCATGGATATTGTTTCTGACATAGAGAGCCACTCCTCCCCCTTTCCTGTCCTCTCTGTCCTTCCTTAACAAGTTATTGCCCAGTATTGCCGTAACCCAATCATGTGATTCCGTGAACCACGTCTCCGTGACAGCAACAACGTCTAAGTCCACTTCCACCATTAGGGCTTGCAGATCTGGGATTTTATTGCCCAAATTACGAGCATTTGTGCTCATAGCTTTCCAGATTTTCTCATTCAGGTTACTGCTTTTCCTGGACTCCTTTTGTGACTTTAGTTGAGTTTTGTTATCCACTTCACCCGTCACAATGTGCTTATTCCTTTGGTTACTGGTCTGGAATTTCTGTATGAGTTACCCTCCAACTGGTGGCCCCGGGCCACTACATCAGCAACCTGCTCTTCCCATCCTTGGAGGGCATCTACTCCTTTTTCACCAGGGTCCTCAGGATACCAGTCTTGATGGTTGCCAGCCATTGCTGGTAGAGGGAGGCGAGCCTCTTGCAGGACAGCCTCCCCTAGAATTTGGCCAGCACTCCATTGCTGCAGAGGCTGGTTCTGCATCTGGTCTATGGCTTCAAGTCCATAGACCCAGGCACTTGCGGCTGTGAGGGTGATTGTCCAGATGATGGGGGAAAAATCTGAGATGTGTGTGTTGACGTCAGGAGACTGGTGGATGTGATGGAGCATCTCATGCAAACTAAAGAGGGCTTTTTTGGCCGTTCTTGAACTGTTGAGCATGAGGTGAACACCACAGCCACCGGCCCCCTAAATCTATCAGGACCGGTGCTTATGAGTTTCTGTGCCTTTTAATTATACAAATAGTTATCTCCCTAGATGTTGCCACCCTACCCCCTTTTGCTTTAAATAGTTTTGTTAAAAAGTAAAGGGCAGAAACACACCCTCCGGCCCGCCCCTTCCAAGAGGCTTGGTACTTGAGGGAGGGGGGAAAAGAACCTGACTCTGCCACTGCAACACGTGGCCGGGCACAGCTAGTGTGTAATGAAACTTAATACTACTCGGTATATTTTCTTTGAACTATCCCAGCTGCGTTTCTTCTTAGATAATCATAGAGGACAATGTAACCTAGCCAGATCAGGGCATAGAATAGTTAAGATATTGTCTCCCTTTATTTCTTTTTTTACTTTTTCCTATTTTAAGAGTGTGTTCTTGTAACCCTTGGATCTCCAAAATTACCGTTTACAGGGTCTAATAACCACCTAGAAATAGGTGTTTAGATTTGTATATTCTATTTTGGAATTTTATTTTAAATTCTTTGTAAATAACCCATACTAGATTGAAATGATTTCTGTCTAAAGTTGTTAATAAATGAATAAATTTAAAAAAACCAACATCAAAAAGTGATAGAAATAATGTTTCGGTGCTGTGATACGCACAAAACCCATACTGATGGAGATCCAAGATAGAGTGATAATCCAAAAAGAATTGAAACTGTTTTAGTACCATCTTTTCTAAGACTTTTGAGAAAAATGGAAGATTGGAAAATGGCCAATATTTATTCAGATCCCTTAATTCAAGATTTTCTTTTTTTAGAACTGGTTTTATTGTAGCATTTTTTAATGATCCAGGAACATGACCTTCATTTATAGATTAACAATTTTTGTAACAAAAGCTGCATAATCCTACTTTGTATAAATAGACAGTAAATCCAACCAGAACTTTAAATGAGAAAAGTACAGTAGTGAAGTATAATATAAACTTACAGTTTTCTTATTTTAAATCAAGAAATGCAAAAATAACACTAGGCCTGTTAGCCAGGGCAACCAACATACTCATATGGATAGTAAAGAAAAAAAAATAAGGAACGCTAATAAAGAAAGTTTGGGTTGAGAAAAGCAGTGAAGCTTTCAAAAAATTTTTTTTACCCTTGAGTACTCAAATGTTGAGAGGGGAATATCCACCCCAATGTCACAGTTTGTAAAGGGGTGGGATGTCTTAATGACCCCAGCTCCTTTGGTTTCCCTCCACTGGCAGGTTCCCAGGTGAAACTGGGTGTGGGGGGGATCTTCTGATATCAGTTTCTTCTCATTCCAGGTCAGGCTCCTCATTGTCCACCTTGGCACTGGCAAAAGATCCAGCCAAGCATCAGGACAAATCTTGAAAACATCGCCATCAATCGCTTCATTGCATGGCTCCAAACTTGGAAAGGCACCGTCACCAACCGAGCTGCCCCAGAAATGGCTCCAAGGAAGCATCACGAACCTGAGGGACCGAGGCAATCCCCACCGGTTATGGTGGTGGGCACCGTTCCCCTCAAGGCTCTGAGGGAGATCTGGTTTTGCCATCTCTTCCTCATACTGTCCTATCCTCGTCAACATTCGAGGAGGTGTTGGAGCGCCATGTGCGGCCGGCAGTCAGTTTGGCACTGCAGGGCTTCGAGCCCCCGGTGCCGCTGCTGCCACGGAAAGCCGCTCCATCGGTGCTTGCACCCTTTCTGGAGCAACTGGATTTGCTGCTCGATGTTTTCCTGACACAGCCTCTCCCGATACCCCGGGCACCCTTGCTGTCACAGGTGGCATCGGTGCAGCCTCCATCAGAGACTATCTTGGTGATTGATCCCTCCGATAAGGGGGACCGTTGGGAATGTTGGCACTGCTATTGATGGCGACAACCCAGCCAGCGTCCTGGGTCATTTGGACTCTGTGCCTTTGGGGCCGCTGGTTCCCCTGGTGATCCAGATATCCGCAGGGCCTCCGGGACTGGACTACTCTTTGGTTCCGACGGTGCTGTCGGTGGCCGTGCCTCTGCCCACAGGGCTATTGAGGCCTTCAGGATCTCAGAACAAGAGTTCACTGAGAGCTCCACCCCTGGTGAAGAGGACGCCCTTTACAATCCTTGAGCGGGCAAGGTGTTCCTGCCCTCTACAGAGGACTCCAGAAGATTTGCCCTCTGAGCCCTCCCCTCCAGAGGAGAGGCTTAAGTCTCCACCAGAAGACTTAACCTTTGCTGGGTTCGTGAAGGCCATGGCAGAATCAGTGTCTTTTCAGCTCTTGACTGAGCAGGATTCCAGGCATAAGATGCTAGAAGTCCTCCTGATACATGACATTTTCAAAGCTATGTTTGTCCGACTGTGGGAGCATCCCATTTCTATCTCTCCAGTAAACTGAAAAATGGATGCGGTCTACTTGGTGCAACCCATCATGGGATTTGAGTGCTGACAGCTTCCGCACCAGTCGATAGTGATGGAATCCACCCTAAAGAAGGCAAACTGGTCATGGACCCATGCTTCAGCTCCTCCAAGTCGTGATCACAGGGCTGTGGACGCTTTGGGAAGGAAAGTCTTCCAGAGGTCCATGCTGACGGCCCAGATTGCACGTTATCAGCTCTATATGAGGAAATACTCCAGGAACCTCTGGAAACAAATTAAAGATCTGGAGGCCCCCAGCAGTTTCAGGAGGACTTCCTGAAAGTGATCCAACAAGGATTGGAATGTGACAAGCATGAAGTCAGGTTGGCTTATGATGTCTTTGAAACGGCAGCGAAGGTTGCGGCGACAGGCATCAGAGTTCAACGCGTGGCCTGGCTTCGGGGCTCGGACCTCCAGCCAGATGTACAAGAGTGAACTGTGGACCTCCCCTGTATGGGGGAAATTCTCTTCGGGGACAAGATCAAGGACGTGGTAGCACAGTTTAAGGATTACCATGAAACCCTCCAACATCTGTCTGCCACCTCCTCGGACCCTCAGTCTGCTGGCAAAAGGCCATCACAGCAAAAGCTTGAGGCACCCCTTTTACCACTCGAGGAAGATTTATTCTCCAGTTAGTAGGGCGAGACCTCAACATGCACCTGCTAGACCACAAATGAGGCAGCCGGGCACTCCTCGGCCATCACCAGCCCCACAGCAGAGCCTTGCTACAGGGTTTTGACTGGAGCTTGAGCCAGCATCCCGTACCTGGGACAAACAACCTCCCTGTGGGAGGCCGTTTGCAGAGCTTTGCAAACCATTGACTCTGTCACCTCAGACCAATGGCCCCCTCCCGGAATCCCCTGCATTTCCCTCTTGGAGATTTTTGGTGAACCAGCAGATACTTCGAGGAGAGCTCTCCACCCTCTTAATGGCCCAAGCGGTCGAGCCTGACCCACCAGATCAGCGAAACAGCGGGTTTTACTCGAGGGGTTTCCTGATTTCCAAGAAAACAGGGGGTTTTGTCCTATCTTTGACCTGAGGTCTTTGAACAGGTTTCTCATAAGAGAAAAGTTTAAAATTCTTTCCTTGGGTGCCCTAATCCCTCTCCTGAAGAATGGGGACTGGCTTTGCTCTCTTGACGTAAAAGACAGCTACGCTCATATTTCGATCTCTCTCAATCATTTTGAGATGCGGTGACCCAATTCTGGTTGCCACATCTCAAAAAAGATATAATTGCGATGGAAAAGGTACAGAGAAGGGCAACCAAAATGATAAAGGGAATGGAACAGCTCCCCTATGAGGAAAGACTAAAGAGGTTAGGGCTGTTCAGCTTAGAGAAGAAACGGCTGAGGGGGGATATGATAGAGGTGTTTAAAATCATGAGAGGTCTAGAACGGGTAGATGTGAATCAGTTATTTACTCTTTCGGATAATAGAAAGACTAGGGGGCACTCCATGAAGTTAGCATGGGGCACATTTAAAACTAATTGGAGAAAGTTCTTTTTTACTCAACGCACAATTAAACTCTGGAATTTGTTGCCAGAGGATGTGGTTAGTGCAGTTAGTATAGCTGTGTTTAAAAAAGGATTGGATAAGTTCTTGGAGGAGAAGTCCATTACCTGCTATTAAGTTCACTTAGAGAATAGCCACTGCCATTAGTAAAATGGAATAGACTTAGTTTTTGGGTACTTGCCAGGTTCTTATGGCCTGGATTGGCCACTGTTGGAAACAGGATGCTGGGCTTGATGGACCCTTGGTCTGACCCAGTATGGCATTTTCTTATGTTCTTAAGTACTTCCATTCCTGGTGGGAGAGGAGCACTTTCAATATCAGGTACTACCTTTCGGCCTGGCATCCGTGCTGCACGTCTTCACGAAGTGCCTGGCGGCACTAGGAGCATGTTTCAGGAGGCAACTAGTGCAGGTTTTCCCCTACCTGGATGATTGGCTCATCAAGAGCGACACCAGGCATTACAGTCTCTCCAATCTACTATCTGGATCCTGGAGACTTTGCGGTTTATGATCAACTACCCCAAATCCCAGCTGGTTCTATCTCTGCACCTGTACTTCTTTGGAGCCAGGTTCGATATAGCCCAGGGCAAGGCTTTTTTGCCCCAGGACTGATCATTGGCCCTGATGTCCCTAGCATAGGCAATGTCTTAGAGCTGCTGAGCTGCTGCACAGAAGTTCCTGTGCCTCTTTGGGCACATGGCATCAATTGTCATGTTGCACCCTTTGCTCAGCTCCACATGTGCAGAACTCAGTGGACTTTGCACTCCCAGAGGCATCAAGCCACCCAGGACCTTCAGGCATGCATCAAAATTACCACACCATGTTAAGAATCCCTGTCGTGGTGGGAGACTCTATCCAGCCTAGAGATGGGCATTCCTTTCCAGGTTTCTCCTCCTCAGGTCACTACGGATGCTTCCCACCTGGGATGAGGAACACATGTGGGGGATCTCTGCACCCAAGGTCGATAGTCTGTGCAGGAGTAGCGTTTCCAGATCAGTTCCCTGGAGCTCTTTGTGATTCGATACACTCTGTAGGCATTCCAGAACACCTGGGCAACAAGGTAGTCCTAGTTCAAACCGACAAACAATTGACGATGTAGTATCTGAACAAACAGAAAGTCACAGGCTCATTTATCCTCTGCCAGGAGGCGGTACAGATTTGGTCCTGGGCTCTCTCGCAGGTCATCCTCCTTCGAGCCATATACTGCTAAGGACCGAGAATGTGATGGTGGATACTCTGAGTCATTTGTTCCGCCCCCACAAATGGTCCCTGAAACAGGAGGTTACAGATCAGATCTTCTGCCTTTGGGGAACCCCAGACATAGATCTGTTTGCTTTCCCGTGCGACAAGAAAGTAGGCCAATTCTGCTCCCTGTTCAGGAAGGACGGCAGGCTGGCCTCAGATGCCTCCACTCACCATTGGGGACTGGCCTCCTATATGCGTACCCCCCACCTTCCGCTGAAGCTCCAGCAGGACCAAGGAACTGTGATCCTGATCGCACCATATTGGCTATGACAGATCTGGTTCCCGCTTCTTCAGGATCTGTCCTCCTGGGCCCCGATGCCTCTGGGGACCACCCCGGACCTGATCATGCAGGATCAAGGCAGGCTGCGCCATCCCAACCTCCAGTCGTTGGCTCTCACAACTTGGATGTTGACAAGATGATCCTGCAGATCCTGGGCCTCTCAGAATAGTTGTCTCAGGTTCTGGTAGAATCCAGAAAGCCATCCACTAGGAAATCTTACAATCTCAAGTAGAAGTGGTTCTCAGGCTGGTGTGAGGGGCACGATTTGGACCCGTTCTTCTGCTGCACCTCGAAACTTCTGGACTATCTGTTACACTTCTCTGAGGCTGGCTTGAAGACCACCTACGTGAGAGTCCACCTCGGTGCTGTTGGGGCATATCACCAGAGAGTGGATGGCTTGCCCATCTCCACACTGCCTCTCATGGCGCTTCATGCAGGGACTGTTCCAACTCAAGCCGTCAATCCATCCTCTGGCGGTCTCTTGGGACCTCAACGTGGTTTTAGCCCACATTATGAGATCCCCATTTGAGCCCCTAAAATCTAGTGACCTGAAATACCTGTCCTGGAAGGTCCTCTTTCTGGTTGCAGTCACCTCAGTGCACAGGGTCAGTGAACTTCAGGCTTTGGTGTCATACCCACCTTATTCAACATTCTTTCATGATAAGGTGGTTCTGCATATGCATCCTAAGTTCCTGCCGAAGGTGGTGACTGAGTTCCATATCAACCAGTCTATCGTCCTACCCACCTTCTTTCTGAGACTGCATTCCCTCAAGGGTGAGCGGGCCCTGCACACACTGGATTGCAAAACGTCACTGGCCTTTTACCTGGACCATACAGCAGCTCACAGGCAGTCCACACAGCTCTTTCTATCCTTTGACAAAAACAGGTTGGGGTTTGCAGTATCCAAGCAGACCTTGTCCCACTGGCTAGCAGTGGGACAAGGTCTGCTATGAGCAGGCTGGACTGCAGCTTGAGGGTCATGTCACAGCTCATTCTGTGTGAGCCATTGCAGCTTCAGTGGCCCATGTGTATGCGGTGCCCGTGGATGAGATCTGCAGGGCCTCGACTTGGAGTTCCCTCCACACCGTTGCCTTTCATTACTATCTGGACAAAGATGGCCGACGTGACAGCAGTTTCAGTCAATTGGTCCTCCGTAACCTTTTTAGCAGTGAAAACCAACTCTTCTACCTCGGGCAGTTTGTTCGGGTTCAGGCTGTCTCCATCTGTGGCTAACGGCACCGCAGTTGTTGTACCCATTGGCACCTGGTTAGATGCCTGTCTTGCTTGTTGTTCGGGAGGACTGCTGTCCTGCTTATCCTAGGAGAAAGCAGAGTTGCTTACCTGTAACAGGTGTTCTACTAGGTCAAGCAGGATGTTAATCCTCACAAAACATACCCAACACCCTGTGGAGTTGGTTTCTTTTCAGGTTTGTTATTTTGTTTCTTATTTTTCGCAAATTCTATATTATAAGCCTGAAGAGGGACCCCACATGGACCCATAGATGGTAGCATGCTTAGAAACTTTGACATACATTTTCCATGCGGGGCTCCATCTGATGATGTCACCCATGTATGAGGATTAACATCCTGCTATCCTAGGAGAACACCTGTTTCAGGTAAGCAACTCTGCTTTCTGTTCGGTGTTCATTGTGGAAAGGCCTGAAATAGGACCACATAAAATGAACACAAATGAAACTGGAAGTGAGGTAAAACTCAATAATTTTCATAACAGTATGTTCATGAGGAGCTAACTAAATTTAAATTAGATAAGGCGATGAGTCTGGATGGGATACATCCAAGGATATTGAGGGAACTTAGAATAGTCCTGGCAGGTCTGCTGGCTGTTCTTTCCAGTGCATCTTTATTTTATTTATTTATTTATATACCGACATTCGATCTGAGATATCACATCGGTTTACATTCAGGTACTGTAGGTATTTCTCTATCCCCTGAGGGCTTACAATCTAGGTTTTGTACCTGAGGCAATGGAGGATAAATTGAATTGCCCAAGGTCACAAGACACGACAGCGGGACTCTTTAGAGTCAGGAGTAGTACCAGAGGACTGGAGAGGGGCAGATGTGGTTCCTATTCATAAAAGTGAAAGTAAGGAGGAATCTGGGAAATACAAGCTAGTTAGTCTGACCTCTATGGCAAGCAAATTAATGGAATAGCTGCTAAAACAAAGGTTAGTGCAGTTTCTGGAATCCAATGCATGATCCAAAGCTACATACCTCAGTGAGACCAGAACTAAGGAAGCTTTCCCTTTAAGCTTCCTTATTATCTAACTATTGACCCATTTTCTCACTTTCAGTTTTATTCTTCATTGAAGCAACTGTCTATAATCAACTGTCTGACTACCTGATGACCATGTGATTTTGGACTCATGTCAGTTTGGTTTCTATCGGCATGATTGTACCAAAACTCTTTTGCTTTCAACCTTAGACACAGTTCACAGTGGTTTTGATGATGGGACTGTATCTGGTCAATTTTAAAAGCCCTATGCGCGCTAAAGCCAGGAGATACGTACGTATCCTGGCCCGGTGCGTACTGTATGGATTTTAAAAGCCGCGCAAATACACATGTATTTTCCAGTACGCAGACAAAAAATTTTTTCACAAAATGGGGTGGGGAATGGGCATGGTCTAGGTGGGGCTTGGGTGAGATATGGGTGGACCGGGTCTGTACTATGAAGTCTGCACATAAGTTTTTACACACACAAGCATGTGCCGGTGTTCCCTACCACTTAACTTTTCTATTATGCGCGGTGTGTAAGTTGTGAAATAAAAAAAAAATAGGGTAGTCAGTAAAGTTGTAAGGGTCAGGGCTAATAGAGTAAAAGGGAGATAAGTTAGCTAGGAGGGTTAGGAAGTCCTCTCCTTTACTAGGGCAAACTTTGTTATCTATTATTTACCAGAATTGTTACCTCAGTTTTACCCTTTGTTAAAATGTAAACCGATCCGATATGGTTATCTACTATGAAGGTCGGTATAGAAAACTGCTAAATAAATAAATAAATAAACTGGGAACGGGCTGGGAAAAGAGGTAATTGTGCCGGCGCCCATGTCTATTAAAATCCCTTCACCTATATGAACAAGGCAGCATTTGCGCATACGTGTGCGCGTCAATATGAAATCATGCGCACATGTATGCATGAATAACCAATTTTAAAACATGCGCGTATGTATTAAAATTGCTGCAACCATGTGTGCAAGCCAGCAAATGCATGCACATGTGCACACGCGTGCAGGTCTTAAAATGTACCTCTAAATGTTTTGGTTCTCCTGAACAATTCAGCCATCTTCAGTACTTTGATTCATTGTATTTCGTTGGAACATCTGGCTAGTCTCGTATTTCTGGTCTTGTCCTCAATTGATTTCAGTCCTACCTTACTGACCGTGTACAAAAGATTCATACTGATACAGCAGTGTCTACTTGTCAGCTGATTATGTCTGGGTTCTTTAATGGTCAGCCTTATCGGCCACCCTATTCAATATCTATTGCAGAAATCAGGAAAATGTCCCATAATACTTTTCCAAAAATCCTGATATCACAGAGCAAACTCTTAAAGTGTCCGAGTGCTTTTACCAAGAAAATATGATATGAAACCAAAACATCCTCTTTTATGTGATTTATTGCAAAAGGTATAGCTCTAACAGTAAAATATATATACATTTAGGGCCTCATTTTCCAGACGGATCGCACGCGATAAGGGATGTTTCGCACGTGAAAAGTCCCTTATTGCGTGCGATACCAAAATGGGGGCGGAGTCGGCCCCAGAAGAGGAGGAGTCGGGGCGTGACCGGGGCCAACTCTGCGAAGACGCTGCGGACGACGAAAAGGTAAGGCCCTTTTCGTGTCCTAGTTCACGCCCAATAGCTACACCTTCTATGGTGGCGCTATTGGGTGCGAAACCGGCAGCGATCACACCGTGGCGGTGCAATCGCTGCCGGCTAGCGCAGGACCACCCCCCGTTTCGGCCCCCTGCCCCTCATTACCTAAAGTATCGCAGGCCTACGATACTTTAGAAAATGAGGCCCTTAGTTTGCTCCTCTACAGGCTACACAGGCAGCTCGTTATATATTTTCATTTTTCATTTCACATATATACAACTAATCATTATATTATTCTTTGATTACCCATTTCCTTACATCATATTCCCATGAATTCATCACCTGATACAGCCAATCACGATGGGGTTTATTCCTTCATCCGAATATATACTGATTAGCTATAATAGACTCCTTTCCTCCATCTTTTTTTGTTCCACAGCATTACTCTTTGCAGGACTGGCCTAGTAATGAAGACCCTAAGACACCCAGAGGGTCTTTTTCTATTCTAATTCCACTATCTTCTTCCTTTTATGCAAACTATTTGCCACACTCTGTCTCATTTATAAACTCTATGCTGACGATATATAGCTTCCTGTACCTTTCAAATCTTCTTGGTCATCTATGTTTGAACTTTCTTACTGTTTGTTTAACCTATATCATACAGTGGCTTTTTGCTAGTAAGCTATCCCTTAATGTTCAGAAAGCAAAGTTCCTCCATGTGTTGCCCTTCCTCATTTACTTTTGAAGGCCATAGTATTCCACTGACAACACTGGCTCAGAATCTTGGTATTACACTAGATTCCAATCTCACCATGCATCCTCACATAAAGGGGCAGATTTTAAAAGACGTGCGTAAATGGGTTACGCGTGCCGGGCTTATTTTCAAAAGGCCCGGCGGCGTGCATAAAGCCCTGGGTCGCTTGTAAGTCCCGGGACTTGAAAGAATGGGTGGGGCGGGGTGGGGGCATGGCCAGAGGCCTCTGCAGGGCTGCTGGGCCGGGGTAATCGCGCGCCAGCAGTCGGGCAGCGCACGCAAGTTACGCCTGCCTCTGGCAGGTGTAACTTCTACAACAGAGGTATGTGGGGGGTTTCTTTAGGGCTGGGGGGCGAGACAGGTAGGAGAAGGTTGGGGGGAGGGGGAAGGAAAGTTCCCTCTTTGGAGTGAACAGGGAAAGCCAGCTGGTCTCCCCGAGGGCTCTGCATGCGCAAGTTGCACTAATGTGCACCCCCTTGCTGCGCGTGCTTGTTATAAAATCGGGCATACATTTGTGCGCGCCGGGTAGCGCACAGAAATGCAGGCCGCGTGCGCAGGTTTTAAAATCTGCCCCAAAGCGTCTTCTCAAGTCTGCATTTTATAAACTGCGTATTTTAAGATGACTAAAAACTTTTGAGTTCATCTGATTTTCAGACAGTATTACAAGCACTTATTCTCACACATTTGGACTGTTAATTCAACATTTCTTGGCCTTCCAGCAAACGCTTTGCATGCCTTACAAATAGTCCAAAACTTGTATTCTAACTGGTAAATCTACCCATTAACATATCACTTCAGTTCTTTATTCCTTGCACTGATTGCTAATGCAGAGGATAATTAAATATAACGTTGCCATATTAATACACAAACTGTTAAGTTTAAAGTTTAAACCTTGTCATCACTGTCAGCACAGCATGCTGTATTATATCCAGTCCAATCCGATCTAATTTATATTCTGCCTTTCAAACACTTTAAAGTGGATTACATTCAGGTACTGTAGATATTTCCCTGTCCCCAGAGAGCTCACAATCTGTGAGTTTTTCAAATCCATGTAAAGAAGCTCATTACTAGGAAATTCTACGCTAATAATTTATCATAGCCGACTGAGAAAATGGTCAGCTGTGATAAAGTAACACCACCTCCCTGGATTTCGTTAAATGCAATGAGGAAGATCAGGGTGCCTAACACAAGTCTGGTGGCTCCTGCCTTACATTTAAAGGGCCATGTATTTCTTACATTTCTTCTATTAGAGCAAGCAAGATGGCTGCATAATGGAGGGGGTGTTAGCTGCTGTGTGTTTCTCTTACTGCAACATACTCTTTAATGATGCTATCCAAAAGGAAAGTAAAGGTGAGGATCTTTCCCTCTGTGCCCACTCACCTTGATGGCCAGCAGCTTTTCTCAACTTTCAAGTCCCCTGAAGCTACCATTTTCATATCGCCCAGAGCCTCCGGACATCCCCATTGTGGATCCAAATGAATGAATGTATGATTCACTGGGGGCAGGTCTCTCTTAGCTCCCTGGATCTGCAGCCTCCGCCAGCTGAGAGGGATGGCTCATCATGTGAACCGTTCGCGGCAGTGTCCGATGATATAATCAGAGTGACCACAGAGGAGGGAGCTCTCAGGAGTATGGTGCCAGAGTAGCAGGAAATAGAGAGACCGCTTGTGATGGAAGGGAGTGTGAGCTTTTCCCCGGGCCTGACTCGGTGGTGAAGCTGAAAATATAACAGGGACCTCTCCCTTGACCTCGTCTTATTTGGCGAGTCCCTTTCAATATCCAGCAAGCCATTGGTGGTGACTTTAGACTTATTGTGGGAGCTAATGGCCGGTTTTGGAAAGTTCATTAACAATTGCTCCAAAATACTAGAGTCTGTTATATCTAAATTAGAGCCCATGGTAAAGAGACAAGAGCATCTCATGATAGAAGCTAATGAATCGATTCAAGCCATGGAAACTGATGTTAAAAAGATTTTGCGTTTTAGTGCCTCTATGGTTAAAGATCTGAACTTGCTTTCAAGAAGGATCGAGTTCCTGGAAAATTGGAATAGACATTTGAACCTTAGGTTATGAATTGTCCTAAAACAATGGGCAAATTGCCATTTGTTACCATTAAAAAATATTTCCTTGAAGTTTTACATATTGCTACTGATCAGATTCCTTATATACAGAAAATTTTCTTTTTGTTTACTCCTCCTCAAGCTGATTCTCAATATTCTCAAGGACTTTCTGCTTCAGCAGAATTTAATCTTACAAATTTCTTGGAACATTCAGGACCTGAGATCAACGATTGTTGTACTTTACTAGTTACCTTTGTTTCTGAGCAGCATGTTAGCAAGGTTATACCATTATATTTCCAAGAATTAAATTCCGTGTTTTATGGCCAAATTGTAAGGGTTTTTCTGGATATTTCAAAAATTAGTCAAGAATAAAGGAGGGGTTTCTTAGCTTTAAGGCAGGATACTGCTTTAGGTGCCACATTCACATTTCGTTATCCATGTAACTATATTGTGAAATATAATATTGACTGTTACATTTTCTTTATACCTGAATAATTGAAATCTTTTCTGGACTCTAAAGCTGTTGGTTGATGTGTTGGTTCCCAAATAGTCTAAATTAGTCAAACAGATTTATTGATGTTAGGTGGTCTTTTTCATACTATGCTATTTTCATTTAATGCTTTATTTTTATTTTTCGTTTGTCTGTTTCTTGTCTTCCTAATGTTATTTTGAGATTATAAATGAAAACACAATGTGACCAGTTTCTTATTTTGGCACTTTCTACATTTTATTTGCTTTCTTTTTATTGTTTTTCCTTATGTTTCCAATGTATGCAGATTAGTAACTTGTATATTTTGAAAATGAATACGTATAGAATTTTCAAAAATAAATAAAGGGTCATGAAAAAATAAGAATTGCCCAGCAAAAAAGATAGAATTGAGCGGGGATCAAGGCTGAACACCCCAGCTCAACTCGGGGCTGCCACTTGAGGCGGCCCTGACACCCACAAGTGCCAAAAAAAAGAATTATTCACGTGCAGTGACAACCCACTCCCCATAGAGCTCTTTAATCAATAGTGGCCCTCTCCCAACTCTGTCCTCAATAAAGATTACCCCACCCCCCTTTCCAAACACATGAAGTTTGAGACTGGTCCCCTACTCCCTACCTCAATAGTTCTTTCAGATTGTTGGGTTGGTATAGTGGTCCCCATCCCTCAATGTATTTAAAAACTCATTGGTAGTTCGTGGGAACCCCCTGCCAGCTTCCTGCACTCACAAACCTTCCAAAACCTCTTGCAGATCCTGCGATGGGACCTGGGCACCCCCTAGCCCCATGCCAAATGGTACAGACATCACCTTGCCCCGGTCATGTGATTGGGGCAAGGTCCAGGGATCAGGATAAACTCAGGAGTAATCGTAGGAAATACTTTGTTATAGAGAGAATAGTGGTTGCATTGAATGACCTCCCAGTGGAGGTGGTAGAGACAAAAATGGTATCTGAATTCAAGAAAGCATGAGATAAACACACAGGATCTCTGAAGGAGTGTTGGGGATTGTAAGGCTGGAAGGGCAGACTAGATGGGCCATATGCTTTTTTTCTACAGCAATGTTTCTGTGTTTGTATGAGCTGGAAGTTCATGGAAGTCGATGGAACTATGGGCCAAAAATATAAAAAAATGTAAATATAGATAAATGTTTAAAAGGTTTCTCACAGGACAAGCAGGATGGTAGTCCTCACAAATGGGTGACATCGAGGATGGAGCCCTGTATGGAAAACTTTTCTGTCAAAGTTTCAACAAGCTTTGACTGACACTGGCACACTGGGTGCACTGAGCATGCCCAGCCTGCAATTATCCCTGTGAGCCACAGGTGTCTCCCTCAGTCTTCTTTTTTCCGCTCTGCAGTCAGCATAGCGGTTGGAGCTCTGTGAGGATTTTTTTAACTAATTACCTCATGGAAACACTTAACTTTTCACTTCAAAAAACACTTTTCCCTGCACAGGTCTCCCTCCGCGTACGTTTTTACGACGCTCGGTGAGTACTAATTCTTATTTTTCGGTCGGTTCCTGTCACTATCTTAAGGCTGTTAACTGACTGAAGCCTTCCCTTCCCCCATTTTTCAGTTAGCTTTAAACAGCTTGCGAGTATCTCTGTGACACTCTGCTTGCTTATGCTAGTGGGGTAGGGATTTTTTCCTTAACTTTAGGACCTCTGTAGCTTCAAGTCCTTCGTTCCCTGGTACCCTCACGCAGTCGATACCCTATCGCTACACCGGGACCCTCCTAAACCGCCCTGGGCTTTTATATGTCATCAGCGCCCCTCCCCCCACGGTGCCCTGATGCCTTTATCCATGTTTTTTGCTTTTCAGTGCTACCAGGCTTTTTCCTCCTACGCACTGTTTTTTTTCCTTGGGCTTCCTCGGTGCCGTCCCTACCCGGATGCATGCCATTGACGCACACGCTGTTAGTCACTGCCATGCATACTCGGGTCGCCGCCACCGCTGCCCGAGACACTTTTTAACGATCCCAGGGTCACTTCATCGATGCCAACCCCTCTTTTGGGGATGCCATCGATGCCCCATCCTCCCCACCGATGTCCAGCCCTTTTCCATCGGTGGGCATCGGTGCCACATCGATTCGTCGGTGGGCATCGATGCCGGATGGTCCCCATCGGTGGACATCGGTGCCGGATGGTCCCCATCGATGGACATCGGTGCCGGATGGCTTGTCCGTCGATGGCATTGGTGCCGGATGGCCGTCCGTCGATGGCATCGGTGCCAGGTCCTTTTGCATCGATGGACACCGATGCCCAGGTGTTTCATCCATGGGCATCTATGTTAGAATGCATCCATCGAGGGCAGTCGATGCCAGGCTGCTCCCATCGGTGAAATTCGATGCCCAGGTGGGTCCCATCGGTGGGTATCCATGCCGGCTCGATTCCGTGGATGGGCGTTGATGCCAATGTCAGCCTTATGGCTGGCATCGATGCCCATGCCGATTCCAGGACTGGCGTTGATGCCGGGATGGAATTCATCGACTGGGAGATCCATGCCATCGATTCCATACGTGTCCATATCGATGCCACCGACACACGTGTCTGGGGCACCGATGCCATGTACACTTGGAAATCTGAGTCTGTCCAAATCGATACCGTCAACGTCTGTGGCCCTATAGTTGATGCCCGTGGCCATGCCACAAACGGCATAAATGCCCGCCTCCATGCATCGATGCCCTCGACACCTCCGTTTTCCTTCGGTGTCCTTGACGCCCTATTGATTCGACTTCGACTCAGTCGATGCCGGTATCTTTTTCAATAACTGCAATGTTTTTCGATTATTCGATTCCACATCGTTTCAAAGATACCTATGCCACTGCTGTCAGTGCCCGTCACTGTCATCATTCTCCTGGCCAGTCATCGACGATTTTTCATACCCATTTTGATGATATCCTCGAAGCCCCTTAGGTTGCCTTCAATATCGTCAATACTGACATAGCACCGCCACATAATACCCTCGCCTCCTCACATTGCTCCACGCTTTGGGTTCTTTTTTAAGCCCCGTATTAGCTTAAGACACTCCATTGTGTCAGGAGCAGAGCAGGCGTGCTGACAGTTCGTCATCGATCGCCTTCCAGGACGACGAGGGCTTCCATCTCGGCGCTGGGGAAAGACCGGGCCGAGCACCGTGG
Organism: Rhinatrema bivittatum; assembly: GCF_901001135.1. Taxonomy (NCBI): domain Eukaryota; kingdom Metazoa; phylum Chordata; class Amphibia; order Gymnophiona; family Rhinatrematidae; genus Rhinatrema; species Rhinatrema bivittatum. The sequence continues at coordinate 245,487,950 of NC_042618.1, forward strand.
CACCCATCATCGCCGACATCGTGATCGTCCGCCGCTGACGCCATCCAGCACATCGGTGCCATCCTTCTCCAGGCTGGACAGCGCTCGGGCAGAGCGACATCACCACTGCCATCAGCACTGTTCCTACAGTTTTGGCAGTCCTTGGTGATCCAGAACTTCCGGATCCAGGTCCGACAGCTTCTGCATTGGCGTCACGACACATCGAGCCGCTGTGACGAGGGAAGGGAACATGAGTTCCGTTAGGGCTCCTCTGTTCCTGGCGTGCCCCACCGTCAAGTGGTGTGGGACTATGGCCATCTGTTACACTTAGCAGTCTAAACGCCACTCACGCCTGGCCTGTCTCCTCTGTACCTGTGCCACCATACCGGGTTTCAGAGCGAGATGGACGTTTACGTCCCCGGCCTTACCCTCGAGGACTCCGGAGACCGTCGGAGTCAACAATCTTCACCGGCTCGTCTTGCGGCGATCCACGTCGGATGGTAAGTACCCACTTCGGCGGCATTCCCATAGAGTTGTGTTCTCCCATTCGGACCGTGGTTCGAAAAGTTCTGGGTCATGTGCCTTTTAGAACTGTATTAGTGTCACATATCGCTATGTTAGCTATGTTAGCCACAATATCAGGAGAACCCCTCTATCTTCTTGGGATTGCAGCAGGGCTTCTTCTCTTGTCAGTAACAAGTCCCTGTGCCGACCAATGCTCTGACTCTTGGTTCCCTCCCAACCAAGGTCCAGCTGCATTGGCTGATCTGCTAAACATGAGATTCAGCAACCATTGCCCCATGTACAAGTCCACCTTGAGGCCTGGCCACAGGTCTCAGTGTCTCCTTGTACAGCATACAGAAATGCGGGTACCACTTACCGCTCACACACCTGCAGGAGCCTACATGATATCCTCCATTGGGACACCTCCTGGTCTCCCATCTGGTCAGATATCAGAGCGGCCACCCCACCTTGTACCAAAGTCCCGGTACACTCCCCCAGGCGCTACGAAGTGCAGAGGGGAGAAGGGAGGGGGGTTGGGGAGTTTTAATTGCACTATTCTTTCTTTTAACAGAAAATAGTTACTCTCCGCACATCCTGGACCTAAGAAAATCCAACTTTCTTTAGACGTCACAGGTACAATGGTATCTTTGGTTACCATCACTCCATACTGCAGTAAGTACATTATTTTAATGTTTCTATGTGCTTTATGGTGAGTCAACATTACAACCCCAAGCTCTGCCGCTGGCACCAGCTTCGGTAAGTGAACTGTCTCTTGCATCACTGTTGGTGAATGCTGTTTTCTCTGCGGAGTGTAACATCATTCACTTTCCTTGCATAGACTACTGCTAACCACTTTCATTTCATGCAAGGAGCTCTCACTTTTTTCAGGACTCACTATACATTTACTAACTGGGATTACTGTCACTGCCATAAATCCCTTCTGTAACACTTCTGGACACCACAGTCTTAAGACCCTCTTGTCCAGCATGCGCACAGACATTCTGATACATTGTTATATGTCCCTGCGCATATTTTCCATAACCTCAGCCTTTCAACTTTTCATGGTTGGGCTATGGGGTTTCTTCCCACTATGCATTTTTCTCATAATTCAAAACTGCTATGGGTTATATTCAGTGACATTCTATACTCAATGGACCTAAGTGGTTTCATTGCTTTCGTCCCTGATTCTTATCCCAGTTCGAACTAGGACCTAGTCTCCTTCGACTCATGCTCGCAATTCCTTAGGGTTATAAAGTTTCTCCTGAAAGCTGTCAACCCATTATGCATCTATTGCACTCCAGCATAGTTTCTCATAAACTTCCTGGACGTTGCACCCATGAGTTATGCCCTTATGCCTTCCAATACTGCTTTTGCAACAATTCTTTGTGCATACAGACAGACAGCATAGGGACAATGTGCTTTCCAACTCATAAGCACGCATTACCTCTTAGCTGCTCTGCTAGACAGCTGCGCAGCTCTACCCTTGGCCCTTGTTCACTTCATGCGTCCTTGGGCCACATATCTAAGAGATTTAATGAACGCTCTATCTGACCTTCTCCACGTAGGTTCTATCCTCTCGAATGGTCTCAATTACATGTGTACAGGGCAAATCTTTTAACGCTGAGTTTAACTAAACTTTCCTCGGCGTCTGCATCATTCCATACGATGCACAGGTTCTGCTCCCTGCACATGTTTCCTATGCGTTCCCTTAGATGCCTTTTCTTCCATCAAAGGCCTCTTCAATATATCTCTTCTGCTGCCTCTCGTAGCCAGCATTCTTCTAATGTTGAACTGGGATGGGGTTCAGTATTCTTTTCCCCACTCCCTGACTGAGATCAGTATGCTTCCCATACTTCTCAATCCATCATATCAGTAACCTTTTATTCCCTCACCAGTCAGTCCCAAATCATAGACTTACTGATGTTCTTAGGTTCTGGTAGCGTCACAAAACCTTCTAAACATAAATCTTGCCGTTTAATATGGCAGGCTTTACCTCCTGACGCTAAAAAAAAAAAAAAAAAGAGGTATTACCCCTTTTACTTTTCCACCATTTTTTCTTACTCCCTCGGATTCTGTTCTCCAGACATCCTCCACATAGATACACCTTTCTCTTAGGAGGTGTATCGTTTTGGGAGTTGGGTTCCCGTTTTCGGTAATCCTCTCTGAGTCGGCTTACCATGGATTATCCACTGATCAAGCCGCCTCTATTTCTCTAATCACGGAATGAACATATATATTCTCCTTATAAGTCTCATACATTCTACGTTTGAGCCTTTCCATTCCTCTCTTCCACAGTTTGGCAAGGGAACTTCTTTCCCTCTTAATGTCATTCCTGCCAGCAGGGTCCGTGAGTTATGCACTCTTTCCATACTCACCTGACTCCGTTCCTCTGCCACTGAGTAGTTCTACGCATTCAACTTTCTATCCTTTTCAGGTAGATGTTGTATCTCCTTTCCTCAGGAAATACTCTATTAATTTTTCCTAACCTCTCTCTCTCGCCCTAGGGAGAGACTGGGTTTTCCACATTCCTGGACAGTAATGCTGCGCTTACATTCTATCTACATTGCACTGCATTCCATGTGAATTCCACTTGACTCTTTCCTTCATGCAAGGGTCAAGCTGCTACTTCCAGTGGCCACACAGACCTAATCCTTCTGATTAAGTGGTCTATATTTCCTTTCCTACCAACAAGCAGACATTTCACTACAACACTGTGGGTATCCACATACTGTTGTGTCCGTCTTAGCCTTAACAGCTTCCCTTTGGTTACTGCTGCTTGTACTTTTTTATCAGGTTGCAGCCTGGAGTCCTCTCCATACCTTCGCAGCCTATTATTGCTTACATTTGACTAGCCGGCATGCTCCATGTTTGGCCAGTCCGCCTACTCTTACTTTTTTCAATTCACTACCCAACATCCTTCCACGAACCCATTATGGTGTTGCGGATGCCCTCCGTTCCCATTTCCACCTCAGTCGTTACGCCTTTGCGCATCTGCGGTGTATCTGGTGCATTCCCGGGCATCCTCAGCTCGGTACTCACCCATTTGTGAGGACTACCATCCTGCTTGTCCTGTGAGAAAGCAAATGTTGCTTACCTGATGTAACAGGTGTTCTCACAGGACAGCAGGATGTTAGTCCTCACGAAACCCGCCCGCCACCCCGCGGAGTTGGGTCTGTATACTTTTATTTTAGTTTCGCTTGCGCTTTGTAGCTATAAGACGAGACTGAGGGAGACACCTGTGGCTCACAGGGATAATTGCAGGCTGGGCATGCTCAGTGCACCCAGTGTGCCAGTGTCAGTCAAAGCTTGTTGAAACTTTGACAGAAAAGTTTTCCGTACAGGGCTCCATCCTCGATGTCACCCATTTGTGAGGACTAACATCCTGCTGTCCTGTGAGAACACCTGTTACATCAGGTAAGCAACATTTGCTATATTAAGTAATATATTTAAATCAAAGTTAATTAAAGTGTATAGAGGGTTTTTTTGCATGCAGTATCAAAGAAAGAGACTATTTAATCTATTGCTGCACTGAGTTCATCTACTTGCTTCTTCATTTATTTATTTATTTATTATTTATATTCCACCTTTCAGTCACTTCAAAGTGGGAAAACATTCAGGTATATTGTGAGCCCTGTCTCCGGAGGGCTCACAATATAACTGGCAGATGCATCAAGCCATGATGGTGCTCTAACATGCGTTAAGCAGCATATATCACACAATAGATCACTATCTTAGTGACATCACACAATATACGCAATATTTTGCATCTCCCCACCCTTCTACCTGCCCCTGTTACACTGACTTTCTTTGCATGTAAGTTGCATGCATGAATAATGCAAATACTTGCAAAGAAGTTCATTTCTAGGCAGTCTGATGCAAATATTTTATTTTGGCCGACGAGAAAATGGTCAGCCGCGATACAATACCTACACCTATTTGAAATGCGGCAAATGTGAGACAGTAGGCCCGGGACCTTAACATGGGTCCAGAGGCTCCTGCCGCACATTTAAAGTACTGTCCCAAAAATAAACCTACCCACGGCTCAAGAAAAGGTTGAGCGTGGGTCAGGGCTGACACCTGTCTCAACCCAGGGCCCCCACTTGAGGTGGCCCCAATCTCCCCAAAGTTAAAAATAGACATGTAGCGTCATGGCATCGCCCCTTGCCCCCATTGCCTCCAAAGTCCAACATGAAGGTAACCTCATTGGCTCCCTCCCCCTAAAGTCAAATATGAAGGTAGCACCCTCCTGGCCCCTTCCCCCCCCCCCCCCCAAAGTCCAACATGAAAGTAGCCCCTTGTCCACCTTCCCCCTCCTCCCCAAAGGTTTCAAAAAAATCTAATAGGGTCCCAGACCCCCCCAACACCCCTCCCACCAAAAGCTGAAATACAAAAAATAGGCCCACCGAGCTCTGGTCCCCTCTTCTGGCACCCTCCCCCAAACCTTAAAGTCAAGTTGCAGGTCCCACGACAGGGCTGGGGCACTCCCTCGCACTAGACCAGTCAGTGCCATATTCTTAAATAGTGCCAATCTGACTTTGCCACAGCCATGTGACTGGGGCAAGGTCCAGGGATTGGACCCAGGTGGCATGGCTGAGGTTCCAGAGGGGTGTCACCATGATAGTGGGACCCTCACCCAAAGGTTTCACACCTGAGTGGCTCAAGACGTAAGTTGTATCTGAGTCAATGGATGGTGCCCATGATTTCAAGGAACAGCAGTGGGTTATGAACCCTGGATTCTTTGGTTCATAGCCCACTGCTCTAACCATTAGGCTACTTCTCCACTCCTGAAACCTTCCCTAACTGTCATGCTGCAGGCACTTTGGGAGGATATCATTGAACTTGTTGCAAGAATTATCAATGCTTCCCTAGCTGAGAGATGTTTACCTCCTCAATTAAAGTGGGCCTCCATTTGGCAATTGCTGAAGTCCTCAATGAATGTTGGAAATTGCCACCTGCTTTCCTCCCTTCCATTTTTAGCCAAGCTAATTTAAGATTTTGTGTTGAAACACCTGAAATTTTATTTTTTTTAATGAAAAACACCATTCTCAATATTTATTATTCTAGCTTACTCAAAGCCCACAACAAAAAGATGTTGATCTATTTGGGTGAGAAGAGTTCAATGGAGGCACACCATTCATTATGATGCTCCTTGATATCTTTGCTAACTTTGACACCTTGAACCACTCAATCTTATTATCTCAGCTAAGTGGCCTTGTTATATCTGCTACTGTAGTCACATGGTTTCCCCTATATTTCTTTGATCAAACCCAGCAAGTGCAATTTGGCCCCAAGGAATTTTCTTGGTGTACTGTCAATATAAGTGTCTCACAGAATTCTGCACGTTCGGCAACTTTATTTAACATTTATCTGCTTCCAGTCTGCAATCTACTCACTGATCTAGTGATGGACTAGAGACATTCGCAGATGGCATTCAGTTTTTTGTTCCTGTTTCATCTTCATGGCCCTCTGCATTAGCCTTAGTGCCAAACTGCTTGCCTGTAATAAAACATTGGATGTTTGAATACAGATTAGTGATCAACATAGGAAAGATTGAATTAATTGTACTTGGTTTTCATCTAATGATGTTACTTCTTCTTTTCACTATGAAGACTGGGTAATTCCAATTTCACAACAAGTGAGGAATGTAGGATTCGTGATAGAGTCTAACTGTGTGCTCATGTTAAATTTGTGGGGAAGGTAGCATTTTTCAAACTGCATGTGAAGGAGTCTGTAGGAAACTCCCTCAGACCACCTTAAGGGATCGGCCACAGCTATACTGCCCGGTCCTCCTTAAGTCCCAACTCAGAAAGGGATTCTGAGCCCAGGGAGGATCCCTTCAGCCTAGCATAAGAAGACAGGACCTAGTAGAGTTAGGCAGGCCCTGGGGTTTAGGCAGGAAGCCAGCCTATACTAAATTCTTCTGTGTGTGATATCTCTGTGCTACCTGAACTTTAAGGTGAGCTGCATCATTTGTTTGTTTTGCTTTGTACTTTGTTTTTTCTTTACTGTAAACAGGGCCAGTGCAAGAGTATTTGGCACCCTAGGCAAACCTTCGGTCATGCCCCCCTCTCCAACTTACCTGTTGGTGGCAGCTCCAGCACAGCACTCCCTCCTAGCAGAGGCAATGGCTCTAGCACAATGTTCCCTTTTTTTTTTTTTTTTTTTTTTTTAGCAGTATTAGATTTGGCACAGTGCCTTTCTATGCCTTGCGCTGGCATGATTTTGCTGCACCTGAAATTTTGGTACCCTAAGCGACCGCCTAGTTTACCTAATGGAAGCACTGGCCCTGACTGTAAATCAATTGCACAAAAGGAAACATCCAGAATCTAACTCCTTATTCCTTCTGGCTGTTTTCAAGCCGCTATCGCCCAAGTTACCACACTGTGCCTTTTACAGAGATGTTAATCTTTTAAAAGTTTTCAACAATTTCTTACTTTGCTAAAAGTTGTATTTGGGATCAATTACTGCAACTTCATATATACTGGTTTGCCTGCAACCACACTGAAAGCACTTCAAGTAGTGCAGAATTCTGCACAGGTTTTGACAGGGGCTAAGTTGAGAAAACCACATTACCTTCCCTTGGCTGCCAGTTTGCTGGAGAATAAAATACAAGTTGGCCATGCTTATTCATAAAGGCCTGAATAATGCTCTTCCTACTTGTATCAGCACAGTTTTAAGAATTTACTGGCCTCCTCATTCTCTCCAATCATCAGGTCATATCCTGCCAGATGTGCCCTCCCTATGGGTAATTCAGCTGGCAGAAACCTGTGACAGAGCATTCTCAGTGGCAGGTCCAGAATTATAGAACTCTCTTCCAGACCAGCTGTGAACTTTAATATGTACTTCCACGTTTCAGAGACAGTAAAAAACTTGATTGTTTATACAGGCATATAGCTTAAACTGACTAGCCTTTGAATAAAATAAATGCTTGTGAATTTCAATATGCCTTCATTATTTTCCATTACTGAATCATGTACTGTATTGTGGTGGAAAATATTTTTTTTTTATTTTAAGTCATTAATCTTGATTTCCAGAATAATAACTTAACAAAATATGCTATGTAGTATTCTGTGATACTTTGATGAAAGTCATTTATTTCTTGGAACAAATGACTTCACGTCATGTTAAATCACACTAGTCTGACAGAAACCTGTCACAAAGTATTGTGACAAATTTAGAAATAATGTGCTGCTTCTACAGCATGCTTATTTGACTAAGTTAATAACAATTTATGGCCAGATTTAACTTTCAGATAAAATCCAGAAAGTCTACAAGTCAGTTTGCTTACCAATAGGGTCATTTATCAAATCCTATTATTTATTTATTTATTTATTTTTTACTTTTCTATACCGACATTCCTGTATAGCGTTTTTGCACGTGTTAATATGTTTTCACATGCGAAAATGCCTTGACACATGCAATAAGCGCCATAATACATGGTGCGATGCAAATTTTTAAAAGGGGAGAGATTGGGAGGAGTCCAAGGTGGAATTTTCAAAAAAGTGGGCTGGCTTCACACTTTGCGAAGCCATAATGCACAATATCGCACAGATTTAATGCTGAAAATGACACCTTTTTCAATTGCATTAAGCTGTGTGCGATGTTGTGCGTTATGTCCATAATGCAATTTGTGATTTTTTCACAAATTCCATTTTGGGCATTTTTAGGCTGTGGGAGGAGAGTGGGGGAGGGGAGAGGAGAGAGAGATCCTCTGGGGTGGCATCATAGTAAGCAGCTATGTAAGTCGAGGTCAGGTTTAGGTAGTAGTGTAGGAGTTAGGTACCACTTTTACATGCAGAGTAAGGCGCACGAACAGAACAGTACACTCTTGTGAAGATGTGATGTCCTTTGGAGTGAGGAAATACTCACAAAGATGAGATTTGTACAGTGTTCTCTCAACCTAGCTTGTTGTTACCCAGGTAGAGAGTCCATCAATCTAGGGTGAGAGAACATTGTACAAATCTCATCTCTGTGTGAGTTTTCTCACTCCAAAGGACATCAAATCTTCACAAGAATGTACTGTTCTGTTCGTAGGTCTCACTCTGCATGTAAAAGTGGCTCCTAACCCTTACACTACTACGTAAACCTCATCTCGACTTACTAGGTGGGCCTCTTATAGAGATATAAATAGCTTACTACTACAAGGGCCTTGTAGAGATAGTCTCTCAGTCTCTCTCTCTCTCTCTCTCTCTCTCTCTCTCTCTCTCTCTCCCTCTCTCCCTCCCAGTGGTGAAATGAGCACTTTGCAGCTAGGAAAATGCAATTATCTTGGTATTATGGCAATGTACAAAAAGAGCGCTAACATTGTGCACATTGTGATAATTAGGAATTAACATAAAACATCCCTTTTTCTACCGCGTGCGATATTTACAGCAATTTGATAAATCCAGCTACAAGTTTTAAAAGCATGTATCTCTTACCCAATGATTTAATTTCTTGAAGCTTTAGGAAAGGGAAAAAAATTATAAGGAAAGACCTGTGTCTCTTTTATGAAAGGATTCTCCATTTCAGTCTTATATAGCAGTTCCACTGAGTTTTTTTGCACAAGATTTTACTTGTGTGAAATTTTTTCTTTGAAAAATGTTTCCTTCCAGTAGTTTCAGCAAAATAATTTTGCTGGTAAAATGTGCACTGCTTCAAAATCGTGCAAGTGAACTCAGTTATAGGTTTTCGGGTAGATTTTCAAAGCTGTACGCGTGCAAAAACGGGCACTTATGTGCGTAAACGGGAGTGGTGCGCACAACCTGAATTTTGTATAGCGGTATTTGTGCGTGTAAGTGGACCTGCGTGAGCAACATTACGCAAATACAAAAGGGGCGTGTCGGGGGCGTGTCAGGGGGCGTGCCTGGGCGGAGACCGAACATATGCGCGTAAAACGTATTTTATAAGGGACACGCATAACTCCACCGGCGTGCGCATCCGATTTCACTCGCGTATATTTACTACTGCTTTTTTTGTGCGCAAGGTATGAATGAAGGCTCTGCGGCTGCTGTCTGACATCCGGCAGAAGGCCAGAAGGTGGAAAGGAGAGGGCGTGGGGGAGTAACCGCTGTAAACTGGGACAGTGGAACCGTTTTCCATAGACAACGTTAATGTGCGTATGACCGTAGGAGAGAGAGCCTCAGGAGCGTCTAAAGACAGCCATTCATTGCTCATTTCCCTGTCTACACATGTTCACGGCAGCAATATGGCTGCTGCAATCCCTAAGGCTCAGAAGGGAAAGAGAGAGGAGGAGGAGAAGGCAGCTGAGACGGAGGCGGTACCCGTTACACCGAGTGTACAGGACTCGCACCCAATTTCTCGATCTGTCGGAGGAGGAAGTAGTGACTCGTTACAGACATCACTGGGGGCTGGCTCCTAGGTAGTAGAGCAACCAACAACAGCACCCACCTATCTTAGTACAATCACTAGATATAGAGTGCCACAGTAGGCACCCTATATCTAGTGATGGTACTAGTGTAGTTTGTAAGCGCTGTGAGCTGTACCCCAGTGATGCGCAGACATTATCTAACCTTGTGGTTTTCTCTTATGCTACAGGTGACAGAGGCTATCCCCTCAAATCTTGGCTCATGATTCCCATGGCCTGCCCCAACACTGCAGCAGAGACTCGCTACAACAGGGCACACCGTAGGACCAGGGCTGTCATCGAGAGAACATTTGGCATCCTGAAATCACGCTTCCGCTGTCTGGACAGATCTGGTGGGTGCCTCTTGTACTCCCACCTCTAAGGTGTGTGAGATTTTCCAAGGCTGCTGAATTCTACATAATCTGGCACTAAACAGACACATCCCTGTACCAGAGGATGGCCCTGAACCGAATGAGGAGGATGAGGACATACAGCTGTCCATGGAGGAATTGGAGGAAATACATCGCCTGAGCCAAAGGCGGGCGATACGAGAAAGGAACAGTCTAATAGAAAGCCATTTTCGTAGGTGATAAATGTGCATTTATTTACAAGTGTGAAAAATGTGATAATTAAATAAAAGTAATAAGGAACAACTGAAAACTTGTCACAGTTCACTTCCTTGCCCGTCCTCTCCTACGAGTCTCAGAAAGCCTAGACTGCCCCACCCGGGTACGCCGGCGCAGGGGACTCCTCCCACTGCTTACACTACCCTCAGAGGGCAGAGGTGCCTGGGGCACATCCGGGGCATGGCTACAGGAAGGAATAGCCAGGGGCAACAGCTCTTCTGCTGCTGGTGGTGGAAGAGGAGGTGGTGGAACAGGAGGTGCAGGCGGGGGTGGGGGTGCCATCCACGGATAGCCTGCAAGAGGCTGAGGCACTGGTGGCACAGGTGGCACAGGTGGAGGTACCACACCAGGCGCCTCTGCACGGCAGGTGGCATCCATGGGTATGGAGGGCCATAAGGTTGAGGGTAAGGCATGAAAGGCCATGGAGACACTGGTGGCTGCAGCTGCACAGGAGGCATCCGCTGCAGCAGCTCCCTCCAAACCTCCGTCTGCTGCTCAGTAGCCCAGCAAAGGTCTTGGAGGCGCCCTTCAAGCCGCTCATACCCCTCCCTGACAGTAAGACGGAGGGCACTGCCTTCCTGCTGCACCACTTCAGACAGGCCAGAGATGGCGTCCAAGAGGCCGGCGCCCTGCTGTAAGAGTCTCTCGGCCTGCCTGGTATACGGGTCGGCCTGGGGCTCAGGCTGGTCGGACGCACTGCTGTCCTGCTGCCGATCAGGTTCCAGTTCAGCGAGTGGGTCCTCCGGCTCCTCTCCCTGCCGCTGCTGCTCCTCCTCCTCCTCCTCAGGCTGCTCCACGTGCTCACGGGCTTCCCCCTCCTCCTCTTCCGATGAGTCACGGACCACCTGCACACGCCGGTACAGCCGTTGGGGTCGTCTAGGTGCAGGTCCGGTTTGCTCATCATCTGGCTCCCCTAAATTTAAAAGCATATGGGAATTAGCACACTGTCAATAGGGGTGTGAGGTACTTCGCTCCATATGTTGCAGGCCTGACTAATACTCCAGTGGTAGTCACGTAGGACTTTTCATGACACCCCTGGGGTATCATGTGTGGCATTGTGTGGCTGTCAACCACACCATGTAACACCTGCCCTACAACCACTTCTGGACACCAGAGGGTTGTCAGTGTGCTGCATGGAATGTGGTACCTTTCCAGCCAGACCTAGAACAGAGAGCCCTGTCGTACGAACTTCACTTTAACCCTCTACCTAATCAAACCCCACTGTTTATGCAATCCATGGGCACATGACCTGTGCAATATGCTATGTAACCTGTGAAGTTGGCATGTCTGGTACAGGAAGTTGAAAGGGAAAGAATTGGGGAAGGGTAGGAAGGGGCTGAAGGGAGAAAATGGGGAAGGGGGGGGGGAAAGAGTGAGAGGCCCCCTTTGCAAGGTTGAACCTGCAATACTGAGCAGGTGACATTGATCATATGCCTCACATCAATTCCCAGAGAAATGCACCCTCCCATTGACGACTATTGTTAAAAGCCAGCATTGTGTGCCTTGTGACCCATGTGCACCAGCTGATACTCAGTCTACATTGCCCATAAGAACTAACATGCACTAATATTGTAAGACAGTCTGTACACTATACTGCCTGCTGTATGACCACATATATACTGCATCAACAAACACACCAACCAGAGCAGTGCACACTGTCCTGCTACAGTACTCCCAAAAGTGGAGCTGTGCATTGCTCTGTGCTGTCTTGGTACATACATCAGTACAGCAGCCCTGGCTGCAATCCTGGATACTGATTGCTGTACCAGAAATGGCCACGGTGTTGACTATACAGGTTAACAGTAATCAGTAGTTCTAGGTACATGAAGACATATGCTGCTATACTGTGAGTAGGTACATGGATAGGATAACAGGGGGATTGACCAAGGTGGTGTTCTGCTTACCTTGCTGCCCTACATGGCGCATGGTGTCCAGCTGGCCAACGCCACCCACAGCTGCCTCCGAGATGGTTCCCAGTATCAGCTGCTCAGAGGCTGAGAAAGTGATGTGGCTCCTTTCTCCCTCTGCAAGTCGCCTGGCCTGCTTGCGCTTCACCAGTCTCCTCATGTCCCTCCACTTATGCATTAGTTACACATACTGCGATTGTGATGGAACACGGAATTCACAGCGTGCCTGATCCGCCTCCAGATCTGCTCCTTCCTGTATGCACCCACCGTACGAGACTGTGGACCATACAGCAGATCCCGGTGCCGCATAACATTCTCCACCAGCATGTCAACCTCAGCTGGCAGGAAGTTCGGCTTCCTGAGGAGAACAGGTCGTGCTTGAGCCATGGTGAAGATGGCCAGTGAGTAGACCACCCATCTTTTTAAAGTGATCTCAATTTGCGCGCGGCCCTCCCCAGTGGGGCGTAACCTATGCGCACAGCTGATCCCATCAGCGCGAATACCAAGTACGCGCGCCAATAATTAAAATTGATGCGGAACATGTGCGTGCTGGGTGACTTGTGCGCACCGCCTATCTATTTTAATTAAGATGTGTGTGCCGCCTATCTATTTTAATTAAGATGTGCGCGCCGCCTATGTACCTCAATCAAGTTGGGCGTAATTGCCTATGAAACCCTCGGTTCGGCCCTGGATTCGTGTGGGGCCGGGCTGAGGCCCAAGGGCACACGAAATCACCCCTTCTCAACAGAATGCAAGGCCTTTCGAGGCCGCTACATAAGTATTTTTTAATTGATTGCAATATTTTAATTGGATTTAATTGACTATAATGTTTATAAGGATTTGTAAACCACTATGATTATATTATTGTAGCATGGTGGTTAATCAAATTAATAATAATAATAATAATAATAATAATAATAAATACTGGTTTTTGTTTGGAAATGTTTAACAAATACAAAGTAGAGAAATGTATATCTTGATATCTGTTTTAAAGTGATTGTTAATATTTTTAAATATTACCCAGAGACTTGTTTACAGATTTTTCTTACTGCATCTTTCTTTCTGGCTCTCATATTTTTACAGGAAATTGTTAAGGAGGTAATAGTAGAAGAGCAGAAGAAGAGTGAAAAGGCTGTGGAAGAAGCAGTGAAACAAACTAAGGAGGAATTGATGGAATACTTCAAAGAGCAAAAAAGAGTAAGTGTCATCTCACAGATTGAGTAATGTAAAAAAAAAGGTGCCATTTTTGGGAAATTATATGTGTACCATTAGTCAAACCTTGGTTACATGAGGGCTCCAACATGCACTGCACAGGTCTCACCTGCACACATGCCTGGTGACCTTCCACCTGCCAACTGAGTTTCAGCTTGCTTCTGGGCAAGTTCTCTGTCCTGATGGTTTTTGGGGACATTGCAACCTCTCAAAAACCTGAAATCAGAGAGAGAGCCATATTCAAAGAGTGGATAAGTTAGCTAGGTAATTTTACTTACATATTTAGTAGAATGCAACCGATTATCGGGCAAATTTTAAAACGGCTACGCACGCAAATATCGGCATTTATGGGCGTGGCCAAGTCCTGCGCACGCCACGCACATTTTCAAAAGGGCGAGACCACACACGTAAATGCCAATCTGCACACAATTGCCAGGCCCTGAAAAAGGGGCAGGCCGAGGGGCAGGGCGGGACGGAGGCCAGCTATTAGCCAATGTCCCGGGGAAGCACGCACCGGCAGTCAGTCAGTGCATGCAAGTAAAAATTATTTTCCTTAGATAGGGGCTAGGGATCAGGGTGGAAAGGGGAAAGGGTAGGAAGGTTAGGCAGGGGGTAGGGAATTTCCCTCCCAGTAAACTTGCTAATTGGAGCAGACTGGGAGGGAACTGGAGGAGGCCCGATTGCGTCACTGCATGTAATTTGGTAAAATCCCCCCACCCCCCGCGCGCTGCCCGCACATGTACGCGCAGCCCACGGATTTTATAACGTGCATGTGCCTTTTAAAATCTACCCCTATGTGTTGAACTGGATAAAGTTCAAGTTATACAGATAAAGTTATTTGGATAATTTTAGGACTGCTCTCCTGCATGATCATACTTATCAGATAAATTACATGAATATCAGAATTATACAGATAAGTTGGTGCCACCCTGGAGCACCTCAATTTATCTGGGTAAAGTCTGAGGCAGTCAGAGCAATGGGATTTTTAGTCCCACAGTTTGTCCAGCTAACTCCTGAATTTAGCTAAACAGACTATTTCAATATGGATCTCAGACTTTGCAGAAAGGCATTCAAAGACCACTTACTAAAAATCTTGGGATCTTATAGCAACTCACTCACCTGAGTGACAAACACCAAGCTAATATACTTAAAAGTTATTTATTAAAAATATGGAACAGTTAAAGTAAACTGATTAAAAAGAACTGCAATACAACAGGCAGGGAACAATAAGGGATTTTCATAGTAACACTAAATATTACACTTTAATATCTCTACAGAATTAAAAACTTTGCCTTTCTCACTCATATCTGAGGATCCTATGTAATATTTCCCTGTCAGCACATAGCTGTATCTCACAGCTGAAATGGTATGTCTCAACTGTCACTCTGCTGTCTCTCACACTGTAATGTCAGCAGTTCATTCCGCCTCAGGGATTAACCCTGTCAGCTCCAGTTACTAGTGCTGTAAAACACTTAACTGTAATGCTGACACCTTATATTTAACAAAGTCGGTATAGCTCTCCAAGTCTCATAGTTTGGTAGAATAGCCTCTATTAAAAAGGACAATCTTCCCCTTTTCTTATTTTTATTTTATATGCTACCCATTCAGGTCCCAACCACTTTTTTAAGGAGACTCCAAAAAATTGATTTCTAATTTCATTTGGCAGGGCAGGAAACTCACAGTGTGGTCCCAGAGTTTAGAAGGTATTGAGGGTAAGGGTAGAGTAAGACTCCCTGATTTCAGGGTCTATTACTGGTTGACTGGTGAAAAGTGTAATATTTTGAATTAACAACTTTTCAGATAAGCATTGGATTTCCATAAAAAGAGTTAACTAAGGACAAAAGTTTAAATTTACTTCTTTGGGCATCCCGTACCATGATAAAGCAAATCCTAGTTTCTCATCCTTTCATCTCTTTGGCTCTGGCAGTGTGCTATAAAATCTCTGACGCTTTGAAACTCATCTTTTCCCTCTCCTCTTTCTCTCCTTTGGAATAACCTAGACTATCCTGGATAATTTGCTAGGAATAATTTTCCAGTGTGGCATGTTAGTGGTCTTCAAACTGCAGGCCAACATTTTAGTGGGAATTCTTTGTTATTGATGGAGAGTCTACAGGAAAGATTCCACTTTATCAGTACCCCCATTTTTTGTTATTTTCCAATTAAGGGTTGGGCTCTTCAAGAGGCAATCAAACCTTTATGTGGTAGAGGGCTTACAGCATTTGAAAACAATGGTTTTGAATACTCCTAGTAATAAGCTGTTAATAGATAGGGATCACACTCATTACTTACCATTGGGAATACTGGGAAAAGAGATCTGGGTTTCCAGATCAGTGAGAAAGTATGGGCAGATTTTTTTTTTTTTGGAGGATGAATTGATGGAACTCAATCTGTGTACACCATTTTGGAAATTATTTGAAAATCGATATAGTAAATAAATATCACCATTACCATTACTCAGGAGAATGGATTTAAAATTTTTTAAACTTCGGGGAGGTTTAAAATGGGCTGTAAAAGGACTCTCTGTGCTGGAGAGATTATAGCGAGCAGGGCACTTATTTCCATGCTTTGTGGTCCTGGCCCATGATTTCCTTATTTTGGTCTGAAATATTCTCCAAGGACAAGCAGAATGGTGGTGCTCACACATGAGTGACGTCATCCGATGGAGCCCGCTGTGGAAAAGTTTTGAACTTTGATTGAGCCTCTCTGGCATACTTACGCAAGCAATATACCATGTATATTGCTTGCGTAAGTATGCCAGAGTATGCCTGTCTAATATATTTCTCTATTTAACTTTTGTTTAAAAAGTTCTTTTTATCTGTTTGTTCAAAAAGTTATTCGTTATATGTAATTGCTCCCAAGCAAACCTTTCAATAGTTCTCTGTAAACCGATTTGATTTGCATATAATGTAAGAAGACCGGTATATAAAAAACATAAACATAAATAAATGTATTCATATGGGGTCCCCTAGTCTCTATTCCACTGAGCCTTGAGTGTCATAGCAAGTAGCAGAGCTTCTCTACAAACTTTTTCAAATTGCAAGTTTTTTCTCTTTCTCTCCCTTACTATATTTTATGCCTTATCAACTTTAGCCAGGTTTCTCGACATTTTTGGGGTAAGTTTTCTTTCGCAGTCAATCCCCGGAGTGGTGGCATTCTCAGGCCCGCCAGCCACCAAGCGCTGCCACCATTGATTTCAATATTGCGCCCCTTTTGTTTTATGCCGACATGTCTGCATCTGGTTTCAAGCGATTCCCTCAGTGCACGAGGACCATGTCTAGCACGGACCCCATGATAGATATGTCTTATGCCTGGAGACATCACATGCCATCCAAGTTGCAACAAGTGCACCCAGATAACCCCAAAGGATGTAAGATCCAGTTTGACAAGATGGAGCGGCTCTTCGGCTTGGCTAAGAGCGGGCCATCAATATTAGCATCAGAGAAATCAGCATCAAGGGACCTCAGAGCTGCACTGATGGACACCGAACCATCAATATCAGCAGGACCATTGGTTACATTGATGCCAACAGCTTCCAGGGACACCATAGACAAGCCATTGTCTGCCTCCTGCAGATTGAAGACGTTGGGTTCCTCATCTTCAGCCTCAGCACCAAGTAAGGACTGATCTGAGCATCAAGGGAAGCCGAAGAAGCATTGCCATTGGTCCCTGTCAATGTACAGTGCTGGCACAGGGATGCACCAGTACCTGTTATGAAGCCCCTGAAGCGCATGCATGTTATAAAATAGGGTGTACATGTGTGTGCGCCGGGTAGCGTGCACACATGTAGGCCGTGCGCGTTTCTTTTAAAATCTGCCCCTATGTATTCAAAACAAATTCATGATACTATTTCCATCAATATTTAAGTGCTTAAGTTGTATAAAAATTTGACAATCATATACATGGCAAGTGCATATTTTAAACAAATGTGAGATTTAAGGCACCTTACAGCAACTAACATATGTACCACAAAGGAGGGCTGTTTAACAGCATCAACAGTGTAAGTCTTAAACTTATAACCAAGCAATATCAAGGCAAGTTCTGAGGGTATTTTCACCTTAGCAATTGGATATATCCAAAAGACAGCAGAATTGCTTACCTGTAACAGGTGCTGTCCGAGGACAGCAGGATGTCAGTCTTCACACATGGGTGACATCATCTGATGGAGCCCAGAACAGAAAACTATGTCAAAGTTTCTAGAACTTTGACTAAGCCTCTCTGGGCATGCTCAAACGTATAATATACCCAGGCCTGGCGCAACCGGCTGTGCATACCGTGCATTTGCACGGGGCGGCACACCCGGGGAGGCGGAGGGCCGGTGGCAGCAGGAGAGGCCATGGATCCTCAGGGAGCCTAATCAGCTGGTGGCCAAAGGAAAGAGCGCCGGCGACCGAAGGAGAGGCCTATCTTCTGTGTTTGGGCATGTGTGCTCGCCTGCCAGTACACAGTTTCTGCTCCTCCCTCCCCCCCCCCCCCAAGCAGGAAGATCGGTGGGCCGTATGGCCCAAAGTTGGCAAGAGGCTTGCAGGGTCATGGTGGAGCTCATCCCACCACGTCCTGAAGACAGCAAGAGGCTTGCGGGGCCGTGGTGGAGCTCATCCCACCACGTCCCGAAGACAGCAAGAGGCCTGCGGGGCCATGGTGGAACTAATCCCACCACGGCCTGAAGACAACAGGACAGGAAGCCTGCGGGACTGTGGTGGAGCTTATCCCACCACAGCCTGATGATAACAGGAGACCAGGTATGTGAGCTTGTAAGTATGTGTAAATGAGTGAGAGCCTGTTTGTGTGTGCATGTGTGTGTGTCTGTATGATATCCTATGTGTGTGTGTATGTCTGTGTGAAAGCCTGTGTGTTTGTGGCTGTGTGAGAACCTGTGTGCCTGTGAATGTGTCTGTGTGATAGCTTGTGTGTTTGTGTACATTTTGTGCCTGTGAGAGCCTAAGTGTCACATACAGGCTCTCACAGGCAAGCACAAATACACGTATTATATCGGTGAGGGAGAGGTAGTCTGTGAATGTTAGAGAGAGGAAGTATGTGAGAGAATTAATGTGTTATTGTGCATGTGTGTGAGAGAGAAGATACAATTTGTGTGGCTCTACCTCCCCCAATCCACGACAATCTCAGGGTATCTGGAAATCGGATCCCAGACATGGAAAGCAGATTTTTAAATGTGATACCACTGTCTCTAATTTATGCCCTTACTGTGGGGGCAATAATCATACTTTTTATCTGCTGGTTTGCACCAGTAAAGTAAAACTAAGCACATAGTTTTGCTTTGATTATTTTTCTTGGAAGAATACCTGTACAGAGTTATGCCTGCTTTTTCTGCGATCACTTTTTCGCTTGGAATTAACACATAAAGATTTGAAAATGTCATCTATACATGTTTTTACCTATATTGAGGGGGATAATTTACAAAAGGATTTACATGGCAATTTTCAAAAGCCCATTTCTGGGTGTAAAACTCAGTTTTAAACACATTACTCCTTTTGAAAATTATTGGCAAGCCCCGTTATTTGATTTCCCTGTCAATAAATAGGCTGAATTAGCCATGTTGTCTGGGATGTCCCTCCAGGGCGGCTTGAGGTAGAAACTTCTCTCCAGGTATCCCGAGCGTTGCGCTGCTGCCTCAGTTCTGTTTCTTCCCACGCAGATCAGAGACACGGACTCTATTTTCTTTCTTTTTCTTCACTCCAGTGAAACCCAAAAAGTACTTTTAAGTGCTACCCATGGCTTCCAAGACCCCAGGATTCAGGTAATGCCAGTGTGGCAAAGTTATGTCCGTCACAGATGGGCATAACTATTGCTACTTGTGCCTGGGGCCCGGACCATTACCAAACATCCTGCAGCGACTGTGGCAGGATGTCACTGAGGACCCAGCATCAACGGGTTGAGAAAATAGCCAGGCTCTGGAACAATGAGGGCATATGAGCCTCTTTGTGCTCATATGCCCCAGCACATCAATCCACCCAATCTTCACTAGGGCCAAATTAAAAAAAAATGACTGCCTAAATGAGTGTCTTCATTGGGGCCTATCTCAAAAAAACAGGGCCAGGTGGGGAAGCCCCCAGGGAGCTTGGAGGTAAGGGTTTGAGTGATAAACCCCCAGAAAACCCTATTGCATCGATCAAAACAGCGCCGAAAACCGTCAAGAGCCGCATAGATTTGTGCTCTTCAATGCACGAAGCATCAAAACCGGAGAACGATACAGTATGGTGCACAACTCAGTACGGCGCACGATGCGCAACCCAGAATGGCACATGGTGCAGAACGCAGAATAGCGCATGACGCACAATGCACAACGGCATACAACACAAGTTGAACCACAACACCGACGCAAGAGAACTCATGGATTTCGACGCTTCAGATGTTGACATCATGCAGGTCTCTGAGGACTCCTCTGCTTCCTCTCCAAGGGGTAGTGTCCATACAGAACTTTCTGAAGTTTCCAAACAAAAGCAGAAACAGCCTCAGCTCCAAGTGCCGTTAGTCAAGAAGTGAAAGTCTCACCAAGAAGACAAGGACCAATCACAACATATCAGAGGGCCAGATTGCTCAATTCTTCTGGCAGCCATATCCTCCTCCAAATCAAGGAGGTCAAGTCAGTCAGAAAGAGATGGAAATGCATCTCCATTTCCACATATTCTCCTTCCCACCCTCAGATAGTAGGCGCTGCCTCACAGGCCATGTCTTAAATAGCAGATATTCTACTATCCTTTTTTGTTTCTGTGCCTACTAGCCACTACCCTCAGCTGCCTTCTAGTCCCTCTGAAGAAGTATTGTTGTCACACTCACTCCCATCTTTTCCTCCACAGGAACTTGAAGTAGAGGAGGACAATTGTCACAACCCGAGTCCAACAACCTCAGAACCTAACAAGGAGTCTCTAGACAACCCTCCAACTTCACCAGGTACATCGACTGGAATACCACATAGTGAAGATCTACCAGAACTATCTTTGCTTCCGGAGGACCTATCTTATTCGAAATTCATTGAAAAGGTGTGCTCCTTCATAAAGGTAGACACCAAAAAGTTACCAAATCAAGGTTGGAATTTCATGGTGTTCTTAATATCTTCGATATTCTATCGGATCCGACTGCACTCCATTGTCATGCAGTCCTGGAAGCAGAAATGGACAAGTCATGGAAGCCTCCATTTTCAGGTCTCTCTACTTCACAGAAATCAGATCTCAAATATAGTATGCGTAGATCCTTACACTATGTGTCGACACAGCTACCTCATGCATCAGTTGTGGTTGAATTGCCCATAAAAAGACAAAGAAAACACACAGGACTTTACAGTATATTAGTCTATGAACTCTACACCACAATAAGCATAACTATAATACTATGTGTGATAAAACTACCCGTGTAAGTACCTTGGTACAATTGGTCATGATCTACTTTGCTAAATGACTATGTATAATGATATATTGTATCCGAACCTTTAACGGCACCTGTTAGAATGTACTATAGTACACTTTTACCTACATTAAATATGTGCCTACATGTAAACCGTTGCGATGGTATTTAACTTAGCAACGGTATAGAAAAGTTTTTAAATAAATAAAATAAAACACCTCCAGATAAAGATATTAAATACCTGAATGGCTTCAGTAAGAAGGTTTTTCAGGGAGTAATGCTTAATGCCAAGATTCAGCAGCCTCAATTCTATGTTCAAACAATTTTTATTGAGTAAAAGACAAATACATATATCGCACAGTATTTGTATGAATGCCTACAAATCTTAAAGCCGAAGGAGACTTCATCAACCGATGATCAACCACAGAACCAAGTGATAGCTGACATGGAGGAGAGATTGCTCCCTCTGCTTTGCACAATCTATGAAGCTTTTGAAACTTTGGCTAGGACGTCAGCAGCATCGATAGACACCAGAAGAATTGACTGGCTTCAAGCAAGCGCAATCCATGATGACATCCATGAAAAACTGGCTGATTTCACTTGTAAAGGTGATAATTTATTTGGGGACAAGCTTTGGGAGACTGAATCCCACTAAAAGAGCAAAGTGTGGCAGTCTCCTTGCTTACCTTGTTGACAGAGCAATCTTCCACAAGAAGATTCTATCCAACTTGTAAGAAATCTTTCTACCAGAGATGACATTAAAGGCCGTTTGCCCCTACAGGTTACCACCTTATCAGCCACAGAGGCAACAGCCTCAGCAAATTCAAACAAGGGGATGCGCAAAAGCTCAACATCCTCAAAAACAACAGGGCAACAATCAAAAATCACAACAGACTTTTTGAAGGCTTCTCGGCCACAGCTATTATCAGTAATAGGCGGCAGAATATCTTCCTTTTACTAGGCCTGGACCCACATAATATCAGATCGTTGGATTCTCAGTGTGGTGTGGTATGGATACATTGCAAATTTCAAGAAAATTCTGCCGGTGCCCCACCTTGTACCATCTTTCCGGAAGCAAACTGGCAATATGCTTCTCCAGCAGGAAGTTCAGTCGCTACTCCAACAATAGGCGATCCAAGTGATACCTCAATGACAGCACATTCGAGGATTCTATTCTCAGTATTTCCTCATTCTGAAAAAGAGCAGTGGTTTACGGCCCATCTTGGACCTGCGGGCCCTCAAAAAATTCATTCTAATGGAGAAATTCAAGATGACATCTCAAAACCATTCTTCCATTTCTGCAACCCAACAACTGGATGTGTTCTTTAGATCTCAAGGATGCATATTCCCACATCCCAATGCATCCATCTTCCTGGCATTACCTTTGTTTTCAAGTGGGTCCAATATTATGGAATACAATGCCACTCGAAATAAGATTAATGAAAGATTTAAAAATCTTCAAAAAAAGTTTAAAAACATGGCTCTTCAAAAAAGCTTTTCACAGGTCAGTAAGAACACCTACACACAGCTGAAAGTCACCTAAAAGCGTAATTGCTTACTTTATTATTTTTATCATAATTAAGTATTAATTTAAGAGAAGGACAGTATAAAACATATATGATTATACTATTAATCATATAAATGGAAATTCAAACCCACTTTCCATATAGCGTATTTTATTGAAATATGTAACCAAATAATTTATTGGCACCCTCTAGATAATTTATAAACCAAACCAAACGTATTTACGTGCCTATTTGTAAACTGTTGTGATTGTGCATTAATAAACGACGGTATAGCAAAGTTTTAAATAAATAAATAAATAAATACTACCAGTGCAAGGTGCTTCCGTTTGGCCTGTCATCAACACCCAGAGTATTCAAAAATGCCTAGCTGTAGCTGTGGCCCACCTATGCAGGAAAGGGATAAAGGTATTTCCCTATCTAGACAATTGACTTCTAGTTGCCTCAAAATCCAAAATGTTCCACTAACACCTAACGCAGACCATAATCTGCCTGGAGAATCTGGGATTCATAATCAATTATGAAATGTCCAATCTACATCCCACTCAAGTCCTTCAGTTTATAGGAGCAGTGATAAACACCAAACTCTTCAAAGATTTCCTTCCATTGGAAAGATTTCAAACTTTTTGCTCACAGTCTATGGAACCAGTTTCATCCCCCAGCTTGTCAAATACTCAATATTCTGGGTCATGTGGCGGCAGCCATATATGTTGTTCCTCATACCTGCCTTCATATGCAATGACTGCAATGGGGACTCAAGGCTCAGTCGTCTCAGCACGACCATCCAGTGTCACTACAGTTAGTCATGGCTCAATGATCTCGGACATAAACTGGTGGCTAGCCCCTCAGGTTCTCAAATCAGGAGCACTATTTCAAACCCTGGCACATCAAATTGTCTTGATGACGGACTCATCCACAAAGTGTTGGGGAGCACACGTGCTACACCTGAAAACACAGGGAGTTAGGAGAAAACTCTCCAAATCAACCTCTTAGATTTAAGAGCTATAAGAAATGCCATCTACACATTCTCTCATCTGCTAATGGGAAAGAGAGTAATGGTCTACATGGACAATCAGCTAGCTGTGTTTTATTTAAACAAAGAAGGTGGGTCTGGTCCAGAATATTCTGCAGGGAATCAGTGCTAATTCTGGAATGGGTGCTAGCCAATTCCAGTTGCAGGAGACCTCCCTTCCAGGTATCAAAAACTCAGAAGCCAACAGACTCAGCAGAATCTTTCATCCCCATGAGTGGACTCTGCATCAGGAAGTGACAGTCTGTTCAGGAGGTGGGGGGGATACCCTACATAGACTTCTTTGCAATAGAGTCCAAAAAAAAATTGCCAAGTTTTTGCTCTCTTTACTCAAGCAGACACAGAATCGCTGAGGATGCATTTCTAATTCCCTGGATGGGGAGCCTGTTTTATCCAAACCCACCGATAGCTCTAATAGGTCGTGTGATCCAAAAATGCATCACGGAAAAATTAGATCTCATCCTCATTGCACCAGTGTGGCCCAGACAATCATGGTACGCCTATCTTGTCAACTCTCAACTCAACCGCCAATCTCCCTGGCAAACAGAGCAGACCTGCTGTCACAGGAAGAAGGCACACTCCTTCACCCGCTCCAATCCTCTCTACATCTACCGGCTTGAAGGTTGAAAGGAGGTGTTGCGCCATCTCCCTTTGCCTACTGAGATTCAGGATATTATAATATCTGCCAGGAAACCGTCCACAAGGAAGAATTATGCTGGCAAATGGCATAGGTATTTTCACTGGTGTATAACAGTGGCAATAGACTTATTTGGATGTTCCCCAGAAATATTGCTGCAGTATCTACATCTGTTATACTTCTCTGACCTAGTGGTGTCATCCATCAGAGTACACCTCAGTGCCATAGCAGCATATCATCATTCTATGCAGGGAAACTTGATCTCGATGCACCCATTGGTGTCTCGTTTCATGAAGGGTGCTCTAAGACTCTGTCCCCCGGTTTCAAAGCTGGTGGTTCCTTAGGACATCAACATGGTGTTGGAAAAACTTATGCTTCTGCCCTTTGAGCCGATGCAAACCGCCTCCATGACATTTTTGACATGGAAGGTATTGTTCCTGGTGGCCATAATGTCTACCATGACTAAGTCACCTTGCGGATCCATCCATCCTTTCTTCCAAAAGTGGTCTCTGCTTTCCACCTGAACCAGACAATCACCTTACCAACCTTCTTTACAAAACCACATGCAACCGATAGGGAAAGCATTCTACACACTACGGATTGTAAAAGAGCCCTGGCTTACTACAAACAGAGGACTCAGTCCCCTCTTTGTCTCATTCAACCCGAATGCACCAGGATTGCCGGTCTCCAAAAGAACATTAGCTAACTGGTTATCCCAGTGTATTCATTCCTGCTACTCGACTGAGCCAAAGCAACTTGCAGCTAAGGTTAAAACTCATCAACTCAGGGTTACAGCAGTTTCTATAACTCACCTTTGCGATGTACCAGTTCTGGTCATATGTAGAGCAGCTGCATGGCCCTTTCTTCATAACTTCACATCCCATTATTGCCTCCAAAGCAAATGAGATCAGATGCAGCGATTGGTGAGGCGATACTACGCTACGCTACTGGCACATAAAGCTGTCTACCAATGGGGCGGGTTTCACACACTGGACCTCTTACACCATGACAACAAGGAGGAATGTCACCTTTCAACATAGATAGTCAACAGGTTGCTCAATCTACCCTTAGCTGGGAACTCCCAGTCAGCATGTCTAATTCAGCCTGCTTATCGACGGGAAAAAAGCAAGTTTGCTTACCATAAACAGTGATTTCTGTAGATAGCAGGATGAATTAGCCATGCAACTCTGCCCTCTTCTCTGGACATTCTCTCATACTTTCTATCTGGTCTTTGCCTGTTTTTCTGCTTGTTGCTCCTCCATACTTTCTTAATAACTGAGGCAGCAGGGCAATTACGTGGAAACCACTGCGCAGGCGCACAGAGCAAAGCTCTGTATATCTGGAGAGAAGTTTCTGCCTTGAGCCGACGCAGAGGGATGTCCCAGGCAACATGGCTAATTCATCCTGCTATCTTCGGAAATCACCATTTATGGTAAGCAAACTTGCTTTTAGCTTAATCATAATAAGCCCTCCTACCCTTGAGAACAATCCTATAGAAGCATAGAATAGAAGAATAACTGAGATTTTGATAGCCTTATAATGTGCACCAACCACGCAGGTATGCACAGAACCAAGGGAATACACCATACTGGTTTATTCTTTCATAATCAATGATGTGCTGCCAGTTTCTTATCAAGTGGTTCTCACCAGCTCTGCTGCACTTGGCAAAGCACTCCTCATTTTCACTTTTCCCCATATTACAAAAATATAGGGGAAATAACTTTAAAACATGTGCACGTGCCTCTATGCGCATGTATAGGGGAACATGCACTCAGGCTTATGTATTTTAAATTGTTCACGCAAACGTGCACATGCTATATAAAATACACTTAAATCTACCCAACAACATGCTCGCATATCTAAAAGATACGTGGCATGTATTTTCAGCACAGCCAGATAAGTAGCATTTTAATACTTGTCCGGCTGTATTACTATATTAGTTAGCCAGATAAATAATGGTTTTTGAGACTTATCTGACTAAGTGGCAGTAAAGCTGCCACTTAACTGGAGAAGTCAAAATTTATCCAGATAAATAGTGAAAATCTCCTATAGGCGAGTATTTTTGCTCCTAATTTTAATCATGTATATGTGGAGATTTAACTTGCATATTTTCCTTGGCATTTGTTGGCTTTTAAGCATATAAGTCTTAAAATTCTGCAACATGCATGTGTGAAGGAAATTACCAGTTTTACCAATTAGTCCACAGTTCGCCCATTCTATCTGTAAGTCATCAAGACCCTCCTGATTCTTCAGCTTGAACTCTCTCTAGTTTACCTTGAACCCTTATCCAGTCAGTATTTAGCTATAAAGAATGTAATTCTCACATACAGCAGATAAACTATGAAACTATATAAGCTATAATTAGCAGATATAAATATATGAAGATAATATACATACACGCGTCACTTTCGCAGGTTATAAAATAGCAACTTATACACATGTTTGTCCTGCCCCAAAAAATACCCTGACCCACTTCTTTTTTATATGCACCATTATGTATTGTTGTGATTCTCTCTTTTGTGTAGCCTCCCAATCACCAGAGGTCCTTGGGGAACTGCTCCTACCATCTCTCCTAGTTTCCATGATCTCATGACTCAGCAGGGCCCAGCCTATTTGACCCTGCTTCTGTGTATGCTCGAGGCCTTGTCATCGAGTCTGCTCAACTCCCTGCTTGGCCCCACGTTTGTGTATGCTCTATAGCCTCCCTAGGCCTTCTACTTTTGCCTTGCTCAGTGGCCTCCCTAGGGCCTTCTGCTTTTGCCTTGCTCAGTGGCCTCCATAGAGCCTTCTATTCCAGTATTGCTCTGTGGCTTCCTTAAGCCTTCTTGTTCCTAGTTTGCTCTGTGGCTTCCTAAGTCTTCTGGTCCAGTATGGCTGTATGGTTTTCCTAAGCCTTCTGTTCCAGGATTGCCTTGTGGGTTTCCTAATCCTTCTTGTTCCAGTACTGCTTTGTGGCTTTTCTAAGCCTTCTTGTTCCAGTACTGCTCTGTGGCTTTCCTAGCCTTTTGTGTTATCTGTCTGGTCTAGTCTTTGTCTTGTCCTGTCCCAGTATCCGGCCATTGTTCCTGACCCAGTCTTGTTTCAGTTACAGTCCTGCCCAGCTTCAGATTCCAGTTCTGCCTGGTCTCAGCTTCCTGACAGTGTTCCAGCCTTTTCCAGTGTCCCAGCCTGCTTCAGTGTGCCACGCCTCCCTGCACCCAGTTCCAGACTCCAGTTACACACCTGACTCTGGTTTGAGCCTTGCTTCAGCTCCAGTCTCTAATCCAGCCTGACTTAAGTCTTCAGCCCCTTTCTAAGTCCTGCCGGCCGCCAGAACCCAAGGGCTTAACCTGCGGGGGGGGGGAGTTAGCTGGTATAGGCCAAAGATTATCTAGCTTAATTTTGTCTTGTCATGTAGCCCTGCACTGTTCCCATTTGAGTCTCCTAGCCTAGCTGGGTCCTCAACTGCAACACATGCATATATGTGAGAGCTTCATAAAACAGCATTTACGCAAACTTGTACTATTTCAATGTACATCTGCTAATATGTGCATGCGCAACTCTTTGAAAATTATCCTTTTATTGTTCATAGAGCATAAAGTACATTAACTTATTACTGAAAATTACATAACAATCATGGGATTCTTAGTAGACTGAAACACTTCTCTGGATCAGCAAAAGAATAATCTAAAAATATTGTACATGAGCTTTTGAAATCACACAGGTACAATATTTTTGGATAATACATTATATAAGCTATAACACCTTGCAGAGAATCCATTTTACTCAGGATCCATACAGCTACTAGATCACTGCATTTATATATTCCAGTCAATAATCTGAATATAAAATCCTCTCTCTTTGTTGTCTGGTATGGATTTTTTTCTTATGTTGTTCCTGTCTTTTTTTTTTTCTCCTTTCCTTAAATCTGCAATACTCTAACTTCTTTCAGAGGCTCCTTTTTATGCTCCTTTTTTCAGCTGTCTTTATCATTTCCTTTCCTATCTCAGTCTTTGACAATGATTTCCATTCATTTTTTCCTCCCTTTCTCTTTTCTGACTCTAAATCTTTCCCTTTCATCACCATTTCATCACTCTCTCTGTCCATGCACAAAATGGATCTCATCCCTCCTTCTCCACATTCTGCTTTATTTAACCATCTCTCACCTTCTATTTTACCATGTCCCAACATTTCACCTCCCCAATGTTCCCCTTCATTGTCTTTATCAACCCTCTGTCTCTCCCCCATACTGGGTTGCGCCCCTCATCAGTTTCCCCTGATAAGTCTCTTGTTCCCCTCTTCCCCCAACAACCACCCACTCTCTGATTTTCCCACTATTCTCCATTACACTGAATCTCCCAGCCATCACTCTCATCACATCTCAACTATTTCATTCACCTCTTTCATATTCTCCCATCCCTTCTGATCTGACTCCCTCACCCCATCATCCCCGCTCTTTCTTCACCCCAATTATCCTCTCTTATGCTCCTCATCACTCTATCTGATTCGCTCTCACCCAAAGTCATCCTCTTGCATGCTTCCCCTTTCCCCACCCTCTAATACCTTCCCTAGCTCTCTCATAGACCTTTCCCCATCACCCCTTCTGGCTCTCTCATATCCACTTACACCCATCAGTGATCACTCCTCTGTATGTGTGTCTCTGTCTCCCTCCCAATCATCACCTCTAGCTTTCTTTAACACATTCCCTCTATCACCATTTCTATCTCACGTCTTCTCCAACGCCATCTCTGGCTCTCTTTCACTACAGTCAATACTGCAAAAACTGTTTAAAATTTTAAAAATTAGTTTGTGATAATTCCTTCCTGCAAACACCTGCAGTCTTTGGTTGTTGGGGAGAGTGGAATACTAGGGACTGCAAGACAACCCACAGCTTGGAATTCCCTCAAGGGTAACTAACTTTTCAGCTTATCCATTGAGAAAATTAAGTTGCTTACCTATAAATGGTGTGCTCTGTGGACAGCAGGTCAAGTCAATCACACATACCCTTCCATCTCTCCTTGGAAGTATCAGAATTTCATTCCATTACTTTATTAGTTACTATATACAGTGCTGAGTAACACTGTGAATCTACTAGAATGGTTTATATTTTAGCACAATATTTATACTCAAAATATGATTAGATCCTAATTTAAACCCTGATGAGAGAAAGATAATACCATTGAATAAATAACTCAGAAAAAAAAGACATAGTTTGATTATTTATTCAATAAAAAGATTCAGCATTAAGGGGATAATTTTTCAAAAGGATTTGGGGCAGATTTTCAAAGGGATACGCGCGTAACCCCGAAAACCCACTCCTGCGCGCGCCGAGCCTATTTTGCATAGGCCCGGCAACGCACGCAAGCCCCGGGATGCGCATATGTCCTGGGGCTTGAAAAAATGGGCGGGGAGTGGGTGGGACCGAGGCCTCCAGCAGAGTGGTTGTGCGGGGGGCTCTTGCGCCGGCACTTGGCCGGCGCATGCAACTTCGTCAACAAAGGTCAGGGGGGGTTAGATAGGGCTGGGGGGCGGGTTAGGGTGGGGAAGGTGGGGGGGGCGGAAGAAAAGTTTCAGAGCGGCCTCGGAGGGAGCAGGGAAAAGCATCGGGGCTCCCCTAGGGCTTGGCGCGCGCAAGGTGCATAAGTGTGCACCCCCTTGCGTGTGCCAACCCCACATTTTATAACATACGCGTTATAAAATTGGGCATAATTTGTGTGTGCCGGGTTGTGCGCACAAATCTACACCCGCGCATAGTTTTAAAAATCTGGCCCTCAATGTGGATAAAAGTAGCATGTGTCATTACAATGTTCAAAAGCCAATTTACATACATAAAGTTCATTTTACATATAAAACCTTTTGACAATTCAGCCCTGTGGAGTGAATTTTCAAAGTTATGCACGTAAAAATAGCAATTTTTGAAAAGACCACTAATATATAGAAAGTCTTATTTACACATGTAAAACCTTTTCAAAATGGCGTGAAGTATCTTAGTGTGAGAAAAACCTTCATTCAGTAATTTGCAGCACCTCCTTAAGCGGCAGTAACTTCAATTAAACATTTCCTGTAACTTTTGATCAGTCTTTCACATCATCCTTGAGGAATTTTAGCCCATTCTTCCATACAGAACTATTTCAGTTCTGTGACAATTGATGTCTTCATGCATAAACAGTTAATTTCAGATCTTGCCACAACATGTCAGTAGGGTTTATGTCAGGACTTTGACTTGGCCAGTCCAAAAGACAAAATCTCTTCTTCAGCCATTCTGTAGTAAATTTACTTGAATGTTTAGTGTAGTTTTGCTGCATGACCCACTTTCAGCTGAACTTGAGCTCACAGATGGGTAGTCTGACATTCTTCTCTAGAATTTTCTAATTATATAGTACAGAAGAATTCATGGTTCCATAAGTGATGACAAGCCATCCACTTCCTAATGAAGAAAAGCAACCTCATACCAGTATTTCCTCCAAGCTGTGAGCATGTACGACTGGGCCATCTGGATGCTTAAGAGGGCCCAAGGAATTGGTGTTCCAGTGGGGCTCTGGAGTGGCTGAGTTAAAGGGGGCTTGGATAGAGTCCTGGGCCATGATGCTGAAAGGCTGCAGCCTTGGGGTAGAGGTCTAATTAGGGGCTGAGCTGGTGGACTGCAGGAGCAGAGGATCCACTCACTGATAAGAGCGGCAATGTGAAGCCCGAGCAGCTGTGTGCCACGATGTGGATGGAGTCGAAGTAGCAAAGCAAAGGCTCCCCGTGGCATTTTGAAGATGGCGGGGGGGGGGGGGGGGCTGGAGCAAGTGGCTGAGCTGTGTGCTGCTGCTGGCCTCACATCAGAAACAGGGCCACGGTGGGAATGGGGAATGAGCCAAGGCATTGGAGGCCTTGGGAAAGTCCCCAGTTCAATGGTGGTCTGTAGGCCAGGCCCACTGATGTCATCAATGATATCAGTGGGCACCCATGGAGCTGGCCCGAGGGAATTTTTAAAAATATAAAAAAGACAAAATATGTAAAATTGAAAACAAAAAGCCCCAATTTCAAGTGAGGAGCCCCAGGAAAGGTCCCCACATAAGCTTCAACCCCTGAGAAGCACCATGGTGATCCCAGTGCTAACGAGTTCAAAATCTCCTTAAAAACACAAAATTAAAAAAAAAAAATGAGGGGCATACTCATAAGAAGTTGAGCAGATAGGTTATGCAGCGAAAATTAGCTGGATAACTTGTCCTGGATATTCAGTGGGATAAAGGTCTCACTGAATATCCCTGATTAAAGTTATCCAGCTAACTGTAGCCGGATAACCTTAAACCTAACCGGCCAGATTTTGAATGTCACTGGTTATAAAGTTATCCAACTATAATTAGCTCGATATCCTTAGTCTTAACCAGCTATATTCAAAAGAAGAATATAGCTGGTTATGCAGAGTTGTAATTGTTTAGGGCTAATAAGCCTATGATTTTTTTTAAAGTCCCCCTCTAAAGTTTTAATGCTCAGCTGTGCTGAGCTGTGCAGACCCCCCCAAAAAAACTTCCTTTTGATTTAAAATTCCACTTGCTGCCGCCAGTCCCAGTCTCAACCTTCCCCCTTCCCTTTCCACGTTCCATTGAATGATTCAAAATTTATATTTTCCAGGGCCCCCCCCATCTCCCCAATCCCTCCCCCAAACCTATACCTTCCTACCCTCCTGGTACCTTATTTTCCTTTCTTTTTCAGCCCGGATTGCGAAAGCGGCCTAACTAACTTGTTAGTTATCCGTCTAAATGTCTTTGAATATTGACCCCAATAAGAATTGGGAGCATGAGTAAAAAAGATTGAGGAACCTGGATTGAGCTCTTAATTTATCTTAAAATTGAATTTTAATAGATAAATTCAATTTGTTTTACATGGTCCATTTTGGGGATTTTAAATATGGAAAACACCTAAGGAAAAATCAAATAGAGGGTGGGAACAGCTGAGGAGAGAATAAAACTCCCCTTTTAGCATTTATTTTGGACATAAATGTAATAACTTTTTAAATTTATGAAACCCTTACTTGGGGAAGGGTTTAATCCCAAGAGCACACAAACTTATGTTTTCTCTTTGGGGCTGCTCTGGCTAGCAAATTTACTTCCATGCTTAACTCTTAATCTTGAGGGGATTCTTTATATGGGGGGATGCTGTCGCTTATGGTCAGGACAATGGTGTCTTGCTTTCAGTGTGTGTAGACTATAGGTACACCCCATGGGGTAAGATGTTGGGACAAATCAGACAGAACCAGGCTCTGGGTGTTAAAATAAAGTTTACTGATTGGTAATAATTAAATAAAAGTCAGTTTGTCCATTATGTTGAAGTTATATCTGACTGCTGGTACATGTGGTTATTTCTCTGTGGGTAGGCGACCCTTACTTCAGGCAACTGGATTTCCCATGGTGATTTTAATTGCACAAAACTCACTCAGCGGCTAACTGGGAATCCTATTGAAGGGGTCCCCACATTCAGAGCAAAACAATCCTACCTGACTCCATTTTCTTCCTGGACATCCAGCCCATCCTGATCCTACGAGTGGAGATCCAATTGGAGGCCTCCTGGTCTTGCTGTTTCATCCTTAGTAGTTGTTACTGAGGATTTCTTTTGGGGAGAAGACAAAGGGGATCAGGCTATCTCAGCACTGCATTCCTGTGGGGAGGAGTGGATCAGAAAACCTTCCTCACACTGCTTGTGTCCAAAAAATACTTCTTAATGTAAAGCTGGATACATCTTAAGCCATTAATATCTCTCTCAGCAGGATCTGTTACTGATGCATGCCACACCTAGGGTTTAGAGTAGGCTCACAGACCTTCAGTCCTCTGGATGAGAGCCCTTTTGCCCCAAAAGGGAAATCAAGCATAAAAATATATCTCTCTCTAAATTAGTGTGAGAAGGATCCTCTAGTAGAGAGTGCATGATGAAATACCACACCCGAATCTGACTACCAGGCCAATTGTGAAAACCTTGCTCGCTACTTCCACGACAAAATCCTCAGCATCATGTCACGCTTCTCTGTACCACATTTACCTACTAACACCTTCCCTACACAGACTGTAGACAACCCCCCATCCACCCCAACCAATACCCAATCTTCCGAATCCTCTCCTAACCTCTCGTCCTTTATGAACACCACTGATATAGAAGTTGAATCCATCCTGAAGAAAATCAAACCAGCAGTACACCCTTCTGATATCTTACCCACTAAAACCCTCCTCACCATCCGTAACACAATTGCCAAACCTATCTCCCTTGTCATCAATAAATCTATATCTCTTGGTACTGTCCCAAACCAACTAAAGCAAGCCATTATAAAACCCATTCTAAAAAAAACCTCCCTTGACCCTGCTGAACCTGCCAACTTTCACCCCATTTCTAACCTCCCATTCCTATCCAAAATCCTAGAAAAAATCATCAACCGCCAACTTACAGACTACCTTAATGAAAACCACATCCTCTTCCCTTCCCAATACGGTTTCCGTAAACACCATAGTACTGAAACCCTTCTCATCTCCATGGCCGACCACATATTAAAAGCCCTAGACAAGGGTCAGTCCTTCATCCTTGCTCTACTCGATATATCTTCTGCCTTCGACACTGTCAATCACAAGATATTAATCAAATGCCTCCATGAAATTGGCATCTCAGGCTCCGCCCTAAGCTGGTTTCAATCCTTCCTCAGCAATCAACAATACAGAGTAAAAATTGGGAACAACGAATCTAATTCTTATAGCTTGGCGGAAAGCGTCCCACAAGGCTCATCTCTCTCATCCACCCTATTCAACATATATCTTCTTCCCTTATGCCGCCTCCTGTCCGACCTTGGTCTTCAACACTTCATATATGCTGATGACATTCAGATTCTCATACCAATCACTGACACACTGCCTAATGACATCAAGATCTGGGAATCAGCCCTTCCAGCTATCAACTCCCTGCTCACCGACAACTTCCTCGCCTTTAACACTGCTAAAACCGAACTACTAGCCATCACCCCCAACACAATCACTTCAGTCAACCCTCAATCAACTCCCCTACACCTCCCAACACCTTTGCCTCTCATGTTCGCAGCCTCGGCGTCACACTGGACAATCACTTTAATCTAAAAAAATTCATTAACACTACTCTAAAAGATGGCTTCTTCAAACTACAAACACTAAAAAAAAACTCAAACCCCTATTACACCTTAATGACTTTTGCACCATTTTACAAGCCATCATTCTGTCTAAAATTGATTACTGTAACGCCATCCTCCTAGGTCTCCCAAAAAGCACAATCCAACCCTTACAGATACTCCAAAATGCTGCTGCCCGAATCCTCACGAATGTACACAGAAATGACCATATCACCCCTGTACTCAAACACTTGCACTGGATACCCGTAACATCCCGGATTCAATATAAAACACTCACTATAATTCATAAATCTCTTCACAATGATGACATGCAATGGTTCAAGGAACACCTCTACTTCCACGACACAGGCAGACCCACTAGAAAACAACACGCGACTACCGTACACACCCCCTCACACAAATTGTTGAAACTGAAGTCCACCTCTAACCGTGCACTCTCTACTGCTGGCCCTTCCCTATGGAACAACATACCCCACTCTCTGCGACAGGAACCATGTTATAAGAAATTTAAACAGAACCTCAAAACATGGCTCTTCAAACAAGCATTCACCTTATCCATCCTTTCCATTCTCCCCTCCCCCCTTTGTTTAATCTCCCTTTCCCTCCTTCACCTGTCCTTATTTATAACTTTCTCACCAACTATTTGTCGCATTCTCAGCCACGGTATGTATTTATTTATTTTGACTTACAATGTTCATCTACACCACTGAGTAAATATGCCTTGCATAGCTACTAATTCCCTGATTACCATGTTATATGTACATATTTGTATATTTTTTTTCTTTTGTACTCCACCTGTTTTCTGAATTGTTGTCTTACTAAGTTATATGTAAAGCCTGTTGCTGAATTATTGTTCATTTTAAACCGATTAGATGTTCCAAATGATTATCTGTATATAAACACACCAAATAAATAAATTAATTAAATTAAATTAAATTTCAAGGTGAGGCTAGGAGGCCTCACTAGAGAGTAAAACCAACACATCCTTGCTGTTACAAGGCTTTCTAAAATTGAGCCCAAAGAGCTGTAAAATGGCTGGGCTAAATAGGATTGAGGCATCCAATTCAAACCCTGCAGGTTGGGAGGGGCTGAGAGGGATGGAAGGCTCTTAGATGTAAGGGTTCTAAGCAGGGACCTAATGACATCTACTGGCCAAACAGTGGGGATAAACAAAAGTGGAAAATGACCGATCACCTTAGAATTCTTTAATAAAATGTTCAAATAATTAAAAAGTAGAAACAGGGCCCACAAATACTGGCAAAATTGTGCCCGATTCTGGCCAAGTTTTGCCCTTAATTAGGACTGCATCAGGGGTGTAAAATATTAAACAATTAGGGGTAGATTTTAATAGCTGCGCGCTACCCGGTGCGCACCAGCACAGTTTAGCAAAATTTGCGCGGCGACGCATTGCAGCCTTCCCCAGTTCCCTCCCAGTCCGCTCCAATTAAGGAGCGGACTGGGAAGGAACTTCCCTACCCACCTACCTCACCTTCTCTACCCTTCCCCTCTCATCCCCATCCCCTAAATGCTGGATTTTTATTTTTTTTTACCTTGTTTCAGCAACGTACTTCAGCTCCCGAGCTGAAGGAAGTTGCACACGCCAGGAGCCAAGTCTTTCGGACAGCGAACAATGGCGCTGTCCTGGCCCGCCCAGAATACGCCCCTCGGCCTGCCCCTTTCACTTATGCGCATACCGGCCTTTACGCACGTGGCCGGGCCTTTTTGAAAATAGGCTTGGCACGTGCAAGACCCGGCCATGCTCATAAAGGCTAGATTTTACGCATGCAGCCTTTCTAAAATCTACCCTTTAGCTTGATAGTTAAAATTAACATATAAAATATGTCATCTAATAAACAATACGTAACTTCAAACCTAAATGATATTTAAAAATAGCAAAAAAATGTGCCTCCATTTAATATTAAGGCATGCATCTGATCACATTTTAAATATTTTCTTTTTTGTGCTTTTCATTTTTTAAGATGATGGTATATTTATTCATTTTTATGTAATCAAATATATGTATCATTTTGTCAAGAATGTAAGCGAACTATTTTTGCTATTTTTAATTATTATTTAGGTTTGAAGTTACGTATTGTTTATTAGATGACAATTTTTCATGTCTGTAAGAGTACAGATTATGCATTTTATTTTATTTTATTCATTGATATTTTATATTTTAATTT
Organism: Rhinatrema bivittatum; assembly: GCF_901001135.1. Lineage (NCBI taxonomy): Eukaryota > Metazoa > Chordata > Amphibia > Gymnophiona > Rhinatrematidae > Rhinatrema > Rhinatrema bivittatum. The sequence continues at coordinate 245,524,361 of NC_042618.1, forward strand.
TAACTAACAAGCTAATTGTT